>NC_084487.1:38508099-38820361 GCF_030035675.1 Rhineura floridana
CGCCCCCCCAAACCTTATATTTCAAAGGATCTGTGTGATCCTTTGTGTTAGTACCAGAAAAGGTCAATTACATGTGGTAAACTAGATTTTGAAGCTGTTTTCCTGTCAAACTGACTTGAAGGATGTTTGGCTGCATCCAATCAAGTAAAAATACAAACAAGAAAGATTGTCTCATCCATCTAGTTTTCTGTATAAAGAAAACTAGTCCTTATTTTCTGCAGCTGTAGATTAAGCAGGAGAGCAGGCAGGGATTCCTCAGAATAAAACAATGGTAGAGAAAGTCTGTGCAGCAGCTGGAAGGTTTGGTCAGCTTTGGGTGAAAAAAAGACTGAGAAATCAAATATTGTATAATTTTGGATTTGATGCAAATGTTCTGTACCAGTTTATGAAGTTGGTTTACGCTGAAGAAGATCTATGGTGGACAGTCCTCTGGGGATACTCTGGTTCTGGATCAAGCAAAAATTTGAATGAAATGGTCTACAAAGCCTCTTCCAACTCTTTCATTCTGTTCTGGGCTTGCATTAAAATATTTCCAGATTTTGCATGCGGACCATTCTGGGTAGTTTGGTTGAATCCCACTATTGTAAGAGCCCGTGTTTACCTTACCTCGTAGAGCTTACAAAACTCAGCTCTAGGCTGCCTGTAACAGACATTGGCTAGGGACTCATCTACATGGGAGCATTTCTTCATAGCAAATACACTGCTTTTACCTTTGCTATTGATTTGCACCATTCGCAAACTTGGAGCAACATGAAGTTGAAGGAGCAGGATTGCAGCTTGAGACTGATAGACAAATGGTCAAAGAATACCTAATCACTTTGAATGAGTTCAAATCTGCAGGGCCTGATGAATTGCATCCTAGAATACTGAAGGAACTGGCTGAGGAACTCTCACAACCACTGTCTATTATCTTTGTGAAATCATGGCAGATGGGTGAAGTGCCAGATGACTGAAGGAGGGCTAATGTTGTCCCTATCTTCAAAAATGGCAAAAAGGAGGAACCTGGGAACTACAGACAAGTCAGTCTGACACCAATCCCGGGGAAAATTCTGGAGCAGATTATAAAGTGGTCTATCTGCAAGCATCTTGAAAACAATGCAGTGATTACTAGAAACCAACATGGATTTATCAAGAACAAATCCTGCCAGACTAATCTTATCTCATTTTTTTCATCTAGTTACCTTCCTGGTAGTCTGTGGGAATGTTGTGGACATAATATATTTTGACTTCAGCAATGCTCTTGACAAAGTGCCCCATGATATTCTGATTAGCAAACTAGCTAAATGTGGGCTGGATGGAATAAATGTCAGGTGGATCCACAGTTGGCTACAGAATCATGCTCAAAGAGTGCATATCAATGGTTCCTTCTCAGACTGGGGGGAGTAACAAGCGGGGTACCGCAGGGCTCAGTCCTGGGCTCAGTGCTCATCAACATTTTTATTAACAACTTGGATGAGGAGGTGCAGAGCATACTTATCAAATTTTCAGATGATACAAAATTCGGAGGGATAGCTAATACCTTGGAAGACAGAAAGAACATTCAAAGCAGTCTTGATAGGCTGGAGCATTGGGCTGAAAACAACAGAATGAAATTTAACAGGGATAAGTGGAAAGTTCTATACCTAGTAAAAAGAAACCAAATTCACAGTTAAAAGATGGGGGATACTTGGCTCAACAATACTGTATACGAGAAGGATCTTGAGATTGTTAATCACAAGCTGAATGTGAGCCAACAGTGTGATATGGCTGCAAAAAGGCAAATGCTATTTTAGGCTGCATTATAGTTTCCAAATTGCGTGAAGTATTGGTTCTCCTCTGTTTGGCTATGGTTCGGTCTCATCTTGAGTACTGTGTCCACTTCTGGACACCACACTTTAAGAAGGATGCAGACAAACTGAAACGAGTTCAGAGGAGGGCAACAAGGACAATCGGAGGACTGGAAACAAAGCCTTATGAAGATAGACCGAAAGAACTGGGCATGTTTAGCCTTGAGAAGAGAAGACTAAGGGGAGATATGACAGCACTCTTCAAGTACTTGAAAGGTTGCCATACAGAGGACAGTCAGGATCTCTTCTTGATCCCAGAGTGCAGGACATGGAATAACAGGATCAAGTTACAGGAAGCCAGATTTCAACTGAACATCAGGAAAAAACTTCCTGTTAAAGCAGTATGACAATGGAACCAATTACCTAAGGAGGTGGTGGGCTCTCCAACACGGGAGGCCTTCAAGAGGCAGCTGAACAGCCACCTGTCAGGTATGCTTTAATTTGGATGCTTTTGAGCAGGGGGCTGGACCCGATGGCCTTATAGGTCCTTCCAACTCTATCATTGTATGGTTCTATATCCCTTTATGTATCAATATAGAATATCCAACTCTTGTAAGAGCTTATGAGATTTTCTCGAGCTGATCAGAAGCAATGTTAGGAGACAAGAATGAGGGAGAGAGAATTATACAGAGATCAGTAGCAGTACATGAAAGTGGGTGAAGTGACAGCCACGATCTCCTGGTGGCAAGGGTGCTGCACTCGCTGGGACAGGGATGAGTCCAGGTGAGGTCAGGGAAGCTACGAGTTGGTGGCAACAGAACTGCAAGTTTGTGTGCACCTGTGGGGTTACCAACAACAACCAGGAGCTACATTGAACTTGCTGCCATCTTGCCCCATGCAAATTCTAGAATTTGGTAGTTTGAGAGACAGAGAGGGATGTGCCTGTCTATGCGGTATGGTTGGTCAAAAATGTACAAGCCCAAATTTTCTTATTTCTGCTGTTGTTCCTTGTGTAGTGGCAGGAGAAGCCAACAGGCAGCAAGAGGGAGGGACAAGCACCATAATAATAATCTAACTGAGATCCCAGGGGCAGTGAGGGGCAGTGAGAGGCAGTGCTGCTGACAGGATTGACAGGCTGCAGAACATATGTGAGTAAATGAGTTAGGTTGCCAGAGTGCATAGGAAAACTGAGGCTAGATCCCTTTGGGACAGAGAAAGGCACTGAAAGGGATTTGTTAGTGCACACATGTAGAATTAGTATACATAGATGCCATACTATCATGTGTGTTAAGACAAATCACGCAGATTAAACCAAAGCACCTTAAAGGAAACTAGTCAGAAGAACTAAGATGGCCACTATTCATCACCAAATAAGAGGAGAAAAGAGGGTGTAATTTGTGTAAAATCTGTATATAGTGATTTATATGTATAGATGCAAATTTAGAAATAATGGGTTGTAGCCAACAAAGTTCTACTCAGAGTAGACCCACTGAATTTAATGAACTAAAGTTAGTCATGTCTGTTAATTTCAGTGGGTCTGCTCTGATTATGACTAGCATTGGAGACAACCCCATGACTGTCACTGAGATGGAAATACATCTCAGCAAAGTGGGGAAGACTGCTATCCAGCTGCTGTGGATGGGCAACTTCAAGCCCAAGCCTTCTCTCCACTTTTATGATTCTTCATCCTTAATCTGGATGTGGACCAGACAGCCCTTCAAGTAGAGGATGCCTTCAAATTGGGGATTGTCCTCTGACAACTCTACAAACAGAGAACTGTAAAGTAGGAGATATGGCCACCCTGGTCATAACGCCAATTTTTCAAAACACACCAAAGTATTTTCTGAAAACTGCCTTTTGAGTCAGAAAGTTGGTCTGTCTAGCTCAGTATTGTCAATACCAGTTTTCCCCAACCTGGTGCGTTCCAGATGTTTTGGACTACAACTCTCACCAGATCCAGCCAGCATGGCTAAGGTTCAGAGACAATAGGTTGTCGTCCAAAACGTATGGTGGGCACCAGGTTGGGGAAGGCTGGTCTTTAGGCTCCAGACAGGCATCTTCCCCAGCCCTACTGGGATATATCAGGGATTGAACCTGGGACCTTCTGCACGCAAAGCATGTGCTCTACTATTGAGCTATGGAAGGGGGGCCATGTTACAAGTTGTCCTAGCCCTAAAGAAATGTTGCTTGGGTACTGAAGCCTTCCAAGATGTTTCCATTCCCACTAGAGCATGTGATTTTTGATGGCACTGTATTCTTTAAAATGGGCAAACCCCTGAGTCCCTGCTGTTTGGCATTCTTCTTACTTGCCTCCATAGTCAATCTTCTGCTGGACCTTTTTTTATTGCCAGAATTAAAACTTTGGTATGAGCATCTGAGGAACAAACGAATGTCCCTGACTCATCTTTGACTGCCAAAGAATTTACAAGAGAAAGATGACATTGAAGAGGGATGCAAAGATGCTAGACTTCTGTATCTCGTGATCCTCTGTGGACTTTAGCGTTGGCCCCTTTGAGGAAAAAAAGTACAAGAATGCCTGGCCGCTGGATTCCTTCTCCAGCTCTGAACTACCCACTTCAGGAACTTCTTGCAGTCCCAGGAGTGAAGAAGGGGACGTTCCCTTGTAGTTCATTAAATGGTCCTGGGTCTAGCTCGCTCTTGCTTTTTCTCTAGGCGTTTGGAGAGAGCCAGGCAATCTGGTTTCCATTTGCTGTACTTTCACTGGAGCCTGTAATTGCTCTTTGAACCTACAGGAGCAGGAAACCCATTAAAACGCTGACAGGACAGGGACTTCGTTTTGGAGCCAGCACATTCCACAGTTCCTTTCATCTTGCAAGGCAAATAACTGGGTGACTTCTCAAGGACTGGGATGGCATCAGATTTCATGCTGATTTGAAAAATATATTTTGTCATTGTAGTTATTAGTGCAAGCTACTGTTATTCTAAGGAGCTGTCATCTAGGGCAGGGATACTCAATTACCTAGTCTGGCAGAGTAGCTCAACTTCCTGGCCTATCATCTCGGGGCCATTACCTTTCTGTTAAACTTGCTGCTCCCAGCAGTTGCCAGCTTACCTGTCATGGCTGTTCTGTTTTGAATATGTTACAGTGCATTCATGTGCATGCACAGCTTGTTTGTTTTTTCAGTGGCTGCCACATATAAATTAAAGCTGCTGTCAGGTTGCCAGTTCAGTAGAATTGTACATGTTTGACTAGAATGGCATCTTCTAGTGTCAGATCTGAGCAGTCATCAAGTGGTAGCCAAGAGTTACGTCAGGGTGAGCTGTGGCAATCAAGCCAGGGAACAAGCCAACAGCTGGCATAAGCTGGCACAAGTTTGCTGACGACACTAAATTGTTCAGGGTTGTTAAAACAAAAAGGGATTGCGAAGAGCTCCAAAAAGACCTCTCCAAACTGAGTGAATGGGCGGAAAAATGGCAAATGCAATTCAATATAAACAAGTGTAAAATTATGCATATTGGAGCAAAAAATCTTAATTTCACATATACGCTCATGGGGTCTGAACTGGCGGTGACCGACCAGGAGAGAGACCTCGGGGTTGTAGTGGACAGCACGATGAAAATGTCGACCCAGTGTGCGGCAGCTGTGAAAAAGGCAAATTCCATGCTAGCAATAATTAGGAAAGGTATTGAAAATAAAACAGCCGATATCATAATGCCGTTGTATAAATCTATGGTGCGGCTGCATTTGGAATACTGTGTACAGTTCTGGTCGCCTCATCTCAAAAAGGATATTATAGAGTTGGAAAAGGTTCAGAAGAGGGCAACCAGAATGATCAAGGGGATGGAGCGACTCCCTTACGAGGAAAGGTTGCAGCATTTGGGGCTTTTTAGTTTAGAGAAAAGGCGGGTCAGAGGAGACATGATAGAAGTGTATAAAATTATGCATGGCATTGAGAAAGTGGATAGAGAAAAGTTCCTCTCCCTCTCTCATAATACTAGAACTCGTGGACATTCAAAGAAGCTGAATGTTGGAAGATTCAGGACAGACAAAAGGAAGTACTTCTTTACTCAGCGCATAGTTAAACTATGGAATTTGCTCCCACAAGATGCAGTAATGGCCACCAGCTTGGATGGCTTTAAAAGAAGATTAGACAAATTCATGGAGGACAGGGCTATCAATGGCTACTAGCCATGATGGCTGTGCTCTGCCACCCTAGTCAGAGGCAGCATGCTTCTGAAAACCAGTTGCCGGAAGCCTCAGGAGGGGAGAGTGTTCTTGCACTCAGGTCCTGCTTGCGGGCTTCCCCCAGGCACCTGGTTGGCCACTGTGAGAACAGGATGCTGGACTAGATGGGCCACTGGCCTGATCCAGCAGGCTCTTCTTATGTTCTTATGTTAGCTAGAGCTCGGAGATACTATCATTACTCAAAGCTCCAGCCAGCCAGAAAGCCTTCATAGCAGGGGGCGAATGTGGTCCTCCAGGCCTCTCTATCTGACATCAGGATTCTCCCTTAGGCCACATCCCCATCTCCTTCTCTATCCCCTACTTGAGTGCTTTTGCTTGGCTGGAATGTGTCCTCGAGCTGTAATTCCTCTTGCTTGCCTGGATGGATGATGGAGAAATATGGGGGTGGTATAGAAACCTTCCGACTTCTTGTGTCGCTGGAATGTAGCCTACTGAACAAAAGGTAAGATTCTCATCCATTGGCCTGCCAGCTTTGGCCTCTGGGCCTGCCCATCCCTGACCTGCAACCCCTGGAAGGTTGCCTAGGAAGGAATGTGGCCCTCAGGCTGAAAATGGCTTTCTAGCGCCTTTTATTTATTAATTAAATTTATATCCCGCCCTTTCTCCTAGAAGGAGCCTAGGGCGGTAAACAAAAACACTAAAAACAATCTAAAACATTGTAAAAACAAAAGACTTTTAAAAGTATTAAAATAAAACACCTTTAAAAACTTATTAAAACAAAGCATCTTTAAAAACATATTAAAGCATCTTTAAAAACATCTTTTAAAAAAAGCATTAAGAACCTCTAAAAAAGTGATTCCAGACTAGGATAAGGTCTCTACTTAAAAGGCTTGTTGAAAGAGGAAGGTCTTCAGTAGGTGCCATAATGATAACAGAGATAGCACCTGTCTAATATTTAAGGGGAGGGAATTCCAAAGTGGCAGTGCCACAACACTAAAGGTCAACTTCCTATATCGTGCAGACCAGACCTCCTGATAAGATGGTATCTGCAGGAGGCCCTCACCTGCAGAGTGCAGTGATTGACTGCGTATATAAGAGATAAGATGAACTTCCAGGTGTTTATAGCCACTGAGAAAAGCCAATGGCCAGCCTGGATGTGCAGAGCTACTTCAGTTCTTGGGAATGATTCATTGCTCAGGGAGATTCTCCCAACTGTACCTCTGGTAGTTCATACCACATAGTGAGTGCAGCTGTGCAGAGAGGAAGCTGTGGGCTCCTAAGTCAAGGCCCAGTCTACTAGATGCAGGATCTGCAGGAGCAGGGCTGGTTCTAAAGGGCGGCGCACACACACCGGGGGTCAGGGCAAGCTGATGCCCAAGGGCCCCGGCATTCCTGGAGCTGGCCCTATGCAGGAGCCATATTTTTATTTTATTTAGATATTTATAAACTGCATTTTCATAGAAAATATTTTCAGCCCAAGACATTTTGCTGCCCCATCTTGCACACCTCTCCAAGAAGTGGCATTCAGGAGTCTTTACAATTTTGCAGAGGAGGTTGGGGAGCGACTCTTACATTCTACATGGCTGTGTGTTGTCCAAGGATTGTGCCCCTGCCCCCTCTGTGGAGGTGACACTGTTTAGATCACACATGGCTTCACTGGTGCCCCTAAAAAATATTGCTCCTTGTGCAGCAAAATTTATACTATTTTAAACTGGTGTGGGTTTCCCTCAAAGACTCCCAGGAATTATTTGAGGAGGGTACTGAGAATGGTATGTTAAATATGCTTAGCCCCACCTTCTCACAATCACAGTTCCCATGATCCACTAGGATGAGAGAATTGTTGTTAACTTAAAACAGTTCAAGTTTGTATTGCAGGTATGCCCATATAGATCTGATGATGTCTTATACTACCATTAAATGTCTATAACAGACACCTTGCAAACAAGTTTCACAAGGCCCAATAAACCAATATATTATTTTTCTCTTAGGGCAAATTAAGGGATGGGCCTGGGGAAAAAGTCGTAAGAATGAACATTTCCAGCAAAAGAAAGAAACTAATGAGAGTGCTCCCCAATGCACGAAACTGAAATTTCATCTGAAACAAGAGCCAAGCTGTTGTGTCAACATCTAAGAAATGTCCTTCTTACAGTGGACTCATCGGTCTGAATTCAGTCAATGAAGTCTTGATAATATCAAGTGATATTATATATGTTATATTTTGTACCTCACAATTGATTCCCTGAAGGCAAAATCTATACAAATTGGGCCACTTGTGATGGGTGCCCACAGATGGGGGAATCAGAAAAGGCAAGTCAGAGTGGCACCAAGCTTTTTTACAGCCAACCTGAAATTCAAAAAAGATTTTGGCTTAGAATATAAGTTTATTTCCAAACTGCAGCTGTGTCCTTCCAAAATGTGACAGAATCACTAGTTTACTGTCAGTTTGAAGGAAAATTCAAAGGAGCAGCATGGTCTGAGATAACAATGATAAAAAGAAACCATCCATTTTAGGATTGTCATTCCTTTGGAAAGCCACTTTCTACTTTCATGCTGTGATGGCTGTAGCTCATTTTGGAGCCTAAACACCCATTTTCTTGTGCAAATTATCAGAGCTTAGAAAATGTACTTTTTTGAACTACAACTCCCATTAGCCCCAGCCCGCATGGCCACTGGATTGGGCTGATGGGAGTTGCACTTCAAAAAAGTAATGTTTCCAAGCTCTGCAAATTATGCTGGTAAAGAGTTGTTGAACTTCACTGTGTTGAAGCTTCTTCCCGTTTTTTTTCCTTTTCAAAATAAAATTAAAAGGAAGCATAATTGTGAAATAAATGAAAGGCCTATCCCAGAAACTCTCGTCTTGTCTGCCACATGCCAACCTTGTGTTTTGACAGCTAACACTTGACTCAATCATAGCGCTAGGTACTGAACCAAGTACAACCTCTGCAGAGTTGGCATGCAAGCCCAGGAGAGGATGAGATGAACATTCCTACAAAGTGCTTAATGAGCAGGGTCAATATGGAAAGCTTACAAATCACATACTGTTGTGAGGCTGATGAGCCATCACCACTCAGAGTATATTCCACATTGTCCCAGTGCAGAAGGACTTAGTGATTGATTTCTTGTAGAGATTGCTTTTACGCTCTGCATGCGGCTTGCACGCTAAGTCAGTGATGATGATGTTATCATTTCTGTTTTAAGCTGGAGCAGCAGAATGCCAGTAATATATAAAGATAGCAAGAGAAATGCCCTTAGCAACTGAAAAGGTAATGACATCGTTCACTGAAGTCTAAGTAGAGATGGGTGTGTGTAATGTGAGTAGGAACTCAAGTGAATTAGAAGTAGTTTATGGGGAATCAGTTGGGGGTGGGACCAGTAGGAAAACAAAAGTAGAGCTCTTGGTTCTGCAGCAACACACTGTTGAATAAAGTTTGTGCCTTCTACACAGTGTTTGGAGTTCATTTCAACACTTGCAAATATTACAGTATGGAACATGTAGCTGCACTCAGGATGGAACTGCACATTAGAAAGTTAATGGGGCTGCAGATGAAAATGGTAGCCAAGTGTCACATTTTCTCAGGACCTTCCATTCAGCTCGCCCTGCCTCACATCATTATGAGGTGTGTTTCCTGCCTTCAGCAGCCAGTGTTGTGGAGTGAAGCCAAGGAAGCACACACTTTAATGATATCAGGAGGCAAGATAAGGTAGGTTAGACATTATATAAGGCCTAGGAGGGGAGGGGGGACAGATCCACATGGGACTGCCATTTTTGAACCTAGCTCTTCATAACATGGATATCTGCATGGGATATCTCACATCAGCCAAGCTACTACATGACAGTCATGATTACCACTTAATAAAGACCATGCGCGTCAGTCCTAAGATGTGGATTTGGAGGGGCTACTCCAATTGTTCAAAAATCAAATGCCACATTAGGGAGAGTTGCTTTCTCCAGTGCTTTCCTGTAGAAAGGTGCCACAATACCAAGTCCCCTTAAGCTCATGTTGGTATCATAGAGATGGCGTTAACAGGAAACACAGCACACCATTGTCCGGTGTCTGCATGGCTCTCATAAGTCTTTTGAATACCACTGAAGATGTTGGTTTTACACTTAAATGTTTTGGGGGTTTCATCCTGCCTTAGAGGTTAGACATGTATTTTGAAAATGCATATACATGAGACAGAGAACTTAGACTGATTTTATTATTGTGACTGTTACGGATAAAAAGTGGGACCTACACCAAACTGTTGATAGCATGGAGTATTCCTGTTCAATGTGCCAGCTAGCCAACTAGCCAGCCAAGCAACTGTCTTTCAGGATACCCCATTCCGTTCCATGCCACCCCTCCCCCAGCAAACATTGTTCAGTCTTCATTGAGTTGATGTCTACAGTGGGGGTTATTGGTTTCCTCAGTCATCTCACAGGCTGCTGAGTCATCAGGGCTCAGCAGGAGCAGGGAAGGCAGCCGATTTTTTTAGTAAAAAAATGTAGCTGCCCACCAGCTACATTGCTGGCACACTGGGGAGCTGGCACAATGTACCTGCAGCTCCATCTCTTGACCAGGTACTTTACTGATTCAGTGAGTAACAACCTAAGATTTGGCTTTTCCATTTTGAGCTCATGACTCATTATAGTTAACCAGGAGTGGCTGGCAGGGGGGGGGGATGCCAGCACAGAGCAAGCATCCTTTCAGCTGCATCACTGCTGCTTACTGATATGGTGTGAGAGCTGGGAGGTGGCAACGTTGGGGCAGTGCAAACACCTTGGTGAAGCCAATCTGGTGCAACCACACCCCATCCTCACCACACACTGGCCTGGCCCCCCTCCCAGTAGGTGGCAGCAATCCTGCAGTTGGGACACCAGCTCCATGCCACTGCACTGCTGCCCATTACTGCAGTTCATCCACAAGCAGGGAAGCAATGAGGAGCACCCTATAGTCTGTTGCCTACAGTAAGCTTCCCAGCAAAGTGATATCAAGCACAGCTATTCCTCTAAAAAAATGACTTTAATTACTGTGGTTATATTACATGACCTTCTTTGAGGTACTTTTGGTGCCTCTGCCTGGATAGCACCTGGAGCAGGTGACCCAATTCCCCCACTCTAGTTACACTGCTAGTTCTGCATTTGATCAGACGGGCTTTCTGTATTCATTGCAACGGAGCCCTGGAGGCAAGGGAACCTGGGACATTGGTTACGCAATACAGCTCTGGACCAGGAGCATGAGAAAACTCTGAGCAAAGATAGATATGGTGGAACACAACAACTGGTCATGGCTCTGAGCTACTGTACATTTAGCATAAACCTTAATCCAACACTGCCATTGGAAAAATATCTAACAAAGGGCACAGCTCTCCATAAAAGGTACAGCAAGCGACCAAACTTTCTGCCTTCTCTTTCCTGGTAGTTTCATGACAAACAGCCTGCTCTGATGTTACCCAATGTGATGTGGAAAGTGCAGCTAACCTCCCTTTCACACTGCTCCACCCTCCAATAACATGCCAGAAGCCCTTCATCCCCACCCTCTAGCTAAACAAGCACTTGACGGTGGCGGGATTGCTGGACAGTGCGTCAGGCCTCACTTAACGGCAATCCATTTGCGGCTTCTTTATGGGGTTGCTGTTTTTGGGAGAGGCATCAGGCCTGACACCACCCCTCATTTTCCGATGGCCACACTTGTATCTCATGAAGTGGCGATAAGATGACATCGGTATGAGAAAATAGTCTGGACTAGACAAGATAGGGTGTTGGGATGTGGACACAGTGTTCTACCCAGGGATCTCATACCTGCTTCATTACTAGCCATGAGAAGAAGTTTCCACTCAGGGTTGCCAGTTTCTCTTATTTTCTGAGGATGTCCCTAATTCCAGTGAATAAAAGCTGCACAGTAGAGAGAAGAAAAAAAGGATGTCCTTTATTTTAAAACAACCAGCCATGCAAAACTGTGTAGATTAGATATCCATGTTCCAAAGACTTTTTTCAGTTTTCAAGCTTTGGTCTTGCATTCCTAATTGCCATTAAGCAAATAAGAGTTGATTTATGTGCAAAAATACAGAAGAGCCAGATAGAGGTACCTGCGTTCACTATACACAGACCTGCATGAATTGTGAAGTATGTGCGTATATGCATGTATTATCCACCATTTCCTTTAAAATGTGTGGAACTGTTGACCAGAAAAGACTAAGCAAAACCATGTTGCACATCAGGAGAAAATCACCCTGTGCTTTATAAATCACAGCAAAGCCTTTGACTGTGTAGATCATGAAAAACTATGGAATGCTTTAAAAGAAATGGGGGTGCCACAGCATCTGATTGTCCTGATGCGCAACCTATACTCTGGACAAGAGGCTACTGTAAGGACAGAATATGGAGAAACTGATTGGTTCCCCATTGGGAAGGGTGTGAGACAGGGGTGTATTTTATCACCCCATTCGTTTAATCTATATGCAGAACATATCATACGGAAAGCGGGATTGGGCCAAGATGAAGGAGGTGTGAAAATTGGAGGGAGAAATATCAATAATTTAAGATGTGCAGACGATATCATATTGCTAGCAGAAACCAGTAATGATTTGAAATGAATGCTGTTGAAAGTTAAAGAGGAAAGCACAAAAGCAGGACTACAGCTGAACGTCAAAAAGACTAAAGTAATGAAACAGAAGATTTATGTAACTTTAAAGCTGACAATGAAGACATTGAACTTGTCAAGGATTATCAATGCATTGGCACAATCATTAACCAAAATGGAATCAAGAAATCAGAAGAAGGCTAGGAGTGGGGAGGTTAGCTACGAGAGAACTAGAGAAGGACCTCAAATGCAAAGATGTATCACTGAACACCAAAGTCAGGATCATTCAGACCATGGTATTCCCGATCTCTGTGTATGGATGTGAAAGTTGGACAGTGAAAAAAATGGATGAGAAAAATCAACTCATTTGAAATGTGGTGTTGGAGGAGAGCTTTGCGGATACCATGGACCGCAAAAAAGACAAATAGTTGGGTATTAGAACAAATTAAACCAGAACTGTCACTAGAAGCTAAAATGATGAAACTGAGGTTATCATACTTTGGACACATCATGAGAAGACATGATTCACTAGAAAAGACAATAATGCTGGGAAAAACAGAAGGGAGTAGAAAAAAAGGAAGGCCAAACAAGAGATGGATTGATTCCCTAAAGGAAGCCACAGACCTGAATTTACAAGATCTGAACAGGGTGGTTTATAATAAATGCTATTGGAGGTCGCTGATTCATAGGGTCACCATAAGTCGTAATCGACTTGAAGGCACATAACACACATAGGGATGTCTGAGAAATTAATTCACATTTCCCAAAGCAATATATGAATTGAAATCCAGCTATCCTTCAAAATCCACACTTCTCTGAATGTTGTGTTGCAGTTCTCTAACCCCCCCAATTGTGTACAAAACTGCATGTATTTGGGGAAAGTGTGCATAAAATGCTTCTGTCAGTGAAAATATCATACAAAATGCATTATACCAGGGGAAATTGAGAGGAACTGAGAAAGGTACAGGCAGAGAGCTGAGTTTGGGCTCTGTAAGCTTCTTATGGTGTTGGTTATCTCCCTCGAGATCTGGTGTGGGAGCAGTAGCCTTCCTTCTTTTGGAGTATTTAATGGAGTATTTAATAGGACACACCTACCTAAAAGCATCAGAACAAAGCACCTGTAAACACTAGAGAAAGGGAGTGAATATTTCCCCCCCTTCCCTTTTCTTATTATCAGTGGATTGGGTTAGTATGGATTTACAGGGGGGGAAATGACTGGTAGCTTCTGTTTGCCGGTAATGTCATGTGAACAATGTAAATTTAAAGGAGATGTGAGTAGCATCAAGCACACAGTAAACCACCATGTTGATGAGTCCTTGTACAGATCTGTAGCTCAAAACAGTCTCTTTAACCTATGCTGCCCTCCACCTATGCACAACCTGTAAACATCTGTAAATAAATACAAAACACCAATAAGCTTCCAGTGGGGAACCTTTTTCAGCCCAAGGGCCATGTTCCCTTACCGGGAACCTTCTGGCGGATGCCTGCTAGTGACAGGTGGGACAGAGGCAAAAGTGGGGAGAGCAGTTGATGTGACTTTTACTTTTGTACAGTAGACTACATTCCAGCGGCACACAGATAAGAGGTTTCTATACACAGACATTTCTCCATCCAGGGAAGCAAGAGGCATCACCTTTCAAGGACACATTCCAGCCAGGTAAAAAGCACACAAGAAGGGCATGTAGCAGGTCTTGGGAGGGGGGTGGCCTAAGGAGAATCTTGAGGGCCAGAAAAGGAGGCCTGGAGGGCCATATTTGGCTCTGGGATTTGTGGTTTCCTATCCCTGCCCTGCACTGTATTAATGGGCTTGCAAATGGATAAGCTGCATAGCAGGAGGGACTTTCTGTGTTTGCCTCATACTGTATGTTGCTTGTAGCTATGTCAGTGCAAGCCACTCTGTGCCATGGAATTCCACAGGGGAGGGGAAAGGTGTTGAGCTTTATACACAGGTAAGACACCAAGAATGATGAAAGTTAAAGGAGTTCCTTTGCTTCAAAAACCAAACCAAACCCTGCAGCATTATTTACCCATGGGCTAGTTAGTGCAAGTAAGAAAATATATAAATGAGAACTTCTTTTGTGGGCCTTTGTCATAGTTGCAAGGACTCCACCCTTGAGACCAACAAACAAATTAATTTATCAGCATGACTTGCATGGTCCCAATGGAATTGAATCATAAGGTCTTCCAAAATCCCTTCCATCTTAACCTGCCAAACCTCTGACAATTTATGCAGCTGGCCCAGCAAGGGATGGAAATCCCTGTAACAGAAAGAGGTTTTTGTTGTTGATACTTAGACTTTGAAACTGTATACAGAATATAATATGTATTGAGCAATATTAACTGCTGCTCTGCTCAGGATGGAACTATAATGCTTCCCATGATCATTCTTCATTGGTGCAAATGTTGGCATAAAAGTGGGAAAGAGGTTAAGGTGTTTCATATCTTTTGCTTTTTGCAGTATGATATGCACTCCATTTATAGAATGTGTATTTGTTCACAACCCTGTTATATAGAGTGCTGCTTATACTTTATATCAACTAAAACAATTTTTATATGAGTGCACTCTAATCTTTAGTTTGTAATTATAATGCAAATGTATATATAATCAGTTGGTTTTTTAATTGATGCATATGACTCTTATGCATCAAAGTTAAAGAGAATTTTAAGAAATGTATAATTCTTATACACATGTTAATCCTGGCTTTCTATGTAAAAGACAGCAAGATTAGGAGGTTTATCAAGCTTCTGGTGGGCCACCAAAGATGAGCAGTGGGCTGTGCTCAATTTGGTGACTTGTAGAGTACCTGAACTCTTTGACTTTCTCTGAGGACCTTTTTCAGGGCCCTTTCAGGGAGGCTTGGATGATGAGAGGGCCTTTTCAGTTTTGGCTCCTCATCTGTAGAATGCTCTTCCCAGTGAGGTCCACTAGGCACCTTCACAGACTTTTTTTGATGCCATGTAAGAACCCACTCCCCACTCCCCCAGGCTTTTGATGGACTACAATATGTTGTATGCTATTAGTTGTGTTGCCAAAGCTTTTTGCTGCTGTTTGGGACTTGCTTTGTGGATTTTTATGAATTGTGTTTTTATTATAATGTATTTTTACCTATGCTTATGTTTTAAAATAGGTTGTAAGTTGCTTGGAGACCTTTTTTGTTGTTGTAACCAACTAACAAGTTCAATTATTAGTAATAATTATAATCTAGGAAAGTAGGAAGATGCCTTAAACTGATCTATCTATCTAGCTCAGCATTGTTCACACTGCCTTAAAGCAACTCTCTTGGGTTTCAGACAGGAGCCTTTCCTAGCCCTATCTGGAGATGATGGGAATTTAACCCATAACCTTTTGCATGCAAAGCATGTGCTCTTAACAGTGTGGAAGGACAGATCAATCTGTTTCCATTCTGTGTCAGTTTCACGTGTTCATAACTCCATTCTGTTTTTCTGCATTAACTGGTGATTTTTTTTAAAAAAAAAGCCATATTAAGATTCTTATTTAAATACATATTATATTATCTCAATGTACACATTTCTAAATGCATTTTGTTGCAAAAAATATACATTTTTATGCATTTGGTACAGTTTTTCAGTTGAGAATATCACAAAGTTTGGAGAAAAGTGCAAAATCTGAAAGATAAGTATGTTCTGACCTGAAGGAGGTGCATATTAGGCTGACTCACTTAAAAATGCAGATCAAACAAAAATTTTCCTCCATCTTTATATTCCAGAGGCAAGGCCCTTCCTCTAAACTGAAACCTTACCTCCAAACTATGCCATTGCTATGACAGGAAGTTTTTAAAGAATAACTTCACTTTCTCTGATATAATTTTCAGTTCAAACATTGCATTCTGGCTGGCGTTTTTCATGTGAAAACATGTACTCCCTTATTTGGTAGCTAGCAACAGCAAGTCATGCTTCCGGCTTCCTGAGTTTGCTTCAGGTTTACATCTAAGTATGCTGGTTATTATAATACAGAGCAGGGTCGCCTCTCTGATCATCTGCCACCAACACCCACTCAGATGTTCCTTGAGGTCTGAGTTCATTCCGGTAATTTGGTGGGTGTGAGCGATAAACGCTGGGGTAAGAAAGACAGTCAGAAGGGGCCAGTTACATGTGACTAAAATTAGCAGAGAGAACAAGAATGTAGAAGTCTCTGAGGAACGTTTGATAAAGAGGGAAAAAAGGAATTCAACACCCACACAGTTATGCTCTTCTTCCTAAGAAACTCTCCCCGCACCAAATATCTTAAGCTATACACATGGATCAGCCAGAAGGAATTTCCCTTGTCATACACATGTTGTCATTTTCTTCTTTTGTTACTGCACACAATGTGACCAGGAATTCCTGGTATAGCTGTAGGGTTCAAACTGGAAACAGGAAAGCAAGAGCAGAGTTCACAGGCTTAGGCTCTCTTGATAACATGGATGTTGCACCTATTCTGAAGGATGCTTGCCCCATATGGTAACAATTTTGCATTCTCTCCTAAATAAGGACGTGGAAAATCTTACTGGCTTCTTAAAGTGAAATTAGATATGGCTTCTTTTCCTTTCCAGTTATGCCTTGCATAACAGAGATAACCTTTTCCTAAGTAATCTTACAGATTCTGAAAGACCAGTAAATTTGAGATTATAAATCTTCTCATGACGAGAACACATGAACTTTAGAATAAGAAAACTTAGAGCAAATTATAGGTAGGAAACTGATCTATTTTAAAATTGGTTTAAGAGAATCCTCTGAGAACTAACCCTAGCAAGATTTGTTTCTCCACCAAGATGACCCCTTGCTTCCTAAAAGTGCTCAATGGAAACAAAACACACTTACTGCACCTGTTTCCTCCCCCCCAGTCTCTCCCCCCCACTTTTCCAGGCACATCACATCTTTGTAGGAACCCATACAACTTTATAGAAAATATTTTCTTGTATAAACCCACTGGATTTAGGATTGAAGTTGCATTATGTTGCTTGGCCTACAGCAGGAGGTTTTAGAATGCTAACAAGGTGGTAAAATAGCCTGCACCAAACTGGAATAGAAGCATATCATAGTTGAATGCTTCCCTATAGCAGCTTATTGGCCATAGCTCAGATTTGGTGCATGTGCTTTCAGTAGTGGTCAGTGAGGTGGTGGCACTTACCCGACCTCCTGCCACTGGTGTCACTGCAGCTTACCAGGAGGGAGAGGGGCAAGGCATTAGCATGGCTGGTGTGGTACAAACACACCAGTGGGAGCACCAGATTGGCTTTGCTGGTGCATTTGCACCCTACCGACCTCTCCAACACCTCTCAGTAAGCCACAGTGACGCTGGTGATGGGAGGTCAACCTACTGCTAACCCACTGACTGCTTCTGTATGCTCTGCATGTAGAAGGTCCCAGGCTCAATCCCTGGGTCTCCAGTAAGAAGGATGAGATAGCAGATGATGGGAGAAAACTGCTGCCTGAGACCTTGGAGAGCTGCTGCCAGTCATAGTAGGTAATATTGGCCTAAATGGTCTGACATGGTATAAGGCACCTTTGCATGTATGTCTTTATCCCAATTTGCATGTGTATTGGAATTGTTTTTAAGATGTTTTAAAGATGTTTTGTTTCTAAGATGTTTTTATTATTTTATCACTTGTTTGCCACTCCAGGCTCCTTTTGGAGGGATAGAAATCTATAAATAAATAAATAAATTTGTTAAAGCTTTCTAACTCCAACTTTCTGTCCTTATAAGACCTTCAAGGCAGGTAACAACCAGTCATTGTAATGGCTCTTATTATCATTAAAAAATCTTAGACTAGAATAAAAAAACCCCAGAAACTAGTCTATGGACCTGCATCTATAAAACCACTGCATATCTCAGCTTGCCTGATCAGTATCTAAACTGTTATACTTGTAGATTCAACATGGAAGGAACGAAGAGTTATGGAACACATAACATCTCATAAAATAACAACTGGTATGATGTGCAGAGGACCCTGTACCCAACCTTTTCCTGTCCCACATTGTTTGGTTGTGTATAGGCATACATCCCCACTGGAAGATTGTAGAGGAGAAGCAAGGCAAAAACCAGTGGTTGAATCATTGATAAGAGCGGTGCCAGCCTGGGACATATTGGTGCCTGAAGTGGAGGACAAGATGACATAAGACTCCATTCCACATACAGAAGCCAACTTGACCAGCAGTTGGATCTTATTTCAACACTGAGACAACACCCTCCACTGCATCTGACAGCACCACACTAGCTTAGAGAGGCACTGAGAGGGCCATGTGGTACACAGAGCTCTGCTCGCCAGCACTTCACTGCTGGTGTACAAAGTTAAAATTTACATTTGTTGCTCCACCCACTTTTGCCTCTGGCCTTGCTTACCACTGGCATGTGGCCCTCGGAAAGTTGCCCAGAAGGTGGGCCGGACAAGGTCCCCTGCTCCTAATGTATCATGAAGGTGGCTGGTGAGGGTGAACAGGTGGATAACAGACTCCACTGAAGAAAATCTTACAGTAAAGGTGCCCCTGAGTTATATGTACTGTGCAGTTTGTCTCACAGAGCACTAACAGTGGAGGGTATACTGGAATGTCCAGTAATAAGTTCACAGAACATTTAGGAAAAAACGGCTAGTCGTGCTGATGTTGAGAATTAAATAAGCAGAAGTCCTGTTTTTAAAGGAGTCCCATTTTTAAAGGCATTCTGTAGCACCTGCAAAATATCTCTTGAGTTGGTTCAAGCATTTTTTTTAAAAAAGCCCTTTTTGCATGGCCTCATGTAGAAAATTGTTCATTTATAGCAGGGGCTTTTTCAGTCAAACGGCCACATTAGCTTATGGACAACCTGCTGGGGCTCAGATGCCTCAGTGGTGGGTGGTGCCAGAAGCAAACATGGGCAGAGCAACAAATGGCAATAGTACCTTTATATATTAGGTTAGTTTCTACACACCTACAGCCATACTACCCTGAACATGCCTGATCTTGTCTGATCTCGGAAGCTAAACAGAGTCAGGCCTGGTTAGTACTTGGATGGGAGACCACCTGGGAATGCCGGGTGCTGTAGGCTTAGAGGAAGGCAGTGGTAAGCCACCTCTGAATACCTTTTACCATGAAAACCCTTTATAGGGTCGTCATAAGTCGTAATCGACTTGAAAGCATACAACAACCACAAAGTGGCTACACACACTCACATCCTCCTCTTTATCCTCCATCTAGGCAAGTAAGAGGCCCTAACAGGGTTCAAGGAACACATCACAGTCAGGCAAAAACACTCAAGGTAGGTGCAAAGTACAGCTGGTGAGGTCTGAGGTCTGGGGAGAGAAGATGTGGCTGGGGAAAGTCCCAACAGCCAGATACAGAGGCTTGGAGGGCTACATTTGGCCCCGGGCCTGAGATTTCCCATTGCTGATTTATAGCACTGATTTTTTGCACCACAGTTACACTATCATCTACCAAGAAGACATTAAGACTACAGGCATTTTTAAAGAAGGAATGGAGAAGTCCTGAAATGTTGCCATACCTTCTTTTGAGTTGGTAAACTAAAAATTCTATCTAGAGGCAAAAAACAATCGGCCACCACAAACCCAGATATATCTGTGATCTGAGAACCTAATAATATTTAGTTCTGATATGCAGGAAGGATTTCAGCACTTGCAGTGTGGAATGTGCAGCAGGTCCTCCAACGTTTGATATTAACGTGGAAGATTTGGAACTCAAAGTAAGGACTTTTCAGTTTTCTCTTGATGAATTTACTATTCTTGATGTAAGAAAGGGGGAGGGATGACTGGTGCAATCTGTGCTTCAGGCCATATATCTGCCAACTTCTTGTCATCTTCCTAAGATTATACTTGAAAAATGTATGAGGGGAAATTCCATAGCACTGAGGCAACAGAAGCCCAACCTTTTGCCTTGATATCTTTGCATCAACAATAGTAGGATTTAACTACCTTCTTCAGAGCTAGATTGACAGTGGATCGGTATTGGAAGGATGGGTCTTTTTTATATGGGAAATGCGCAGAGCTTGGAAAAGTTACTTTTTTGAACTACAACTCCCATCAGCCCAATCCAGTGGCCATGCTGGCTGGGGCTGATGGGAGTTGTAGTTCAAAAAAGTAACTTTTCCAAGCTCTGGGAAATGGTCATGATGATGAGGTCTGTTCTTTACTTTGGGCTGTCAGGAAACAGAGACAACAGCTGAAAGCGAATGTGCTCATACAGATATGCAGACGGTTGGCCATGAGCTATGATCTTACATGGACGACTGCCAGCAGGTTGTTTACATGCTCAGTTCTCTGTGGTGACTGGATGCAGACTGCTCAGCCTTGCATTCCTCAGAAAAGGGACCTTGTGTAGAAGCACACACCTGGGGAAGGACCATAGCTCAGTTGCAAAGCCCAGGTTTTAAAGACAGAAGGTCCCAGATCTAGTCCCTGACATCTCCAGCTGAAAGGATTAGGTGATGGAAAGACCTCTGTCTGAGAACCTGGCAGGCTGCTGCCATCCAAAATAAATGATACTCGGCTTGATGGACAAAGGCCCCATCTGCACTATACATTTAAAGCAGTATGATACCAAATTTAAGCAGTCATGGCCTCCCCCAAAGAATCCTGGGAACTGTAGTTTGTTAAGGGTGTTGAGAGTTGTTAGGATCCCCCTATTCCCCTCACAAAGCTACAATTCCCAGAGTGGTTTAACAACCCATCCCTCTTTCTAGGGAACTTTGCGGACTTCACAACAGTGTGTGTTAGAAATCTCCAGATTTATAAAACTAGGTTCAAATCCCCATTCAGGTATGACAGGATAGCCTTGGGTAAGTCTCTAGGCCTAAGTTGCCCCACTGGGTTACTGTAAGATGAACTAGAAAGGGTTGGCCTGCAACAGAAGGTTGTAGTGTAGAGGGCTCTCGTTCAAGCTTCTAGCCAGCCATCCAAACTCTCTTCCAGGATATTCCACTCCACCTGCCTTCTGCCTGGTTTTCTGCTTGCCACTTTCCAACAGTCATCCAACATTCTAAGGCCACTGAGCATGCTCAGTGCTCAGTGGGCTGTTTTGGGGGGTTCCTCCTCCTTAGAATTATTTTCCTCCCTGAAGATGTTTTTGTACTTCTGCAAACCTTGGGGTTTCCCTGAGTCTGCTGATACTTTCCCCTCCCCCTGTGGTGCCATTCTGGATCCATTCCTTGTATTCTGAAGAATGTCAGAATGTAATAGATAGATATCAATGCTCCTTCAAATATCATTCATGCTCTGTTCTTCTTAGTATATCAGAAAGCATCTCTTTCAAGATATGCCAATAAGACACTTCACCCGCAATTACAGCTACATCAGCTCCTGAACTCCACCAGCATGCAGCCACAATGCCACTGAGCTACTTTAAAGTACCCTGAAAAATGTGAAGCATTCCAGATATTTTAATTGCAGCACATTGCATAAGCCAGGAGCTGGTTCACACAAAGGAACAATGGGGGGATTTTTTTTTGATTTTTAACCACTCTATCCCTTATTCAATGCCAGACACAAAAGCACTGAGAATTCCACCTCTCGTTGCCTTTCTGAAGTGCCTCATTTATCTGAAATCTATTTGTTCCATTTAAAAATCTACTAATGCCTTTCAGAATTGAATTGTCAACACTTCAAGCTGAAACCAGCTCTACCAGAATGAAAAGGAAGATCAAAAAATGAAAAGGGGAATGAGGGATTTGATTAGCTCTCACCATCAGACCAGGGCTTTTCTTGGGGGAACTTGATTGGTAGATAAAAAGAGAGGTCTCTAGTATGAAGAACCTGGATTGGACCACAGATCCATTTAACCCTGCATTCTCTTTCCCACAGAGGCAAACCACATGCTTCTCTGAAGCCCACAAACAGGACATAAAGACATTGAGATAGCCCCAGGGTGGCCATGTGACCTACTTTACGAAAGACAGCCCTCTCTTTCATAGGAACATAGCAAGCAAGTCAAGCCAGTGCTCCATCTAGCTCAGTATTGCCTCCACTGATTGGCAGCTGCTCTCCAGGATTTCAGGCAGGGAGTCTTTATCAGCCCTCCCTGGAGATGTGAGGGATTGAACTTGGGACCTTCTGCATGCAAAGCAGATGCTTAACCACTAGGCCATGGCTCTTCCTTAACTAAAGAGAACAGTCTTCTGTCTGAAGGCTTGTCTCGTCCAAGTCTGGTTTAAAGATAAAGAACTGTAAGATAAGACAGCACAGAGCAAGGGCCTTGAAGTTGCCCATCAACAGCTGGTGCCTGAACACAGCAAACTGAGAAGACACAAGGGTCACAGTCTTTCCCCGCTATGGTGAAATGTATTTCTGGTAAAAACACAATAATGACTTCTAAGTTTGCATCTATACATATAAAGTAACACAGGCACATTTTATGTGAATGGCAAGGTGCAAGTGGCCACCCCACTCTAAATAGTCATCTCCTGTTGTTCCTGCCAGCAACTAGTATTAAGTGGAATATTTCCCCTAAACTGGAAAATTCTGTATAGCCATCAAAATAATCCTGAGAATTAGTATTATTTATTCCTCCTAAAGCTGCCTAGGGCAACAAACAGCAAAAAGTTAAAATAGTACAAGTGAAAACAGTCCATTCAAAATCAAATAAGACAATATTTAAAACAATTAAAATAATCTAAAACACTTAACAACAATCACCTACACTCACAGTTATTAACTTCACAGTTGCCATGGCCAGTATCTCTCAGACATCAAGTGTCTGATCTCTTGAAAATCAATAATGAGGGAGATGAGCACAGCTCACCAGCTGGCCATTACACAAATGAGGAACCACCACTAAGAAGGCCCTGTCACAGGTCAATGCCAACTGGGCATCAGCTAGAGGTGGCACCACCAACATAGCTTCCCCTGCCGATCATAGGGCCTGAGATGGCTGATACTGGAGGAGTTGCTCCTTTAGATACTTGGGTCCCAAGCCATTTAGGGCTTTGTATGTTAATTGGGCTCAGTAGCTCACCAGCAGTCAGTGCAGAGCTTTCAGGACTGGTTAACACATGGTCCCATCAAGCTGCCCTGCTTACCAACCTAGCAGCCGCATTCTGCACTAGCTGCAGCTTCTGGACCATCTTCAAGGACATTCCCATGTAGAACGTATCACAGTAGTCCAAGCAGGAGGCCACTAGAGATGCTCTCTACATGGGGCTGCCTTTGAAGATAGCCAGGCCTATCTCAGTCCAGGAATGGCCATAGCTGGTTGAACCAGACTAAGGTAAGCACAGGCACTCCTAGCCACAGAAGCTACTTGAGATTCCAGACAAGTTGGAATCCAGGAGTAATAATAATAATAATAATAATAATAAATTTAATTTTTGTGTCGCCTATCTGGCCGAAACCACTCTAGGCGACGTACAACATTAAATTCAACAATACATAATAATACAATACATAATAAAATACAAATCTGTCTGAGTACTCCCAGACTATGAATGTGTTTCTTCTAATATATACATTTTTGCATGCAATTTTGCCTAATATACACATTTTTGCAACTCTTTCCAGAACAGGTTGTACACCTAATTCCTGGACACTGGAACCATCCACCCACAGCAGCTTTGACTTATTGGGCTTCAGCTTCAGTTTATCAGCTCCCACCCCTTCACTGGTTCTAGATACTGTTCCAATACCTTCAGTGTCTCCTGATTCAGATGTAATGGAGAGATAGAGGTGTGTGTCATCAGCATATTGATGTCACTGTGCCCCAAAACTCTGGATGATAGCTCTCAATAGTTTCATATAATGTTAAATGGCATAGATGGACCCCACAACTCAAAACCGCCCAGAGAGCTTTGGCTATGGGGCGGTATACAAGTATAATAAACAAACAAACAAATAAAACCCATGGGGCCGAGCAACAATCTTTTAGTACTACTTTCTGCTGATGACCCTGCAGTTAGGAGTGGAACCACTGTAATACAGTGCCTCCAACTCTCTTCCCTGTGAGTTGTTCCAGAATAATGGTCAATGGTGTCAAAAGCCGCTGAGAGATCAAGAAGAACCAACAGGCTCACACTTTCCCTATCTCTCTCCTGATAGAGGTCATTAATCAGGGCAGCCAAGGCTGTTGTAGTGTCAAAACTGGGCTTAAAGGCAAATTGAAATGGGTCTAGATAATCTACTTCCATCAGGCATAATTGTAGTTGGCTAGCCACCACCTTCTCATTGCCAAACAAGAGAATATTACAAATTGGACAGTAGTTTTCTAGAACTGCTGGATCTGGGAGGAGGGGCTCTTCAAAAGGGGCCTTGCCACTTCCTCTTTCAAGGCCGTAGGCATAACTGCCTGCTATAATGAGGTATTAACCAGTTCCTGGATCCATCCAGTCAATCCCCTCCTACTAGATTTTATCAGCCATGATGGGGAGGGGCTAGGAGGGCATCTATCTATCTATCTATCTATCTATCTATCTATCTATCTATCTATCTATCTATCTATCTATCTATCTATCTATCTATCTAATTAAACGCAGATGACAGCTGAAGTATCATTATCATAAACAACTGAGCATTTGCAAATGGTGAGGGGAGAATTCCAGTGTCGCCCCAAGAGCAGCAAAAATAGACAGGAGCCAGGGTTCAAGAAGTCAAGTTGATTGTGGCTGGTGCTGACATGGTGACTTATATAGTTATCACAGGGCATGAGTAACCTGTGGTCCTACAGATGTTCTTGAACTCCAACTCCTATCAGTCCCAACCAGTTGGCCAATGGTCAGGAATAGGGATGGGTGAATCTGCCAGTTTCGGTTTCTCCCAGTCTTCTCACTTTTCCAGTCTTAAGTTCAGTTCTCATTTCCACATCAGTTTGTGAATTTTTTAAAATCAAAGTCTCCATGAAAATTCATCAGCATTATCGCACAAACTTGTAAAATACACATTTTTGCATGCAGTTTTTCCTAATACACACATTTTTGCAAAGCATATTCTCCCTAATATAATGCATTTTTGCATGTAGTTTTCATTTATATATGCGTTTTTGTGCACATTACTTAGCTGGAGAACTGCACTGCAAAATCTGTAGAAGTGTGAATTTCGAAGGATGGTTTGGTTTGTATATTGTTTTGTGTGTGTGTGTTGGTTAGTTAGCTTTCTGAATTTATGAATCACTTCTCACAACAGAATGTCCCAAAGCAATTCACAAGTATAAATCATAAAAATAAAATACAGTAATACAGTAAAAAATACACACACATATTAAAAACATAATCAGAGTAAAAAATCCAATCGCTGGTGCTGCCCACATGCCTGGGGAAACAAAAATGCCTTTGCCTGGCACTGAAATGATGACAAAGTTGGTGCCAGGTGGGCCTCCCTGTGGAGAGCATTCTACTACCGAAAACACCCATTCTCTTGCTGTCACCCTCTGGACCTCCCTTGGAGGTGGCATGCAGAGAAGGGCCTCAGATGATGATCTCAGGGTCTAGGCAGGCAGGTTATATGGGGAAAGAGGGTCCTGTGTGCATGTGTGTGTGAGAAAAGATGTTAGGGTTATTTGCATAGCAAGCTGTGCAGCTAGCCCCATGTAGAACACTATAGCACCAAGGACTGGAATGGGAGCTTCCTACCTGAGCAGTACAGCTGGGGAGGCAGTTAATCTTCCCCCTTCTTGGGGGGTAGGGATGGAAAGATCTGCCAATTTCACTTCTCTCAGTTCCTAATTTTTTTTAAAAAAATCCTCATGAAAATTCTCAGCATTTTAGTGCAAATTTCTCTGAATAAGCACAATGTTGTATGTGTAGTCTTGACTAATGTACATTTTTTGCAAGCAGTTTCTGCTAATATAATGCATTTTTCTACGTTATTTTCACTACAGTATTCATTTTTATGCACACTTTCTTCTAATATATGCATTTTTCTAAACATTGGTTGGTTGGTTGGTTGGTTGGTTGGTTGGTTGGGGAACTGCATCACAAAATCTGGATAAGTGCGAGTTTCGAAGGCTGGCTGTGTTTCAATTCTCATATTGTTTTGGAAAGTGCGAATTTGATAATTCATCTTTAAATGAGAACTGAATCAAATTTCTCCCCCATCTCTACATTTCCCCCTTTCTTTGCAAGTTCTTTTATTATATTTCCACTCTACATTTAATTTTAAAAAATTGGCACGTAAAGTGTTTCACAGCAATTAAAACACAATACAGAATGCTCTTGCTGTGGGTGTCCTCAGCAGGGTCTTCCAGGCAGGATGGGCAGGGTATTGCCTGCTGCCTCCCCTCCTCTGATAACTTCAGTCGTGGAAGTTGGTAGCTGCAGCAGGAAAGTTCATAGAAATGTAGGAAGCTGCCTTATAGCGAGTCAGACTATTGGTCCATGTAGCTCAGTGTTGTGTACACTGACTGGCAAAGGCTCTCCAGTATTTTAGGCTGGTACATTCCGAGCCCTCCATGGAGATGCCGGGGACTGAGCCGGGTACCTTCTGCATGCAAAGCAGATGCTCTACCATTAAGCTACAGCCTTTCCTATCATCTGAAGGTGGATCCAGGCATGCTGAATGGGAGCTTGGTGCTGCCTTCCTGCCTTCTGATGGTCTCAGTAATGGCAGCTTTTGTCTTTGCTGAATGTGAATGTGTGTGTGCATGCCTTGCTTCCATTGTCAAGGGTTTTAATTAATTGCAACATTTTGTACCTATGAGCATATGCACGTCTCTCTTCAGGGTGTTTTCTCTCCTCCCTCTCCTGTCTTACAAAAACAATATTTTTCTACAGACCTGTGGAGCCCCCCAAAGCATACAAAAATCCCTACCTTGTCTATGGCTGGTCTTGTTTCACTGCCTTAATGGTTGGCATGGGGCCACTAACACTGCTCTTAAAGAAAACAAAAGCGAACCTGCAACAAAATGTTGCAGTGTATTTCCACCACCCCCATGGAGTACTCTTAGATTGGGCTCCAGCCAACATGATGACCTGGGTGAGGCAGCAACATGGTGTCCTGGATGAGATTTCTCAAGATGAATCTGCAACAAGCCTATATATATATATATATATATATATATATATATATATATATATATATATATATATAAAATTCCCAGTGATGGTGTGGTTAAATACTGCCTTGGAAAAAAACTCTTATACCACTCATCAAGGCCATCAACACTGCCTCTTTTCCATACCAACCAGGGAATTTCCCAAATAATTCTCCTCCTTTGTGGATTCTAGTCTAACTCAGGTCTGTTGGTCTTCTCCATCTGATTTCCTCTGTGCAAGGGGTTTCTGAAACCATGCCAGCTCTGTTATAGGCAGAGCATCATTCATCCCAGCAGCTAGGCTGCCTTTCAGAGTGTGTGCGTTCCATAGCACAGCCAGATAAGCTCCAAATAGTATCTTAGTGTCAATTTGGAAGCAAAATGGGGAGACTGAAAAATAAGTCAGGCCTTTCTACTGACTCAGGGGATTTCCTAGGTCCCAGGGAGCTCCCCGAGTTTATAAAAAAATGCTACCTTATTTTTGGGTGTCCCCATTTCACTCCCAAAATGACAGGCACTCAACCACCTGAGCTTGCTATTAGAGGGAATTGCTATGATAGGCAACGGAAATGGGTTAAGCCGTAAGCGTGGCCTTGAACTGACTGCAGATGAACTGTGGTTGTGCTGACGTGTCATTAACAGCATTCCAGTCTTGGGCTGAGTGCTCATGTAATCCATAATTTGTGCTGTAGAATCCTTCCAGGATAAAAGTAATTCTAGAAATATTGGGAATAAAGATTCCATCAACATAATTTTATCTGTAATGTGAAGCATAAGAAAAATGATGCAGTTCCACTTGCCTCTGACAGGCAAACAAGAAGGTGGCTTGACTCCTTTCTAACCTCCGAGAAGAAGTTGAGAAGTTGTTGAAATGTTATAGGCATGTAGAGGAGTGAGAAAGAGCCATAGGTGCAGCTTTCAAAGAAACCACAAGGAAGCAATTTTCTCCCTATGCATAACAGTATGAAGAACGCCGACACAAGGAAATAATTTATAGAGGCTTTATTCTCAGCCTTTCTAAGCGCAAATAAATTGTAGCTCACGTACACAAATGACTTTTTAGTCTCAGAAAAGGTATCTTATAAGACTACAGAGAATTAGATCCTTGTGTTAGAGAATCAACAAATGGTATGGCTCCTGTTTTTAATGTAGCCTGAAACTGTTACAGTGGGATTTCTGACGCCAGGACACAGTATGAGGCGAGAGGAATTCTGTAGTTTAACTGGGGAAGAAATGGCTTCAGCTGGGCAAGAAGGTGTTTTCTTCCTGCCACTGAAAACATGGAACTTAGTTACCAGCTGGCACATACTGTATATGAGGATAGCCTCAAGCTTTTGGTGGGTTAAAAGCAAGTTTTTGCTGGATGCAAAGTTGACACCACACTAGTCATCTAGCAATTTATTTCAAATAATCAAAGTAGCCTACAAATATCTGCCAGGAGGAAAGCACACAGCAACATCTTTAAAGACTGTTCAGAAATGTTGATTAGTTCAAAATACAACTGTTGCCACACTGGTGACTGGGACTGGTCAGTGGGAGCACATCTCACTGGTATTGAGAAAGGTTCACTGGCTTCTGGCCCATTTCTAAGTACAATTCAAGTGCTGGTGTTGATCTTTAAAGCACTACACAACTTGGACCCAGATAGTTGAAGGAAGAACGGCTGCTATACCAAGCAGCCCATGTATTGAGAGGCTGTCCTCCAGGTCCGCAGTCGTCTGAAGTAAGGTGGGTTGTGACCAGAAAAAGAGCCTTCTTAGTGGTGGCACTTCATATCTATTCATTTTTTTAAAAAAAAATCTAGCCTGCCTAATTCCCTGAAAGAACCCAAGACAGCTAACAAATCAGACAATACTAACACAGTATAAAAACAAATAGCCACTTGCAAATGAAACTCAATTAGAAAATCAAAAGAGAAACATGAAAAGCTGAAATACATTTAACAAAATTCAGAATTACAGAGTAGCATCAAAACACTAAACTCAAGCCAGTAAAAGATCATTCAGTCAAAGGCCTTTTCAAAAAGTCAGGTCTTCACCTGGACCTCCCCCAAAAGCTCTTCGTACCCAGTGGAGGCTGGTCCATTAGGGCAAATGGGGCACTGCCCCACCAACCTCAGCCTGCTATCAACCAACTGCCAACTGCCTGTCTTCTTACTTTCTTCCAATCAGGAGGTGGCTCTGCCTGTCACTGTCTGTGGCTCCACCTACTCTTGGCCTCCCTGCCTTTCACCCTACCCGTTCCAATGAGCACCAGCCACTACTGGGTCCACCTTGTGCTAACAGTATTACCTTCTCAACCACAGGCAAAGACTTTTTTACTTTTCCAAGTTTTAAAATGCATTTAAATATATTAATGATGATGCCACTTATATTTTATTTGTATTTTACCTTTTTTTGTAAACTACCTTGCAAGCCATTCCAAAGAGCAGTATATAATTAAATAAATAAATCCAGCATAATTTTCCTCCCTTAAAACATCAGAAATCAAGCAGATTTAAATGTAATAAATGTAATAAACAAACAAACAAACAAACATACAGCCAAAATAACGTTCTTCAAAGTTTGGCTGTGGCTCCAGTGTGCTTCCACCAGTCATTTTTGAATCCATGTACTCACAATGTTATCTAGGACCCAAAGCTAGCCTGTAGTTTCTGGTGAAATATTGTGTTTTGATACAGCTTTCCCCAAGTCAGCTTCAATCTGTCTTGAGCACTGTATCTTTATTCAAGCTGCATTGAATCCCAGGTGTGTACATTTGAGAAGCCTTCCTTTCCTTCTAGATTTCTGGGGGTGGAGGAGACATGGTGAGAAAACTAACTAGGCAATTCCATCAGGCAAAGACATCACTACCCAGCCTCTGCCCGCTGGTGTGGACATATAGTGGATGACTTGCTGATGTGTACCGCGACAGGCAAGTTCGACTTGAAATGTGAGAAAAAATGACCTTGCTGAATTTTAAGCTGGTAAAGTGTACACAACCTTTGTTTATGGGAGGGAGCTTGCTGGATCTCACTGGGAAGGGAGTGCTGTAACTGTGAGGGCCACTACTGAGAGGATCCTGCCCCTGATACCTGCCAATCAATACCCAGTGGAGATGGTGAGGAAGCAGAGCCTTTGAAACCAATCCTTGGGCTCAAACAGGCTCATAAAGGTAAATACAGAGCTTGGAAAGGTTACTTTTTTAAACTACAACTCCCATCAGCCCCAGCCAGCATGGCCACTGGATTGGGCTGATGGGAGTTGTAGTTCAAAAAAGTAACTTTTCCAAGCTCTGGAAATATAACCTTGATTTAGATCATTCAAGGCTCTAAGGGTTACTACAGACACTTTAAATAAAGACCAGAAATGAATAGACAGTTGGTATAAGATCAGCATGGTATACTCCAGCATTCTGGTGGCCTCATTTTGCAAATTCATTTGTAGTTTCTGAATTGTTTTTAAAGGAAGCCCTACATTTATGTCCGTATAAAGGCAGTCCCATGTTTAGAACATTGCAGTAGCCAAGTCCAGTAATTCAGGAAAGGAAGAACTAATCCTTTTGCTAGGCTAGGGCCTTAGCTGGATCCCATGTTTATGAGTTGTGCCAGGTTTTTGCTGAATGCTTTAAAAATGTTCCACAAGGACATTTAAAACAGTTGGATAATGAAAAGTTCAGACAAATGAGAACACTATTTATAGATTGCTACATTGACGTAAGGCTTCATTGTGGACGCACAGTGAATTGAGATAAGTAGAAACTTTGCATAGCAAAGGCTTATATAATAGGGATACTATTGTTTTACACAGAGAGAGAGAGAGAGAGAGAGAGAGAATTTGAACTTTTAACTGATATCTACTAATTTTAACAGAACCATGTTGATAATTGATAAAGCCAGTAAGACCATGATGTTTATAGATTGACAGAATGATGTTTAAATGTGAGTAGATTGAAAGAGCTTTCACAACAGACCTTTAAAGCACATTTCAAAGCACATCCTCTACAAGCATTCTGGGATCTGTAGTTTACCTCTCACAGACCTAAAATTCCCAGCACCCTTAAGAAACTGCAGTTCCCAGGATTCTTGTGTGCATGGCGGTGGGGGAGATGTACTTTGAATGTGCTTTAAAGATCTGGTGTGTGCGCAGCCTCCATTTGCAGCTGCTCCCCAGTGATGGGGCAGTCTATCAGAGTTCTCCCTCCTTGCTTCCCCAGGAATAGTCGCCCATTGTTACAGCACACAGTCCTGGGCGAGCCACTTCCCCCAGTAAACCGAAGAAAGGACAAGAGACTGATGACAACTAGAGACCTGCAGCCAAGGATTTGGTTGGTTATTTTATCAAGATATAAAACTTAGTGCACCCTTCCTGTTTGAAAGCTGTGTTCTTTGGGGCCAAGGTCTGTTGCATCTCAAGCCCATTCCCACCAATAGCTCTCTTCAGAGCTTGGAAAAGTTACTTTTTTGAACTACAACTCCCATCAGCCCTAGGCAACATGGCCACTGGATTAGGCTGATGGGAGCTGTAGTTCAAAAAAGTAACTTTTCCAAGCTCTGGCTCTCTTGCACCTGGCCACTGATGAAGGGTATTTCTTCAAAAGCCAAACCTCTCTGCCTGACACATCTATCTCTCATGTTCCTTGCTTCTTTCCCCCTATTTCTTCAGCCACTCAGCGTCCTTAGTCCCCAACCTTATTTGACTGCCCAGCCCTGAGCTTCATGCATCAATGCAGCTGTCAATGGCACAAACAGCATTTCCTGCTTCTAAACAACAGGGGTTTTTTTGTACCTCTACTGTTTGTGAACGTTGTATGACTGGCCCTTCCCCTCAGCTGTTAGAACATTCATGAACATTTTCTGACATCACAGAAGTTCCATCGCTGAGAGGAAAGCATGTGTGTGTGTTCTAAGCAGAAAATGGTGACAGCTCATTCTTCACTACCTAGCTATATTCACTAATACGCAAAAAACCTTGCAGTTTAAGAATGTAGCTATAGCCCACAGATATTTCTACCAAACGTTAAAAAGCAGGGAAATTGGGCAGCTATAGTGAATGCACCAGGGGAGCAGGAGACCTGAACTCTCTGAGATATTTTACTGCCCTACAAAGTTGTCAAAATGCAAACACAATTTGGGTTGGTCTTTCATAGTCCAATCCACTTGTTGTGTAGCTTGGAAGAATTTGGTAACATGTTTGGAGTTTTTTTAGTATAACTTTTGCAAAGTGTTGCTGTACTTCACATATTCAGAGAAACAAAAGCAAAAGAAAATGATTTCCTATAGGAAACTTCACTAAAATTGCAAAGTAAATCAGACATATTTAAAGTGACCATCTCAACTATCTAAACTGTCTTAATAATGTTGCTTCCTCCTGGCTAAAACAAGATCAGCACAGGACATATCTTCTTTCTATTATTTGGGCTGATTACAGGTGTTGCCACCACTCACCATATGCTGAGGCACATGTTACCAAATTCTTCCAAGCTACACAGCAAGTGGATTGGACTGTGAAAGACCAACCCAAATTGTGTTTGCATCTTGACAACTTTGTAGGCAGTACAATATCTCAGAGAGGAGTTCAGGTCTCCTGCTCCCCTGGTGCATTCACTATAGCTGCCCAATTTCCCTGCTTTTTAAAGTTTGATAGAATAGCTGTGGGCTATAGGTACATTCTTAAACCACAAGGTTTTTTGCCTATTAGTGAATTTCCTTGCTTTTCAATCCGGGAGGTAAGAAATGGGATCCTGCGCAAGTTTGCTGAGAATGGATTGATCATTTGCATGCTTATTGAGTTCAGTGGGATTTACACACACACACACACACACACACACGGCAATCATGCTTAGGATAGGTGAAACTGACCACAGGGGATGGGGAGGGAGGGGTGGAAAGGCAGAGGGGAGGACTGGGATGGGAGCAGGCAGGAGGGGGAGGGGAGAAGAAGGACAGATGCGGTCATTTGCATGTTTATTGAGTTCAGTGGGATTTACTCTCGTGCAGTCATGCTTAGGATAGGTAAAACTGACCGGGGAGGGAGGGACGGAGGGCTGGAGTGGGCAGGGGAGGCGGAAGAAGGAAGAGGGGAGGGGAGGAGGCAGGGAGAGGAGAGGGGAAGGAGGGAAAAGGCAGGTCTGATCATTTGTATGATTATTGAGTAGAATTGGATTTATTCCTATGCAATCATGATTAGGATAGGTAAAACTGACCAGGCTGGGCCTGGCAACCAAGACATCTTCTGTATCTTTCAAAGTTGGGCAGGAGGAAGGGAGAATTCCACCTTGTGGTTTTTCCCATTACAATGTTGCAAGAACACCTGCACTTGGCTGACTTTCTCTTCTAAAGATACAGGATCAGTCTCAGGCCCTGAACCTGGCAACCCTACCTCCCACCCAAATTTAAAACAAAGCTGTCTCTGGGCACATCCACACCAGGCCTCTATTATACTTTGGACAATCATTATTTATTTATCTATTTATTTAGTGTAGTTATATACCGCCCCATAGCCGAAGCTCTCTGGGCGGTTTACAATAACTAAAAACATTAAAAACAAATATACAAATTTAAAAACACATCTTTTAAAAACAATTTATCATGGCTTCGCTCAAAGCCATGGCTCAAAGCCAATCATGGCTTCTCTCAAAGAATCCTGGGAAGTGTAGTTAGTGAAGGGTGCTGAGAGTTGCTAGGAGACACCGTGTTCCTCTCACAGACCTTCAGAGTGGCTGACTGTTAACCATTCTCTCAGGAGAATAGGAGTCTCCTCTCAGCACCCTTCACAAACTACACTTCCCAGGATTCTTTGAGGGAAGCCATGACTGTCTCAAGTGAAATCAAGTCTGGTGTGGGTGTGGCCCTCTGATTAGCCAAGCCCAGCAGCTGTGAGGCTTTTAGAACACTGACAGTTGGTCCTTACTGAGCATGCCCCACGTTATAATAGGCTTCCCGCCAAAATTTCTTAAATTAATTAAAAATCAACCAGGCATTTTTTAAACTTTTAAACTGCAGTAGATGAAGGTCAGAGTATGGGGCAAGGTCAGTATTAGGATTACAGGTACTCTGTGAACATGGCTGATTTTTAATGAATTTCAACAGATTATGAGAACTCTGGCAGAAAAAAGTCCAAAAGGGCTCTGAGGTTTCTCTCTCTCTTTTTAACTTTGAACTTTCGATTCTCTCTGACTGTTTTGTGTATCGCCATGAAAATTGACAGGGTTGTTAAGCAAGTGTTTCTGAGTTCAGAACTATAAGTTTTGTAAGGTTTTGTTTTGAAATGAGCTTATGGGAAGCATCAGAATGGCATGCAGGGGTATTTTCCATTTAACATTGCGGAATGTGAAAAATCCACGCTGGCTATAGTATACAGCCACTCTCGTGGCTGTATAATGAAAGTGAGTTCCCAGCATTCTGCCGCACTCCAATATTATCAAGAAACAGAATCCATGCAGATGAAGAAAGTGGAACGATGAAGGTAACAGCAAGCTTGTTTCTCAATGGCAAGAGTCACCATGGCAAGAAACAGATTTACCCTTCCTCTTTACTTTTCCCTGAGTAAGCAAATGATTGCTATTTGCTCCTGTCCTGTGGGAAAAAGCAAAGGCCTGCAGTGGGGACACACTGAAGCTGTGAAACAGAAGGTGAGGGCTACTGCTGAGATGAGATCTGAGAAGTCTGCAGTGGCCTCCTCTTCTTTCTCAGGCACAAAAGCAATTTAAGAAAAATTCTCTCTCTCTCTCTCTGATGTCTGTCAGAGTAAGAGGTGAACAGCAAAGTTAGGAAGAAGGTGAATTAAGTAGTGGGGATATGTGGCAAGGTGATCACAAAAATTACATTCACAGGATTCTATTTCAGAAGCAGATATCTTCAGGATGCTAGAATTCTCTTGTTTTTGACTGGGTTGCCAAACATTCGTTTTATTGTGCACATTTTGTGATAATTTGTGCTCATTATGCTATCGGGGCAGTTATACACAATCCCACTTTCAGTACTCTTTGTGCCTGCAAAAGTTTTGGGATGTTCTTGCTGCTTTGTTTCCAATCAGTGCACATCCTGCTGAAATCCCATAACTTTTTATACAACAAATATTCTGGTATGTATTGTACAAACATAGGCTGTGAATACATTAGTTGTCTACAGAATTGGAACCAATTACCTAGAGAGGTAGTGGGCTCTCCAACACTGGAGGCATTCAAGAGGCAGCTGGACAGCCATCTGTCGGGAATGCTTTGATTTGGATTCCTGCATTGAGCAGGAGGTTGGACTTGTAACCCTTATAGGCCCCTTCCAACTCTACTGTTTTATGATTTTATGATACAGCAAAGCGTTTCCATTAGCCACATCTGGACAGGGAACGGGTTCATCTGCTGATCAGTTGCAAACTCTCTGTGAAGCCTCATGAAAAAAAATGTGCTCAAGCTGCTCCCACCACTTTTTACAGTAAAATGGGGCAGAGTTTGATGAGAGTCGTGTGCCTGTTTTCAGAAGAGAGAGGTGGAGATGCACTGGAGCTGCAGAACAGTGAGTGTTTCTACCCATACTCTGAATGATGTTGTTGTTGTCATGTGCCTTCAGGTCGATTATGACTTATGGCGACCCTATGAATCAGTGACCTGCAAGAGCATCTGTCATGAACCACCCTGTTCAGATCTTGTAAGTTCAGGTCTGTGGCTTCCTTTATGGAATCAATCCATCTCTTGTTTGGCCTTTCTCTTACTCCCTTCTGTTTTTCCCAGCATTATTGTCTTTTCTAATGCATCATGTCTTCTCATGATGTGTCCAAAGTATGATAACCTCAGTTTCATCATTTTAACTTCTAGTGACAGTTCTGGTTTAATTTGATCTAACACCCAATTATTTGTCTTTTTTGCAGTCCATGGTATGCGCAAAACTCTCCTCCAACACCACATTTCAAATGAGTTGATTTTTCTCTTACCTGCTTTTTTCATTGTCCAACTTTCGCATCCATATATACAGACCGGGAATACCATGATCTGAATGATCCTGACTTTAGTGTTCAGTGATACATCTTTGCATTTGAGGACCTTTTCTAGTTCTCTCATAGCTGCCCTACCCAGTCCTAGCCACCTTCTGATTTCTTGACTATTTTCTCCATTTTGGTCAATGACTGTGCCGAGGTATTGATAATCCTTGACAAGTTCAATGTCCTCATTGTCAACTTGAAAGTTACATAAATCTTCTGTTGTCATTACTTTAGTCTTTTTGATATTCAGCTGTAGTCCTGCTTTTGTGCTTTCCTCTTTAACTTTCATCAGCATTCGTTTCAAATCATTACTGGTTTCTGCTAGCAGTATGGTATCGTCTGCACATCTTAAATTATTGATATTTCTCCCTCCAATTCTCACACCTCCTTCATCTTGGCCCAATCCTGCTTTCTGTATATGTTCTGTGTACAGATTAAACAACTAGGGTGATAAGATACACCCCTGTCTCACACCCTTCCCGATGGGGAACCAATCGGTTTCTCCATATTCTGTCCTTACAGTAGCCTCTTGTCCAGAGTATAGGTTGTGCATCAGGGCAATCAGATGCTGTGGCACCCCCATTTCTTTTAAAGCATTCCATAGTTTTTCATGATCTACGCAGTCAAAGGCTTTGCTGTAATCTATAAAGCACAGGGTGATTTTCTTCTGAAATTCCTTGCTCTGTTCCCTTATCCAATGTATGTTTGCAATAAGATCTCTGGTGCCTCTTCCCTTTCTAAATCCAGCTTGGGCGTCTGGCATTTCTCGCTCCATATATGGTAAGAGACTTTGTTGTAGAATCTTGAGCATTACTTTACTTGCATGGGATATTAAGGCAATAGTTTGATAATTACTGCATTCTCTGGGATCCCCTTTCTTTGGAATTGGGATATATATTGAACGCTTCCAGTCTGTGGGCCATTGTTTAGTTTTCCATATTTGTTGACAATTTTTTTGTCAAAATTTGGACTGATTCAGTCTCAGTAGCATGTAGCAACTATTGGTATGCCATCTATTCCTGGTGATTTGTTTCTTCCAAATATTTTAAGAGCAGCTTTTACCTCACATTCTAAAATTTCTGGTTCTTCATCATATGGTTCCTCTGTGAATGAATCTGTCATCCTTGCATCGTTTTTATAGACTTCTTCAGTATATTGCTTCCATCTTCCTTTTATTTCATCTCGGTCAGTCAGTGTGTTCCCCTGTTGACTATTCAATATCCCTACTCGTGGTTTAAATTTCTCTTTCATTTCTCTAATCTTTTGGAATAGGGCTCTTGTTCTTCCCTTTTTGTTGTCCTCTTCTATTTCTATACAATAACTATTGTAATAGTTCTCTTTGTACTAGTCGCTGTATTGTTGCCTTGAGGGTTCTGACCGTGTTTCTCTCTCCTTTTGCATTTGCTTTCCTACTCTCTTTAAACATTTTAAGAGTTTCTTCAGTCGTCCATTAAGGTCTTTCTCTCTTTTTAACTTAGAGGTATTGCTTTTTTTGCCTTCTTCCCTGATAATGTCTCTGACTTCATTCCATAGTTCTTCTGGCTCTCCGTCAACTAAGTTTAAAGCCTCAAATCTGTTCCTTATTTGATATTCTTCTGGGATGTTATTTAAATTGTATTTTGGCATTATGATTGCTTTGTTCTTCTTCTTTAGCTTTACTCTGATTTTCGATACGACCAGTTCATGATCTGTACCGCAGTCTGCTCCTGGTCTTGTTTTTGCAGAAAGTATGGAACTTCTCCATCTTCTGTTACCAATTATATAATCAATTTGATTCCTATACTGACCATCTGGTGATGTCCACGTGTACACTCATCTTTTCGGTTGCTCAAAAAATGTGTTTGCAAGAAACAAATTATTGGCTTCACAGAATTCAATAAGTCTCTCTCCTGCTTCATTTCTGTCTCCTAAGCCCCATGTTCCCACAATTCCTAACTTGTCTCTGTTCCCTACTTTTCCATTCCAGTCCCCCATGATTATATCACCACATCTTGTTTTGGTGTGTGATCAATTTCCTCCTGTACTTCTGCATAAAATCTCTCCAATTCTTCTTCCAAGTTTGCCATTGGAGCGTAGACTTGGATGATGGTTATGTTAATAGGTTTCCCATTTAATCTCATTGATATCACTCAGACCTCGCGTTGTAGCTCCTAACTGCTTCTGCTACATCACTTCTCACTATTAAAGCAACCCCGTTTCTTCTTGATTTCTCATTTCCTGCATAAAATATTTTGTAGTAGCCTGATTGAAAATGTCCCATTCCCGTCCATTTTAATTCACTCATTCCAAGTATTGTAATGTTGATACATTCCATTTCTTGCTTGACAATTTCTAACTTTCTCTGGTTCATGCTTCTCACATTCCATGTTCCTATTGTGTGCGTTGTACAACTCCGGACTCTCCTTTCGCATCTGTTTGCATCAACCCTTCCTCTGAGTTTGGATGCATCTTAGTCTGGTGTCTCAGCTTTGACCATTCCGCCTTGGGTGACCCTGCTAAGAGTCTAGCCTCTTGGTCATTGCTGTCAGCTTCTTCAACACTCTCAAACCCCCTCACCATGTGAAGGTGTGCATCCTAAAGGAGGACTCTGAATGATAGTGTGATGTAAATGGATGTTGATCAACGTACCTACATTTCCATGTATATCTTTTAAATAATTCATGTTTCCAGCTTCCTTTTTCTTTATTTTTTTTAGTCTCTTATATGTTTGAATATACTTGAATTGTTTTGTATTTATATTCATGACTTTTGAATATCTTTTGTTCTCTTTCATTACTTATGTACTGTGAAAATTTACAATTTTTTTTCCAAAAAAGAGAGAAGTTTGGTTTATTTTTGTTGCGCTATAGCCCCATACAGCAATAATGTGGTAGCATTGGGGAACCATCACGGAACAACGAACAAAGAAGAATTCACCACTAATGCAGAATTATTGTGTCAAGAACATGTGGCAGAACATACCCACAATAAAATACCAGTCTGGAGGGGCCCAATGATAATTTCATTTTTCAGTTCCACAACAGTATCCTGCAAGGTAGCAGAGCCCTTTAGCTCCTGTTCACCCTCTTCAGGCATCTTTTGGGAACAGCATCTCAGATATTCCTTGCTGGGAACAGAAGTCAGAAGTGAGCAATCAAAATGGACTTGGGGATTTGACAGTTGGAGAACATAGAGAACTTTATTGCAGTTTAGCAAAGGCACACATCATGAAGAACTGAGAATCTGACTCATGCAAATATACGATCAATTGAAACTTTAATTACAGTATCTCAAATGGTGAGCAACATATTTTTTCTTCTCTCCAATAAAACCCCAAATCCCCAGTCTCTTGCAACACAGTGCCCTCTAGCATAATACTCAGACACATTCCAAACTGACTTAGGAGGTGAAATCTTTTCGAAAGGAAACTTATGTTCTGGAAGTGCTGGTATTCTACTTCAGAAATAACTTATCACTTCTTGAGAGTTGCTAGGTGCACCCTTTGGGACCGCATGTGTTTTGGACTCAGGAATATTTATGTATTAAGTATAACATATTTTGAAACAAGCAACCTTGAATCTTCAGACTAGTACAGGACAGTGCCTGAGACTGAGCTTTGCATGGAAAAATCCACAATTCAAAAATGGCAGTGAACTCACTAGATGGCCATAGGCAAGCAAGTATCTTTCAGCCTCAGTCCCCTACCTGCAATATGAGAATAATAATTGAATAATCACATTATAGCGTGATTGTCCCGAGGATTACTAAGGCAGTGGATATGATGCACTTTGAGTGCTCTAACAATTAGATTAGTATTAATAAGGGAGCAGTCTTAAACACACATGTGAGTAAGCCTCACTGCGTTTGTCAGGAAACTTACTACTGAATAAATATGCTTATGATTGCTCTGTAAACTTGTTGGTTTTAAAGAGCTTGGGGAGGCAGCTAGATGGAACAAACAGTGACCAAGTGTGGTCCCTTGGAAAAATACCCTGTATTCTGATGTCTCAAAGCCTCTGTACAGTTTCATGGTAAAGCATAGATATCCCCAACAACTTCAGAGGAGGATTTTCAATTAATTACACAGGGCTTGATTCAGATGACATTCTAAGTATGCAAGATAAGAGGTCATTGTGCACTATGGTTACATTATACTGGGGTGTAACATCTTAACATCATCTGAGCAAGTACAAAGATAACTTGGGCTTCGTTATGGATGATATTAGCACTATTTTATTTTTCTTACCAAGAACATATTTCAAGTGACATAGTGCACTCTAATTACATAGCTTCGCCATCTTCCCAAAGTATTTTAGAGAGGGAAAACTTGATCTGGAGGTTAAGCAATTGGTTCAAAGCCTATAAAAAACTTGGGCAGAGAGGGAATTACGATCTTTTTTTCTACTGATCCCGCCAATGTTGCAAAACAATTGGTGTAGAGACAATACTAGGTTTTTTTTTGTTTTTGTTTCTATAGCTAAAGAATTGGGGCAGGATGCAGAATTTACATGCTCTTTCAATGCAGACCCTGTCATTTCTGGCCAATTTTCCCTCTCTTGCCTTCAGCTCAGTTCTGCATTATGTCAGCACCAGCATTAACCATGGTTATAGCTAAACATGGCATCTCAGTTTAGCCAGGATTAGAAACCAATATTAAACCTGATTCATTCTCATAACAGCAAATCTTGGGGTTGGTTCACATATGCATGCCCAACACTTGATGAATGTAGTGTAATATGTGCTATCACAATATAAACTGGAGATGGAATGTTCATATCACTTCAGACACAATGCTTTTCAGTGGAATTAATTCATCAGTTCATATGTTCAGTTGCTGACCATCAAGTGACTGTAGTTTAATCAAATGATGTAAATTAAAGGATTAATCAAAGTGTGAACGAGGCCTGCATCAGCCTTAGCCAAAGTTAACATTGGTGCCACTGTCAATGTAATGCTTAGGTGCAGTAAAGGTGGGAAGGAGAAAACTGCTACAGGACACTCATCAATCTGAATCATCAGTGTAATCTGAAGCAGTTTAGCTATTTGTTGGTTGTTTTCTGATGCTAAGGGTAATTTATGTCAATATGAGGCACACACCTTATCATGTCAGTTTCAAAGGACTGGCCTCATTTTCATTTTAGTTTTAGGCCATTATCACACCTCATCTCCCACCCCTCTCCTTGCTCAAATTAGGCTTGAAAGAGTCTCCTAATATAGCTAAGAGAATATTTGTTTATCTATTTATTAGATTGCCTACCTGCCCTTCACCATGAGGACCAAGAATGGGTTACCACAATATTAAAGCTGACAAAATGCCAGAAATAAATGAATAAAAAGTTTCCAGAAATACAACATTCAATTTAAAGCCTAATTGATGCATTTTGGGTAGCATTAGAGTCATGGAGCTATGACCACCACCACCCCGCAATTTTTTTCCCCACAACACAATTAGGTTTCAGTTGCGGTTGCAGTGCATGCGTGGATGCCATGTGTGCGTGATGCCTACAATAGTTTCTCCAATGGTGTCCCCTGTTTTAGCAGCACAATGCCTAAATCTACGAAACCCCAAGGACAGACTTTGATGTTACACATCATGGTCTAAGGTGATTAATCACTCCACCCATGTCTTTTCAGGATAATAAGGTTGCTTTGTTATGTCTTGCATCTGGCAGGTTCCCTTGCTGTGAATCTGTCCTCGGTATATTGCTCCTCAAGGGTACAAAGCAAGAGTACAAGCAAGACTTCCCCATAAATTGCACTGAACGTTGCAATTGCTAAAATACACACCAAGATTAACAGCTGGAAGCATCTGGAAAGGCATGATGGAGCTTTTCCACACTTAATTCTAAACAGTCAATTTTATAAATTCATAGTGACTGGGAGGCTTTGAGTGGAACATTTTGGGCATGATTACACAACTCAAAATCAAATAATGGTTTTACAGTGCCAAGAAAACATGCCATCTATTTTTCCCACTAGCACATTTGTTTATTGAGGAAAGACATCTTAATATTAATGCTTTTCTGCACTTTTTCCTTACATAAAAAAAGACAAAAAGGCACTTGAAATGGAATTATTTTCTACCATCACAAATCCAGAATTAGTTTGCATCCAGTAAGCATATCCGCACTTAGGGTGGGAGTCAGTGCTAGTTCTACTCAGAGTAGACCTATGGCTATGACTAACTCAGGTTTATTCATTTGAATGGGTTTACTCTGAGTAGGACTTAGTTGAATACAACCGACCAGAATACAACCGTTCCAGAATGGAACCGACCAGAGGGACGGCAACCCTGGACTTAATCCTCAGTGGGGACCGGGACCTGGTGCGAGATGTAAGTGTTGTTGAACCGATTGGGAGCAGTGACCACAGTGCTATTAAATTAAACATACATGTAACTGGCCAATTGCCAAGAAAATCCAACATGGTCACATTTGACTTCAAAAGAGGAAACTTCACAAAAATGAGGGGATTGGTAAAAAGAAAGCTGAAAAACAAAGTCCAGAGGGTCACATCACTCGAAAATGCTTGGAAGTTGTTTAAAAACACTATATTAGAAGCTCAACTGGAGTGCATACCGCAGATCAGAAAAGGTACCACCAGGACCAAGAAGATGCCAGCATGGTTAACGAGCAAAGTCAAGGAAGCTCTTAGAGGCAAAAAGTCTTCCTTCAGAAAATGGAAGTCTTGTCCAAATGAAGAAAATAAAAAAGAACACAAACTCTGGCAAAAGAAATGCAAGAAGACAATAACGGATGCTAAAAAAGAATTTGAGGAGCACATTGCTAAGAACATAAAAACCAACAACAAAAAATTCTATAAATACATTCAAAGCAGGAGACCATCTAGGGAGACAATTGGACCCTTGGATGATAAGGGAGTCAAAGGTGTACTAAAGAACGATAAGGAGATTGCAGAGAAGCTAAATGAATTCTTTGCATCTGTCTTCACAGTGGAAGATATAGGGCAGATCCCTGAACCTGAACTAACATTTGCAGGAAGGGATTCTGAGGAACTGAGACAAATAGTGGTAACGAGAGAGGAAGTTCTAAGCTTAATGGACAATATAAAAACTGACAAATCACCGGGCCCGGATGGCATCCACCCGAGAGTTCTCAAAGAACTCAAATGTGAAATTGCTGATCTGCTAACTAAAATATGTAACTTGTCCCTTGGGTCCTCCTCCGTGCCTGAGGACTGGAAAGTGGCAAATGTAACGCCAATCTTCAAAAAGGGATCCAGAGGGGATCCCGGAAATTACAGGCCAGTTAGCTTAACTTCTGTCCCTGGAAAACTGGTAGAAAGTATAATTAAAGCTAGATTAACTAAGCACATAGAAGAACAAGCCTTGCTGAAGCAGAGCCAGCGTGGCTTCTGCAAGGGAAAGTCCTGTCTCAGTAACCTATTAGAATTCTTTGAGAGTGTCAACAAGCATATAGATAGAGGTGATCCAGTGGACATAGTGTACTTAGACTTTCAAAAAGCGTTTGACAAGGTACCTCACCAAAGGCTTCTGAGGAAGCTTAGCAGTCATGGAATAAGAGGAGAGGTCCTCTTGTGGATAAGGAATTGGTTAAGAAGCAGAAAGCAGAGAGTAGGAATAAACGGACAGTTCTCCCAATGGAGGGCTGTAGAAAGTGGAGTCCCTCAAGGATCGGTATTGGGACCTGTACTTTTCAACTTGTTCATTAATGACCTAGAATTGGGAGTGAGCAGTGAAGTGGCCAAGTTTGCTGACGACACTAAATTGTTCAGGGTTGTTAAAACAAAAAGGGATTGCGAAGAGCTCCAAAAAGACCTCTCCAAACTGAGTGAATGGGCGGAAAAATGGCAAATGCAATTCAATATAAACAAGTGTAAAATTATGCATATTGGAGCAAAAAATCTGAATTTCACATATACGCTCATGGGGTCTGAACTGGCGGTGACCGACCAGGAGAGAGACCTCGGGGTTGTAGTGGACAGCACGATGAAAATGTCGACCCAGTGTGCGGCAGCTGTGAAAAAGGCAAATTCCATGCTAGCAATAATTAGGAAAGGTATTGAAAATAAAACAGCCGATATAATGCTGTTGTATAAATCTATGGTGCGGCCGCATTTGGAATACTGTGTACAGTTCTGGTCGCCTCATCTCAAAAAGGATATTCTAGAGTTGGAAAAGGTTCAGAAGAGGGCAACCAGAATGATCAAGGGGATGGAGCGACTCCCTTACGAGGAAAGGTTGCAGCATTTGGGGCTTTTTAGTTTAGAGAAAAGGCGGGTCAGAGGAGACATGATAGAAGTGTATAAAATTATGCATGGCATTGAGAAAGTGGATAGAGAAAAGTTCTTCTCCCTCTCTCATAATACTAGAACTCGTGGACATTCAAAGAAGCTGAATGTTGGAAGATTCAGGACAGACAAAAGGAAGTACTTCTTTACTCAGCGCATAGTTAAACTATGGAATTTGCTCCCACAAGATGCAGTAATGGCCACCAGCTTGGATGGCTTTAAAAGAAGATTAGACAAATTCATGGAGGACAGGGCTATCAATGGCTACTAGCCATGATGGCTGTGCTGTGCCACCCTAGTCAGAGGCAGCATGCTTCTGAAAACCAGTTGCCGGAAGCCTCAGGAGGGGAGAGTGTTCTTGCACTCTGGTCCTGCTTGCGGGCTTCCCCCAGGCACCTGGTTGGCCACTGTGAGAACAGGATGCTGGACTAGATGGGCCACTGGCCTGATCCAGCAGGCTCTTCTTATGTTCTTATGTTCTTAACCCATATATTGGTTTTAGTTATATTCTCAATGAATTCCTTGAGCTGTAACATTGATCTCAAACATAATTCTCTGTATCTTCACCATATTTCAGCCCCTAGAATATCACAGAGGAAGACTTGATGTTAAACATATAACCAGCTAACATTGGTACATAGCTTATATCATTGCTTCCCAACCTGGTGCTGTCCAGATGTTGTTGGACTAGAACTCCCATGAGCCCCAGCCAGCATGGTTAATGGGTGATGGGAATTATAGTCCAGAAACATCTGGAGGGCACAAAGTTGGGGAAGGCTGGTATATATAAGATACAGGGCCTACAGTGCAGTTCCCAGCGTCAGAAGAGTAAGATGACAGCAGCATTGTTACACCCACCATCAGCCCAACTGAACTGCATTTTAGCTATTCAGAGATGCACTTTATTCAAGTGACTTTCTAAAATATGAAAGCCTAGTTGTTTGAAGATGTCATGAAATGGTGGCTCTGAAACATATACCTGCTATAGGATGCTGTCACAGTAGGAAATCTACATGCTATTATCATCATGAAATTGGGCTGAAGTGGCTATAGTTGGGGAGATCTGGGGGACAGACACCTGTCTTTTCCACCACCTTGAAGGATCATGATGGGGTTGTGGCCACTTTTATTGAATCAGTTCACAAGAGCATGTTCTGTATGTATTGTAAGCTCACCCCATTTTTATGAGTGGCAAGCAGTTCCAGGGGTGCAGCAGGGTTGTTTTCCTTTGGCATGAGGACCCTTGAGGCATTTTGTAAAAACAGAGAAGACAAATTCCAATGCCCCACATCAGACTTTCAGAGAGAAGCAGCCAACACTTCCAAATGTTGTTAGTTTACAAAATCCAAGCTCATTTCACTCAACGGGTATTATTTCCTTTGCACTTCATTCTTAAGAGGGGATTGGGAGGAGGGTGTGTGTCTGCTTTTGCCCCATTCAGAAGACTTAAGCCAGAGGTATATCAGTCCCCATAGACTGCCCCATCAAGTGTAGTTTTCCTAACAAAAGAGAGGCATGGCCAGACCTCAACAGCAGGTTTCACCAACTTTTAAGTAGTCCTTCCAGCCCAGAGCAAGATCAGCTATGAAGGCATGTCTTCTGACGGGGCAGCACTGTGGACTGTTATGGGGAATAGGGCTGGTAGGGACAGCACTATGTGTGTGGGTCTTTGGGTCCCAGTCGTCTCCACAACCATCTACTTCCAGCAGCGCTTTGCGATCTGTTGGTCTGGGATGGCGCGGCGGTTGCAGTGAGAAGCTCCTCTGCTGTGGCAAGTAGCGAGAAGCATGGACTAATTCCCCTATTCTCCTCCTCCCTCCTCCTCTCCGTTCCTCTGCCGCGCAGAGCGCGCGGTTCCCCACAACCGAAATCTCGCGCGCAGCCCCAACCAGCACATCCATACAGCGAACGCACACATGATTCCCTATATGGAGCGGATGAATGCCTTGCTGCGACCCCGCCTCCAGCGTGTGTGGGTTTGGTAGCCTCTCCCCTTTTTTCTGAGGGATGAGGTAATGCGGGGCTCCGATTGGTCCGGGGGGCGGCGCCCCAAGAGCCCGAGGGGGGCGCGATCAAGGCTATAACTCCCCGCTGCTGCCGAGAGCGGAGAAGGCGGAGAGGCGCTCAGTGGGGTTCGAACTCGTGCAGAAGACAGAATCGAATCACCTTTTTTTAAATTAAGCCCAACGCGGTGCACAAAAGTCCTGAAAAGCCCCGCGCGCTGTCGTTCGCCTCCGCCGCCGAAAAGTAGAAGGGGCAGGGAGGTGTGGGGGCTGCAGAAATCGCAACTGTTTGAAAGAGGTCCTCCACCCTTTCCCCCCTCCGAGTTGAGTGAAGAGGAGAGGAGAGAGAGCGCGTAACAGCAGGGCGGTAGCATCAGAAGCATGTCGGGGGGCGTGCTGAGCCTTTTCGTGCTGCTGTGCAGCTGGAACCTGGGCGACTTGCTGGTGGAAGCTTGTACCTGCGTCCCGATTCACCCTCAGGATGCTTTCTGCAACTCTGACATTGGTAAGTGGATCCTTCCCTATGCGGTCCCACCTTCCACTCCCCGTCTAAGGGGCAGCAGCATCTCCTGGGTTGCTGGGGCTTCTTAACCTTCCTGCTGCCGGGTCTTGCCTGGGGAAATGCACGCAAGTATGCCTGTTGTGTGCTGAATGACTACCATCCCCTGGACTGAAGTGATGGGGGAAAGGAAGGCAAAAGCATTGAGCTGGGGCGCCCTCTCCGCTCTCTCTGTGGCGCTAGGTTTGCTTTGCAAGAGAGTACACCGGCTCTGCAAACATCTAAGCCAAACCTCACTTAGGCGGCAATCCAATACACACTTACTTGGGAGTAAGTCCCATTGAACCTAATGGAACTTACTTCTGAGTAGACATGTATTGGATTGCACTGTCCCTCAAGTTCTCTTTTCTTCAGTCTCTCTTGTACACTGTCTTTCTTAGACATGGCACTCATGTTTAGTTCCCTTCCAGGGACATTCAGTTGACTGACATTTATAAAGTTCTCCAATCCAGTGTGAGTTTAGGATGTCAGCAGTAAGTTTCTGGAACAACTAGAAAAAAGCAGCTTCAGAGAACAATACAGAGAGGCTAACACATGTAAAAGATTTCACTAATTCCATACAAGGGACACTGAATAATGTACTTCCAGATGTGCTGACACTTGGATGCTGCACCCAGCCTGTCTTCATGTCTATCATGGGAAACTATGAAATGCAGGTGACAGGTTAACAACATAGCTAATCTGAGTTTCAGTGGTGTATTCTGTGGATGTATTCTTGAAGAAATGTTGAAAAGAAGTATTTTAAAGTAAAACCTTAAGGTGTACAGTCTTTTGCATAGTCACAAAGTCTCTGAGAAAAAGTACTGTGTGGATTTAAAAGTTGTAGCAACGGATTGTGAGACTGGCTTCTTTCCTAGAGAGACAAAAACAAAACTGAAGGTGTGGAGCCAAAATGTCCTTTACTTCCTCAAGTAGCTGGGTTAGTGTCAAGCAAATAATCAAATGAGGAACAGAGGACAAATTCTCCTGCTCAAAGGACCTGTGCCCAGCAACTTCTAAAATAGTGTTGTTCACGGCAGTTAGTCACAACTGCATTTGCAGGCTCCATGTCCCCATAAATGTTGAGCATAATGTCAAGGAAGAGGTGGTATAGATCTTTCAGACTTGTCTATGCGGTGTGCTTTGGACAGTGCAGGTTCAAAAACTGTGTTATGTGCATGTGTTTGAGGTTCAAGCAATCAGAAAAAAGTGTGGTTCTTGGGTTTGTGACACAATTATGTGTAGGTAATATCACAAGGGAGGGAGAAACAAGTTCAAATGGCTCATTTTTAAGGGATTTGTGATGTTTTCCTTCTTAAAAAGGTTATTAAGATGCGTCTCAACTTTTTTGACACTGGCAGACTAACAGTGCACTCCTCTGATTTGGTTGCTATTAATTGACCAGAAATAGTCACACCTGGTCTCTCATGTTCTGTTGCAACAGTTTTCAAAACTTTTTCTTCTGGATGCTTACAAGATAATTCTGTGCTTAGCTCCCCTCTGTTAATTCCCTTAGTGGCCTGAAATGAATCTCACCCTAGTACCTTGTTCTGCATTATTATCCCATTACAATGATTTGGGAGGCTCATCTCAGGACTTTTGTGACACTCACTTGTGCAATTTGACTTTTAGCAACAATGGCCAATTTGGTGCTCTCCAGATGTTGTTGAACTACAGCTCCCATCATCCCTGATAATTGGCCAAGGCCCTCTGTTGGCTAGCCCTGATGAATACTTTGGAGAGGGCACATCTGGTATATAATTAATATGCTGATACTCATGTCCAGTTAACGACAGGGAAAAGTTGTCCTTAAGGGACAGTCTTTACAGCAGGAACAGGGAATATGTGGCCTTCCGCATATTGTTGGGCTACAATTCTAATCAGCTGCAGTCAGTATGGTCAATGTTTAGGAATGATGAGAAGAGTAATCTCACAACATCTGGAAGGCCTCAGGTTTCCCATAGCTGCTTTGCAGAAAGATAAAAGGTTGAATGAGTGGGATTACTGATCTCACAAAGGTGGTCTCTCTAGTAGTTCTTTACTGGTAGTACCAATCTGAGATCCCCTTTATACTGTGGATCCAGACAGCTGTATGGTGAAGGTCTGTGCAAAGACATCTGCCAATGTGATTCTCCTAACAGTATGTTTAATATGCTACACAAGTGCTGCCAGTCCTTTTGGGAGGAGAATTGCCTGCATGGTATGCTAAACATGCTGTTTGAGAAACCATGCGGGTGAAAGCATTTACACAGACCTGAACCAGCATTGAAAAAGGCATGGAGATGATACTACTTCTATGTCAATATTTTCTCACCTGAAGACAAAATGATGCCCCATCTGTAGATTGGAGACCTCTCTCTTTTTAATGACTCACATGTAGATGGAGATAGGAAAATGCCCCCTCCTCCAGAATATACTACAACTGCTTCATAGTGCTTCATGGTAAAGCTGAGATGTATGTATGAAAATGTTTTATAGACACTTTCATTGTTAGTAGTGAAAACTCTGCTTTTTCTGTATGAATGACATTAATAGAGTTTGGTTTCTAAGTAGTCAGTCTTTAATTCCCACCAAAAAGTTAAAAATCAAAATCAAAATCCAGGGTTGGAGATTTTAGCGAAGTCTACTTATTCATGTCTAGTTTAGGTAGTATGTCAGGTGCTAAAAGCCGAGAAAAACTTTGAATGTTAAAAAGTGGTGAAAGGATTGCAGTCTTACTTGAGTAATTTTAAATTGGAGAATTCTGTAAATGGCGTTGCACCAGAAGATCCATTTGAGTTGCTGGGACAACTCAAAGTTCACTAAATATTTTTATTGCTGCCACTTTCTTTGCATTGTAGGAGTAGGCATGTCAATCTAGAAGCCACTGCCACTGAGAGCCTGCATTCTTCTGAAAACATGAACATGAAGCCAATTTGTCTGCCGTCCCAGTGTCTACAATGAGCTGTAATGCATGAGAATGTATGATTCTCCTAGTCACAAATGCTTTGGCTCGTGACTTTTCAGTTTACTAGAAACACTGATGCATATGTGGGAGCGAAAGATGGAGAAGCTGCATTGGAAAGTGTGAACAAGGGTAATTTTAGCCGAGGTGAAAATTAGTAAGTAAGTGAAAATTCATAAGAAAATTAATGTCTTGGAATACTTCTGCTGCTGGGCTTGTTTCCTCAGACAAGGGGTTAGTACAAGACATATTCATGCTTAGAACTACCCAGTAAAATGAATAAGTCTAAAGTTAAACATGACTAACATTGATTTCAATAGGTCTTCTCTAAACATAACAAAGTTTGGATACAACCCAAGGATTGGTTGCCTTAAAACAGAGGGTGGCTAAGTTATGGCCATGCGGATGTTGATGGACTCCAACTTCTACCAGCCCCAGCCAACATAGCCAACAATTAGGGATTATGGGAGTTGTCTAACAACATCTGGACGGACACAGGTTAGCCACCTCTCCCTTACAGGGATTGTTCGTCAGAAACAACAGTCTCAGTTTACATGTAATACAGAATTCCAACGTATTCACAGCCTGTTATTGCCTGTGCATAGATCGTTATGCACAGATCACTAGATCTCTCTTCTCTGATTCATCCCTTGAACCTGTGTGAGTTCACATTTGCTTCAACTGCCCTGTTTACCCTATTTTATAGTACCTGCCCTTGGGAAACCAGTTTCTATATTTTACTTGTCAAATTTTGGATAGCTTTGTAAATTGTGTTGAGTTGTTAAGAGTTGCCATTCTGCAGGTTTCAGTCCCATCTCTCATGGTCTCTTGAAGTTAAATTTCTGGAGGCAGAGGCATCTTCTTTAATTGAAGGAACAAGTGCCCTTTTGCCTTTTAAATCAGTGGAGGTCAGGCTACTGCAGAATAAATTTATACAACATGCCAATAGATGTGTGTGTATGTTTAAAAACTCACCTTATTAAACAAAGCAAGAATCCTGTCTAGTTGTAGTAATAAGTTGTTCTAATGTCTCAGTTTCTTAATGGTTGATGGTGTGAATAAGCTCTTAATAGGCTGGGTGTACATGTTTCTTCAGGTTTATCTACAGTGAATTGTGAAATTTTAGCTTGAGAATCAGAGTTACTCTAGCTGTTAGAACTGAAAGTGGGGCTTAGTACAAGTTTTATAGCAAGGTATACCCATTAGAAAACAGTATATAAAGTGCAAGATAAAACAGAATTTCCAATATTCAGTGGTTATTTTTTGTCTAAACGCATCTAGTCTGCAATTCTGAGAAGCGCAGTGCGCTATGAAGGGCCAAGTTCTTCGTTAAACTACCAGCTCTGCCAGCAGCTCTTTAGTAAACATTGCCATGCTTCTGAAGAGCCAAAAGAGGAAGAATTGGATTCAGGCTTCTAGCTGACGAAGACATAAGTGTTTCTATGGAGACCTATAGCAGTGTACTAGATCAGGGTTTAGACAGACTAAACTACATGCTGGTTGATAAAACAAATTGTATATATGTAGGGGAGGGGAAGCAACAACTTTGTATAGCTCTTTATTTATTTATTATTTATTTATTATCTTTATTTATACCCCGCCTTTTTTCCAAACTGGAACTCAAGGCGGCTTCCAGATAAAAGTACAGTAGGGCCCCGCTCATACAGCGGGTTACGTTCCGTACCCCTGCTGTAAAGCGAAAACCGCTGTAAAGCGGATCCCATTGACTTGCATTGACCAAAATGGCGCCTGGTGGCAAAAAACTGCCATAAAAGCAGAACAAGCGCTGTAAAGCGGGGCCTTTCTACAATTCACAACCGCTGTATTAGCGGAACACTGTAAAGCAAAGCGCTGTAAAGCAGGGGCCTACTGTAAGTACATATCATTAAGAACATATAGACATATAAAACATATAAACATATAAAAATCAGCATTAAAACGCAATTAAACTAATAAGATGTTAAAACCAAATAGCTCTTCAAATTCCTGGCAAAATGCATGTCTTAGGGAGGAGTATATGCAGGAAGAATAGGTGCTCCAGGCAAGGCCTATTCAAATTGTCCTTGTAACTCTTTGTATCTCTGCAAGTAAGACAGCATCTAGGAAAAGGTTTGCTATTTTTAAAAAAAATTAAATACCATTGTGGTTTCAGGAGCAGCTGGATAATGCTTGAACCTTATAATAAACCACTTGCTTGAATTCAGGTACTGTGATAAGCTCATGTTTCCTTTCATTGTGCAGTCTTACTTGTAATACTGGTATATGACAACCTGTAATAGGGAAGAGGCGATGGCGTTGGTGAAAAACAGTTCAAGTCCTATGAAGTCACAGTGAGGCTAGCGTTAGAGGAAGGAAATGGGTGGTTCTGGGGAAGGAACAGGAAAGCCCCCCCCCCTGTTTTAAAGTTATGATAGCAATAGGACTGTTATAAATAAAGATACATTCATTGACTCAATGGAAAGTCCGAAATGGCTGCACTCCCTCCTCTTCATTTTACCCACACTGCCACAACAGAGTATAGGACTGGATATCAACTAGTTATGGCAGTCTAAGGTCCAATATAGCATCAGCCATCTTAGGTTGGACCATAGATTTACTCTATTTGCTACAACATTTTGGCCAAGCTGCCGTAAAGAAATTTGTCACGATAAGGTCAAACTGGGATTTCTGACTGGATCCTTGCAGCTTATCTTGATTCAGATCTGATGTATGCTACACATTTACACCACTTTAAACAGTCAAGGCTTCCCCCAAAGAATCCCGAGTAGTATAGTTTGTTAAGGGTGCTGAAAGTTGTTAGGAGACCGCCACACCCAGAGGGAACTCTGGAAATTGCTGCAATGGGAATTAGGGTCTCCTAACAATGCTTAGCACTCTTCACAAACTACAGTTCCCAGGATTCTTTGGGGGAAGCCATGACTGTTTAAAGGCATATAATAGCGCTTTAAATGCAGAGTGCAGATGGGGCCTCACTGAGATTTTTCTGCTTCACTCCTAAATTATGTCCTAAATAGGGCACAATAGAAACAGCAATTAACAAAGAACAAGGATCAGAAGGTTGGGACCATCCTTGGCAAATGAGGAAAGTTATAGTCATGATACCGCATTTAACAAATTAGCTCTTATTTTTGTGAGAGTCTTGAAATCAAGAGACTGACTCTTTTTTCAACTGTACAAATCCTTAAATTTGTAAAGAGAGGAACCACTTCAGAATTTTGTTATTCCAGGATAGCGACTGTGCCATGAAAAAAGACAAAGAAATCTTAGAGCCCCTATCCACAATCACATTGTAAATAAGAATGACAAATGATGTTGCATTAAATGGTGATGGTGGGTGGCCATTAGCACCACTATGAGCTGAGCAAACTTAAGCCAGAGTGTTTTATGGCTCTTGCTTTTATTTAGGTTTCATTGCATCTCTCTTTTTCCCTGGTTGGTAGTTTCCTATAAGGAAGAACTTTCATTGAGGGAGCATTCAGAAAAATGATCCTTCACTGTAGTCTAATGGTGTACGGGCCAGGAAGGCTTCGGTTACATGATTTTGCTGAATATATAGCTTGGCTCTAGGTTGGTGTCTGTATAGCAATGTTTCTTGCTCTTTATGTGTTTTCTTTATACTACAGTCCTATGTGCATTGACTTGGAAGTAGGGATAGGCAAATCTGACAGTTTTAGTTTCTCTCAGTTTCTTATTTTTCCAATCTTAAGTTCAGTTCTCCACATTTCTACATCAGTTTGTGCTTTTTTATTTTTTAAAAAGTCCTAAGGAAAATTAATTGGCATTTTAGTATGGAATTTTGCCTAATCTTCCTATGTAATAAAAATGTAAGCCCTCACACTATCATGCTGTCATGCGGCGTGATGGTGAGGGCTTAGTGGCAAAGGCCACTGGGTGAACAAATGGGCTACTTGGCAGTGGTGGCAGCTGCGCAGGCCCCAGTGGCTGTAGAGGCCTCATCGCCAGTGGCTGTGCAGGTCACACAGGTCACATTGTCAGTGGGAAGGCAGGTTTCACCGGTGGCAGCTGCACAAATTGCACAGGCCCTGTTGGTGGTGGCCATGCAGGTGCTGTTTGCAGTGGACACACAGGCCTCGTTGGCAGCACTCATGTAGGCCCTATTGGTGGGAGCTGTGCAGGCTGCATCAGTGGTGGCAGCAAATCTCTGGGGGCGGCACAAGCTGTGGTGGCAGTGATGGAAGCATTGGTGGTGGCCATGCAGGCCTGGGCTGAAGTGGCAATGATGACGGAGTCCCCGGCAGCTGTTGTGATAGAGGTGGAGGAGGCCGCAATGGGTGTGAGGGCTGTGGCCTGGGCCTGGGCCTCAATGGCCCAACAGCAGAGGCAAGCGGACTGGGGAATGTGGGTGCCTGGGGGTGGGTGGTGGCGAGGGGGAGTGTGTGTGTGCGTGTGTGTCAGAGATAGAGTTCCTCTGTGTGTGTGTGTGAGTGTGTCTCTGTGTGTCCATGTGCGTTTGAGGTGTGTGTGCCTGGGTGTTTGGGGGTGCCTGGAGTGTGTGTTTGTGTGCTCGGAGGTGGGGGGCTTGGTGAGTGAAGCAAGCAGGGGGCTTTGCCCCCCTAGTATATACACATTTTTGTAAAACATCTCCTCTTAAGACAATGGCTATTTCCACAAATATATGAATTTTTATAAATGCTTTATCCCTAGTATGTGCATTTTTGAACACAATACTTGGCTGGAGAACTGCACTGCAAAATTCAGAGAAGTGTGAATGTCGAAGGATGAGTGTGTTTCAGTTTGCATATTATTTTGGAAAGTGTGAATTAGGTAGATTTGCCTTTAAATGTAAGCTGACTCATATTTCTCTCCATCCCTGCTTGGAAGTAAGTCCAAAGTGAGACTTACATCTGGGTGAACACAAATAGAAACGGCTTGTTGGTTGCAAATCGGAAGAATGGGACCGGTTGCCTGAAAAAGGAAGGAGGACATGGCAGAGAAGAACTCTGTTAGCTTCTGCCCCACAAACAACATACAGTTTGATTCTCTTTTTGTTATGATATGATTGTATGAGGAATAATGGAGACATTTGCTTTCTCTCCTCTTACAATGTTGTGATAATTCCAGTGGGCAAGTTGTACTTGTTGCACTTTTTATCATTTGGCACAAGGACTAAGAAGTTTTCAGTTTGCTGAATGCAGCCTATTGGTAGGACTGGAGAGACCCTCCACCCCTCTTTCTGGTAAAATGCTACAAATGTCTCCCTTCACTATTTCACCTGCTACCCATCCCCCAGTTACACTTAGATAGAAAAATGTCTGATGGCTACACCCTTTCCACAGCCTTTTCTGTCTAAAACTTAAACAGTTTTGATAAACTCATGAACGTATGTCTCGTATTATGCAAGGAAATATCGGGTGGATACTATTGTCCTCTATGCATTTCAAGAGTTTGTTGTCTAAAATCTTAACTTTTATTCCTCTTAAAATAATCTTAACCCATCTGTGAGTTTGGCTGTTGTTGCATAATGGAGGGCCCCACGCCTTGCGACTTAGTTCATGACCCCTGTTGGTCATGAAGTGTTTAACAGTGGCTCAGAGTAATGCTAGTGGAGGATGTTCCATTAGAGTGAATGGGGCACTGGCCTATGACCCTCAGTCTGTCCTCGCCTAGCCCCTCCTGCCTGTTTTCTTACATCCAATCCAGGGGATGGCCTTGGCTGTCAGCTTCCTCCTCCTCCTCAATCTCAGAGTGGCCCCTTACAGAACTCAGCAGAGAGGAGGATGACTAGAATTAATTAGCTTTGCCTGTCATTGGTGCTGTCTCCATCTACTATTGGTATTACAGCCTTCTGCCCCACTAGTCCTAATAGGCAGCAGCCATTAATTGGGAGTAATACACTCCTAATAATATGTGCAGCTCAGTGGCAGATTTCTGTTAGTTTGGAGTTATTTCTCTCCCAAAGGGAAGTTCTCATTAGAGATTATGTTTCCATGAAATCTTCAGGAGCTAGTCAACCAACTTGCCAGGCTCAATTTTGAGTCACAATCATGTAGGGTATTTATTTATTTATTTTACAGATGTATAAACTGCTTCCCAGTCCAAGGCTATCAAGAGGGTGTACAACAGGATAATGCTTCCAGGCTTCCATTCAACGGCAAAGTATTCTGGGGTAAAGAAGGAGATAGTGTGCAACCTTTCTCAATCTGGCGTCCTCCATGTTTTGAACTACAACTCCCATCAGCCCTAGCCAGTATGGCTGTGCTGTAGTCAAACATCTGGAGGACAGCAAGTTGGGGAAGGCTGATTTAGCAGCTAAGCGAAGTGTTTGAGTGACAGCTGCAGTGGCTGGCTGGAGGATCTGAGAACACTTGATGCCTTGTAAAATTTGGCCTGTAATTTGTTACTAGTCCAAATGTTTTTCTTTCAAAAATGTGATGGAAAGTTGTGTGTACTACAGAATTACATAATGCAATTCTGAAGGGCTCTATTAGTATTTAGTTACAATAGCACATGCTTGCTCCTGATCTCCTGTGGGAAGTAAATGCCCCAAAATCTCAACACATGCAAAGACAGATGTTCTTGCCTTGACTCACAGAGTTCCTAGTTGTAACTGAGAGTTTTCCTCCGTTTCTCTTTTCTATAATCTGTCCACCTGCTCCCTAGTTGGCACTGACTTCTGTAATATTAAATAAGATTGTAACTATGTTAAGAGTCTGTGTGTGTGGTGTGTGTGTGTGTGTGTGTGTGTGTGAGAGAGAGAGAGAGAGAGAGAGAGAGAGAGAGAGAGAGAGAGAGTCTTTCCCATCCAAAAGCAAGAATATGGGTATGGCTTTGCACTCCAGCATTGCATACAGGCAGAAGTGAGAATAGGCAAAACTGGTTAGATCAGGGATGGGGAATCTGTGTTCCTTCAGATGTTGCTGGACCACAACTCCCATCATCCGTGACAATCAGCCATGTAGGCTGGGGCTGATGGGAATTGGAGTAACTCCAAAGAGATGTGAAAAATGAGCAAGAGAAGTGAAATTAAAATAAAATACCGAACATCTCTTAGGAAACAGGATCATGTGAAACTGCCATATATAGAGTCAGACTATTGGTCTGTCTAGGCTGCTATTGTCTACCCTGACTGGCGGCAGCACAGCCTCTTCATGGTTTTGCAGAGGTCTTTCCAGCTACCCAAGATTTTTTTAACTGGAGATGCCAGGGATTGGACCTAGGACCTTTTGCATGCAAAGCATGACCTCTGCCTCTGAGCTATCACTCTTTCTTTAAAAAGTTAAAATAAAATAATTTATTTTATTCAAGTGTTTTTCAAAAAGCAAAAATAGATAAGCAAAGATACCAATGTCAAGGCTGTGTGTTCCATGCTGAGCCTGCCATAGCAAAGCCCTGATCACCTGCCTCATTAAGATCTCTCTCAGTGGGAGGCTCATCTTACATTCCCCATTTAAAGTGTTCATAATTCAATTAAAACAAACAGTGTGAAATAAAACCGTTTTGCCCCAGTAGAACTAAATCTGTTTGAAGTTCACACCTTAAGCTAAGTATACAATATGTGCATTTCCTGTCTCCACATGCTTTTAAAAGATTCAAGGACAAAGACAGAACCCAAAAAATTACAGTATGTGGTTCATACTTGCTGATTCCCCAAAGCATCCCAAGCAGCCAGTCAAGGATCAAGAGGGACAATTTACACACGATGCCTCCAGTATTGCAGTATGGGAATAAGAACATAAGAAGAGCCCTGCTGGATCAGACCAAAAACCTATCTAGTCCAGCATCCTGTTCTCACAAGTGGCCAACCAGATGCCTGTGAGAAGCCCAGAAACAGGCCATGAAAGCTTGTGATCTGGGTTGCTTCTGATCTGGGTTGGCAACTGGCACCCAGAGGCATGCTGCCTCTGATTCTGGAGGTAAAAATACATAACCACCATGGCTAGTAACCATTAATAACCTCAATTAGATATTCCCAATAGGGAGCAGTAACTGGAGGCCCTGGGGCTCTGCTTTGAGCACCCCGGACCATTGCACTACCTCTTGGCTCTCTCTGCCTCTTTTGGATTGCCAGGTCACAAGTTGGGTATAAATGAAGCCAAAGAAGGAAGAGTTCTATGTGGCACCTAGAGACACAGGAGCTCACTCATGGCTTAATTCTGGAAGCCTTATGGCCTTGACTTCCTTAGCCTGCAATCCCCTAGCTTTCCTCTCAGACCTCTGCTTCTTCCTCCTTGCCCTTCTCTTAGACTGCTGTATTGCACTCCACTGGACACTATGCCATTTTCTTCTACACATGGTGACGGGGACATATGGGTCTCAGTGGGGAAGGAATGCCAAAGTGTTGGCACCACAACTTAAAAGGTCTCAGTTACTCAGAACAATATCCACGTTAACTGTGTTGGGGAGAAGATCCAAAGCAGTATCTTGGATATTGAATGGAGTATATGGGAAGGCACTTAATGGCATAACTACACCAACATATCCTCTTCAGAACAATTGGGATGATTTCAGGCTTCATGAGGAACAGAAGCATGTGTTTGCTTGCTATAGGGAGGACAGATGTAATCAAGAAAGTATACAATGTTAGGTAAGTCTTGATGCAGCCAACAGGTCTGGTATTAGGGATTCCACTGATGTCTCCAATGTTTATTTCATAAGACAACTTACAAAGAGGAAGCTTAAAAGCAGTAACTGAAACTGAGTTAAGGTTGCAGTTCTGTGCACCTTTACCTAGGAGTAAGTTCCACTGAACTAAGTGGGGTGTATTTCTGAGTAGACATGTATGAGATTGCACAGCAAATCTCTTTTCTGTCATTTGTCCCTTGAGGCTCAGTGGATGAAATGACACTGGCTAAAAAGAGCACAATATTTTTCACAAACCTGATGATTTTCTGTACTCAGCATTCCTGCTGCTGACTGGGTGAGATTCCAGGACATGCTTAGAAATGAGACAGAGGCCTCTTGAGTTTTATAGCAGTAAAATGACTGTTGACCATGAATAGTCCAAATTCCTGATGCTGTTTACACAAGCCCTTTCTAGAGGGAAACAGTACTTGGAGAGTAAGACACGTTAAATATTTTGCATAAAGAATGCTGTGATTGCTTTTTTTTAAAAGAAGGTGCAAAGGTCTGCATTAATAAGTGGTGAGCAATTCTCCTAAATTTTGTTCTTCTAGCAACATATGAAGTCCCTCTGCCATTCTGTGCGGCCAACATAGTCATGGACACCCCCCTCTTAAATTCATTGCTCCTGCCTTACACATCCAATGCAAGTGTTATCTCATGGACCTCTTGGGATGCCAAGCCTCATCATTTAGATAGCTCTTGGTTCAGTGGAAGAGCAGGGTATCGGTAAAATAAATAATTATAAAATAATTCACATTCAGCTGCACTAATTAAAATTTGCACTTGCCGATTAACATTTGCTCCCACTAATTAATTAACTAAAGCTTCTGTGGATTAATCTACTCTAGGATTACAGCTTGCATGCGTACTTTTAACCCATAGTAGCAATGTCTGCCCCATGGTAGAGCTTTAGCTATTTCTAGTAAATCACCCCTGGCCAGAATTTAGAGGTATGCCCATTTGCTGGTCATTTTGCTAGTCTTAATTCTAGTGACCTGTGTCATGGGGTTGTTAGTTTTCCTGCAGCTTATCTGCCTCATAAAACCATAAGATGCTCTTTGTTCCCTAAGGATATCCACTAAGTGCCAACCTGGAACATGGATTAGCACCAAAGCCTGGTGGCCTGATAGAATTGTGTGTGCTTTTCTAATACTGGACCGAAGCTGCAGCTAGGGCTTCGGTTCATTTTTGTGAGCGCTAATCTCACCTAAGTAATCCTTTTCAGAAATGGAGTTGAAAGAAAGAACTCCTTGATGCCAGTTCCCCAGCAAGATGCAAAGGAAAAAGCACAGTTGGCTGAAAGCGGTGCAGACCTAATTGTGGGGAAACTAGGCTGAAAAGAATTAGCATGCTGTGTTCATGAAAGGAAAGCAGCCAAGATGTCTTGGGGCAACTGCAAAAGGCAAAAAACAAAAACAGAAACAAAAAAACCCTACATCCCATGGCGGCTGGTGGCTCCATGTCTGTGGGGCAGTGGAATCCACTCTGGGTTTTAGTCCAAACTGTCTTTTAGGAGGTGTCCAAGGTGTGGAAGCCTTGAAAGTTTGTACTAACACCCAGAGCAGATTCCAGTGCCTCAAAGACATGGAGCCACCAGCCACCACTGCCTATATCCACAGGGGCAGGGTCGGGTTTATGTACAAGCTAAACAAGCTACAGTTTAGGGCCTCACATTACAAGGGGCCTCGCATTAGAAAGAAAGAAAGAAAACGTTTACAACATTGTTACCGGTAAACCATAAACATCATACAAAATGAAGATAATTTTTGGTAGGTATTGAATATCATTGTTGCGGCTCGCTTGTAAACAGTAAACAATTCTATAGAATGTCATACACATGCAGCCTTTTGGATTCTTGCAAAAAACACCCAAGTGTCGTCGTCGTCGACTGCGCTAACCCTATAAGTAATGCACATACTTGCTGAAGAGGGAACGGCCTCACTCATGTTATAGCTTAGGGCCACAACAAGTTTAAATCCGGCCCTGCACAAGGGGTATCTGTGTGCAGATTAAAAATGGAGACTCCAGATTTTGCTCGACTACCACTCAATAGAAGGAACTCTGTGGAAGGGCCTGCCCTTCCTCCCAGCCCAGGAATGTTAGTTCTTCTTCGAGACTCAAACCTAATTGATGCTGTTGTGGGCCAAACTATATGACATTTATTGCATAGCTGTGTTTCAAGTGCAGGTTTTTGTTTTTACAAAAATAGCCAGTGTGGGCCCCTGATCCAGATCAGGACCCTAGCAGTGGGGGTAATCAAGTTAACCCTTTATGCCTCCTACCCCTGTGGAGCCGCACATCTGCAATCTGCAAGGGGAAAAAAGCTCCCATTGATACAAATATGTGTCCTTCACCAATGCAAATTGCAGGCATGGGGGCCCTGATGGGGACTACAGTTGTGGCTGTGGGGAGTGGTCAAGGGTTTAACCCCCAAATCCTTTATGCTAGGGTCTCAAACCACATCGGGGGGTCCATACTGGCAATTTGCATAAAAGAATCTCCCCCAACTTAGTGCCCTCCAAATGTTTTGGACTCCAAGTCCAACTTCCACCAGCACCAGCCAGCATGGCCAGTGGTCAGAGAGAATGGGAATTGCAGTCAGAAACATCTGGAGGGTACCAGGTTGGGGAAGGCACTTAAAGGCACAGCTGTGTGGATAACATGCATGTTGGCTTTTAAAGGATGGGACAAGAACAGGAAGAGAATTCCACTGGCTGTCATTCCCAGCTGTTCTCCACCTTATCTGTTATACCTATGAACAGCAGGAATAGAGTGGCCTCAAAAGGATTATAGAGTTTTATGTACAGAACTTGGCTTCATCACAAATTGTTCTGGGCCAGCAAAATTATGTCAGTTAACAATGTAAAACATAGAAAGCTGCCTTATGCTCAGTCAGACTATTGGTCCATCTAGCCCAGTATTGTCTACACTGACTGGCAGCAGATCTCCAAGGTTTCAGGCAAGAGTCTCTCCCAGCCCCACCTGGAGATGCTGGAGGTTGAACCTGGGACCTTCTGCATGAAAAGCAGATGCTCTACCACTGAGCTACAGCCCTTCCCTCTGCATATACACCATACATTTAAAGTGTGTTATTTCCCCCAAAGATGCCTGGGAATTCTCACAGAGCTGCAGTGACCTGTACCCTTAACAAACTACAGTTCCCAGGATTCTTTGGGGAAAATAATGTGCTTTGAATGTATGGTGTGTAGTCTTACTGAAACTCAGACTTCCTTCAAAATCTGTCAAGCATTTCATTTCATGTGAGAAGAAACCTTGAAATTTGCTGTGAATTCCACCTTAGGTAACATTTAAGTGGCAAATTAATATGCCATCCAACCCTTGTGAGATGAAAGTTTTTTTGTTTGGTTTTTTAAAAAACACATTACTTTCATACCCCACTTTTTCTTTATGGGGTTCAGGGCACCATATATGGTCCCCGCTCCCACCCCACTTTGTCCTATGAAGTAGGCTACATTGAGAGATAGTGACTGGCCTATGGTCCTCAGTGAGCTTTATGGTGGGGATTTGAACTTGGGTGTCCTAAGACCTAGTCCAACCATCTAGCTCAGTAGCAGTGCATATAGTGGGTCAGAGCTGCAGAGTCGTCCACCTGACATAAGGCCGGTGCCCTGTGGGTGCACTGGTAGGAGAGCCAGTGCAACTTCACAGCCCTGACCTCACTGTCACCCTGTCCCCACCCTGTCCAGGTAAGTAGCAGTGACACTGGTGTTAGGAGGGCAACGCTGCAGCTCAGTCCCACCACATGCACTGTCACTGATATAGCCATTACAACACACTTGCCTTTGTTAATAGAACCTTAGAGTTGGAAGGAGTCAAGAGGCCATCTCGTCTAACCACCTGTTTTGTGCAGGATGTGCAATGCAACATGCAGCTACAACATCCCTGACTGATGGCAGTCCAGTCTCTGCTTAAAGATCTCCACAAAGGGGAGCTCATCCACATTCTCCCAAGGCAGTTTGTTTCACAGTCAAACAGCTCTTACCATTAGGTAATATTCCACTGAAATCTGCTTTCCCTACAGCTTCCACCCATTGGTTGTAGTTCTGTCCTCTGGAGCAACAGAGACCAACACTGTTGGTTAGAGTTGCCACTTTCATTTTCCTAAGGTGGAATTGACACCCAGCTCTTTCAGTCATTTCATACGGGACAGTAGCTCATAATAACAGCAAAACTGTTAAGGCTAAACGTTCCACAGGTTCACCTGTGCCTTGTGAGATGTCTGAGTATGTAAACAACCTCCCTCCAATTAAGTGTGCCAAGTGTGTGGGAGTGGAAGTGTGTGTGGGATTCACAAACAAAATCATGTCTCGCACCGAAATGGCTCTTAACCATTTGGGTAAAGCTCAAGTGAGGGACATTTAGTTTTTCCATACTCAGGAAGAGCTTCATTTGGTTTCTCTCATACTGAAGGAAACTGTACTAAAGTGCCCCTTGGTAACAGGACTTTTGCAGGTTCTTCTGGTCTTTTTGGTACCTCCAAACAAAGGTGTACAGGAATATCAGTGCACAAAATAAGGATATTTCACATACTCAAAGATGGGCAAAAACCTAGGGGAGAAACAGTAACAATTCTGTCTATGGAGATACTTCATAGCTTCTCCAGAAAGGAGAGTAAATGCAGCAGTACTGCTTTATTTCTGGGAGTGAACATATAGCAGTCCTAGCCTCTGTGTGTCCACATATCACATAGTTCTAGGATTACTGAAAACCTGTTCTAAATTACCCTTTAAAATCATGGCATTTTCCACTCCCCCCACTCCCAGTGACAACATAAAAGTTTAATGTGTTCTCATTTTGTTTGCAGAAACAGTGCCTGCATGAAAGTGCGTAATACTTTTAACCCAACTCTCTGAATGGCTCACAAGGTTCATAATCTTTCACTGTTCAATTTGATGTTGTTTCCCCCTGGCATTGTACTGCTAGAGACAGGAAATAGAAAATTGGGAGAGGGGTTTGGAAAGTAGACAAGAGGGGGGTGTCAAATGTCAAGACCAGATCTGAAATTTGTTCCCTGAGGAAGCTGCAGAATTTAAGAGATGTGCCCTGAAAAATAGTCAGCCTAACCCAGAACAGACACCCTATATTCTCAAATTTGCTTGCACAAAGGAATGGAAGATAGATTTTGTATGATTAAATGGTTCATTCCAGTGTTTAAGTAGTTAAAAACAGCAACGAGAGGTAGATTTGCTGGTGGCTGAACAGAGGAAAACCACCAGATGTAGAAACATAAATACTTCTACCTGACTTTGCAAAAGGGGAAGTGACTAGTATGAAAAGGTAACAGATATTTGAGTTGGAGAGCAAAGCGGATATCTGGGTTAAAGCAGCTATTCTCCGTGACATCGCTACATCCCCTCTCAGGGAAAACAAATTCCAGGCCTGACCTTGTGGTTTGGTCCTTATAGATTTTGCAAGCCCCCTCTCCCAATTTCCTACTTCCTGCCTTCCTCTTCTAACAGTGCTATAAATACCTTCTTTGCTTTCCTTATAATTTGAAATATGGACTCAGTAGATGAATGCTGCAATTCCATATACGCTTACTTGGGGATAAGCCCCATTGAACAAGATTGCTCAGGACTTGGCTGCACAAAAAACTAATCTGAGAGCCTTTAGGATCAAACTAAACACGATGCATTTCTTTTCATGTGTCTGCCCTGTTTATTTTTTAAAAAAATATCTATGCCTTCCTTCAGCCAATGTCTCCTGGGGGGGAGGTTCATAATAAAAATCCAATAAAATAATACATAATATAATATAGCAAGAAAAAACATAGTTACAAGGAGAAGATTTGAAAAGGCCAGCACCAAAAACTTTAAAAAACCTTGGAGAACAAAAAGGATTTTCACCTGGCACCTACAAGATAACAAGCTGTGCCAGGCAGCCTATCTGGGGAATGAACTCCATAAGCGGGTGCCACTACTGAAAAGGCCCTTTCTCTGGTTGCCACCTGCCTCACCACTTCACTTGGTGAGGGCACCTGGTGGATAGCCTCACTTGATGAGCCTAACATACATGTATGGGGACAGGAACACATATATTACTTCAGATACCTACCTAGGTTGCTAGGCTTTGAAGATAAGTGCCAAAACCTTGAATTATACCAAGAAAAGGACTGGCAAAGTAAAGTTGGAGAGATGGGTCCAAAATTAGCAGTAAAAGGAGTATTTAGGAGTAGGGATGGACAAATCTGTCAGTTCTGATTTCTTTTTTCCTCTCAAGATCGGTTTCCCCCTTTTTCTGCATATGCGTGTGATTTTTAACACATACATGAACATCCATATGCGTTTTCATGTGTATTTTCCCTAACGTATGCATTCACCCCCTTTCACCCTAAGAAAATGCATTTTTATATGTTGTTTCATGAACGCATGCATTTTTCACAAACCTGAACATTTTTGTATGCATTATTTGGTTGGAAAACTGCACTGCAAAATTTAGACAATCTCGAATTTCGAAGGAGAGGTGTGTTTTGGTACACATATTGATTCGGGAACTCCATCTCCATCTTGGAGATGCATACACCATATTTCCCCTCAGTCCATTGCTCCAGACACTTTCCACCATTGCAGCTCATTTCCGGAATCAGAGCTAGGAATGGAGAAAAGTACCTGGAGCCATCTATTATGGAGAGGTAAAGTGTAGGAGAAGGGAATGCTCATCTCCCTTCCCTGCATGCACGTTACTGTTAAAAAGAAAGATCTCTTCCCCCTTTATATGTACACAGCGTGGACACGTGAATGATGACCCTGTCACTTCTAGTTGGGCCTTTAGTCCCTTTTTATCACTACAGGATATCATGTAGTGTGTTGAACTAATTGGTAGGGTAGAAGTATTGCCTTTTGCCAATAATACTATAGATACTCCCATTCACCATACCTAAATATGCATGTGAAGCAGCCAACCTCCATTTCAGATTCCTAGGCACCACCAACCTTTTTTTTTTTTTTTTTTTTGTGATCTGGAATTCAGGTTCCTGGGATTTTTCCAGCCTTGAAAGTTATTTACGAATGCAACTAGATAGTGACATATTCTCAAAGCTTTTAAAATCCAAAATGGAAAATATATTATCCAGCAGAGGATAACAAATAGTCCTAGTGGTCCAAGGTTACATAATTCATGACCTTTTGTTTTAAGGTTCTTTTGTTAAAGTCATAGGTTTCCTTTTGGGGCAAAGCCATGAAGATCAACAAGGTGGAAATATCAAAAGAGTCTTGTGGAATGTTAAAGACTAACAAATTCATTGTGGCATAAGCTTTCACGAATTAGAGTCCACTTCATCAGATGCATGAAGTGTTATCCTTAGTTGCACGAATATATACATGGGGCAGGATTATAAACAGTGAGGTCAGAGAGAAATGAAATGCAACAAGTACAGCCAGTGCCAATTCAATGAGAGGTTGAATATATACAAAATGAGTTGAGTGACCCTTCACAACAGCACTAGTAGGTGGTGATACAAGCAATTTAGCAATGTTGAATTAATTGACATTTGCGGTGGGACAGAAAGCCATTGTCTCCACTCAGATTCAAATGAAAAGAGCTGAACTTCTTGATGAACTGCAACTCCATAGTTTCATCTTGGAGTCTGGTTTTGAAATTCCATTGTTCAAGGTCACCTTCACATCAGTATCAGAGTGTCCTGGTAGGTTAAAATGTTCTCTTACTAGTTTCCGAATATTGCTATTTCTTTATCAGATTTGTGCCCATGCCCAGTGATTCTTTTTCATAGAGTCTGGCCTGTTTGTCATATGCAAAATGCAGAAATGTTTTGCTGGCAGATGACAGCATATAGGCATTAAGATGAACAAACTTCCCATGGGCATCTGGTTGGCCACTGTGAGAACAGGATGCTGGACTAGATGGGCTACGGGCCTGATCCAGCAGGCTCTTCTTATGTTCTTAGATTCTTATGTAAACCCCTGAGGTCATGGGTGACCTTATTAGGTCCTGTAATAGCATTCCTTGAGTAGATATGGGGACAGAGTGGGCATCTGGATCTGTCGCAGGGTCTCTTCTCTATCTATTACAGAAGTGTCGCTGTCTGTATTTTTTTGCATTTCTTTTCTCTCTTATTTCACTGTTTACATACCCTATCCTACCCCCACACCTTGTATCTAATACCATAATAAACTTGTTAGTATTTAAGGTGCCACAAAACTGTTTGTTTTGCTGCAACAAAAGAACCAGCACAATTACCCCTCTGCAAATTGTGTTTTTTTTTGGGGGGGGGAGGGATAGCCCAAAAGAAAGAAACTGATTTTATCCCTGTCTTTACTGAATTAATTTTTTTTTTAAAAAAGCAAATAAACAGATGACAGCTTTGCTGGAAACTAAACTGTTTCTAGCACTGTGGAAACTGTTTATCTTGTTTATTATCAAACCAATTTTCTGAAGCTTAGCAGAACGCACAGCAAGCAAGGTATGTCAACACTTTGGAGAACCCTGTACAACTAGAAGCAACAGCATGCATGCACACAGCCTGTCTACTTCCAGAGACACATTTTAGTGTCACATGTGTTCCCTAAATCATTGCATTCCTCTCATTTTGCAAAACAGTAATCCAACACTTGGTAATACTCAATAAAGACTTGGTGATGGAGCTCCTGTTGGACTATTCTGGTGCCTCATTTAGGTCCTTCCATGGACCATTTCAAGCATGGTATTTATAGCACTAGCAGACAGCACCTGTGTGTATGTCTGGAAAGGAGTAGTAGGGCAGTCAGAAAAACATGCACATACTCAAACAGATAGGTTCCTTCCTCTGGTGTATTTCTGAGGTGCCTGTTTCCTTTTGCACTCTCTAGGCTATTTGTAAGGTAAGCTATAAATGAGGAACGCCTTGTCTCCCCTTGTCCTTGAGAAGCTGCATGGTGATTATTTCATGTTTGCCCGTCATAATTTATTTAATTATAATTGCATGTATTAAATAATTAATTTCATTTATGCCTCTCCCTTCCTCCAGAAGACTGGCCTGGTCTTCTCAGGCTTTTAACAGAATTTGCAGAAATCAACAAGTAAAAGTTTTTCATGGGATAGTGACATGACTTATCATCATCTGCCAATGTCTGCAGGTCAAGTTGCACAGCAGCAGGTCCTGACAAAAAACACTGGGTTCTTCGGCTCAGAGCTAAATAGTTCCCCCATAGTCCAATTCCTCCCACTATTTGTTTCAAAAACATCCTATTCCTCTCCACACATTTTTGCTATTTAATGCAGATATTTTAAATCCATGTGTCTCTTCCTCCACCGTCTTCCTTTACTCAGTCCCTTCCCATTATGTGTTTGTCTGGCTAGTTTTTAAGCCTGCAAATGGGGCCTGGAGAGGCCTCTGTATTTTAGTCTATATTGTAAAATGTCTTGAATATATATTTTAGATGCGTAATGCTACCTCTCATTCAAGCAACTTTATAGAGCCAGATTAGTTTTGCTTCAGCAGCAGGACCAGCCTAGATGGCTAAACCAGCCTAGAGTGGCCTTACACATTGCCCCAAAATTTCATATGCCTAAAATTAGCATATGCTAATTTATATGTATCAATGCAAATTTAGAAACAATTTCTATAAATTAAATAGAAATGCAATAAATCTCAACTATGCTGACCAGGAAAGCTGATGAGATTACCTGTGTGCCTGTTCTGTCTGCTGTCTAAGTGCTGTTGATGGGCAACTTCAAGGCCCGTGCTGTCCTTTCTTATACTACTTTATCTTTAAATAAGACTTGGACTAGATAGTCCTTCAAATAGAGGACTGTCCTCACTCTGAAAAGTAGGAGAAATGGCTGCACTAAGCCGTTCCCCATCCTAAAAAAAATTCAGTTCTAGGACTCAGACCTGGAACTAGAATATATGACACAGAGTATGTTTCTAAGCATGTGCAGAAAATATTTCCCACATTATGAAGTAATCCCTATCAGATCTGATCTAAGGCAAGGATATATGTGTATAAAGTCTCGGAAATGACAAAACCTATGCTGTAGTGTGAGCATGGGTACAACACACGTGTGTGTTTGTGTGTGTGTGTGACACTCCAGAGGCTTTAACAGAAGCATGCAATTGACAAATCAGAGCAGCCAAAATTCAAAGAGACAGATGGATTTTCTGAAGATGTCTACTGTTCATGGTTGGGAAAATACAATGCTGCTTAAGGGTTTTACACTAGGGTTGCCAGGCTCAGGGCCTGAGAATGATTCTGTATCATTAAGAGAAGAGAAAATTCAGCCAAGTGCAGGTTTTCTTGCAACACCGTAATGGGAAGAACCACAAGGTGAAATTCTCCCTTCCCCCTGCACAACTTTTAAAGATACAGAAGACCTCTTGGTGCCCAGGCGGGGCACTGGCCAAGGGCCCAGGAATGCAGAGGGACCCCTCACTGGCCCCAGCAGAATGGGATCTGCTGCTTGTTGCCAATTCTATCTTTTTCCAATGGACAGGAAGTATTCCCCTCAAGCTTCTCTTTTTATTTGATTCACGAGAGTGGAGGAGAAATTGACAGGTTAATACCATGGTGTTGAAAAGCTGAGTCCAGAGGGTCTCCTCAACTTGGCAACTGTCTCATTCAGTGCTGATGCTGGGATAGTCTAGGCTAGTTGCCTCCTAATTTCTGTAGTATTAACCCCTTAAATGCCCTCCAGCAGCAGTGGCAGCGGCTCCAAGCCAGGTTGGATCATGAAGGAGCAAAGGAGGAAGAGGAGGATTCCTGCATGGTGTGCTCTGCTGCCGGGCAAGCAGCAGGGACTCCGGAGCCATGACAGGAATGCCCCCAATGAACTTACAGACAGAGGTTTGGCATTCCTTCTCTCTCTCTCCTGTGTCTTGTCTGATTTCTCTGTCACCCCAGTCTTTCTGTTTGGGTTTTGCTTTACTTTAAAAGGGTCAGGCCAAGAGGGAGGAGGAGTGCGGTTTGTGGAAGAAAGCAAGAGGGCAAGGGGCGCCCTGATAGCCTTTGCCCATGGGCCCCCAGAAACCTGGAGCCGGCCCTGATTATTTACACACACTCTCTTTCACACGCACACCACATACATGTGCATGTTGTGTGCAGCATGTTTTCTTGCTATTTGGCCTCTCTTTTGAAATTAACACTGCCAAGTTTTCCTGTTTACTGTATTAATCATGCTATCCTCTCCAAATGGCACCTTTCCTTTTAAAAAGGACTTTATGAACATTTATTAGCTTCTGCACCTATTTTGTGAGGGAGGAAAAGTATCATTATTCTGCTGCCCTCTGTGTTTATTTATAGAAACTATTTTTATTTAGAGCTTTTGAGGGTTACAGCACTTGGAAAGTCTGGTCCTCAGTGCATTTTGCTCTATCTGGCACCCTGCAAGTGAAGGAAGGGCTGACACAAGCTGCATGTTCAGGGCTCATATGCCCCATGAACAGGGATGGGGAAGAAATTCAATTCAGTTTGCAGTTAAAGCTGAATCTATCAAATTTGCACTTTCCGAAACAAGATGAGAACTGCAACACAACCATCCTGCAAAATCTGCATTTGGCCAAATTTTGCAGTGCAGTTCTCAAACCAAACAATGTTTATAAAAATGCACCTATTAGGGGAAAGTGCATAAAAACGAATATATTAGTGAAAGTAACATGCACAAATGTATTAGGATAAATTGCTTGCAAAAATGTGTACATAGTCAAAACTACATACAAAAATGTGTTTATTAGGAGAAATTTGCACTAAAATGCTGAAGAATTTTCACCAGCAGTTTTTTTTAAAAAAAATAGCAAATTGCTGCAGAAATGTGGAGAACTGAATTTAAAATTGGAAGAATGAGAAACTGAGAGAATCGAAATGGACAGTTCCTTTCATCCTCACCCATGAATATATATGGAAGGCTCTTGTGTAACTTTACTTAACGCAAATCTTCTGATAAACTGAATTCATTCTCCTCTACCCAGGCAGACTGTTGTAACTATAGCATAGCCACATGCAAATTACCCTCCCTTTAACATTTTAAAGTCACCACCACTTGGGGATAAATTAGATGTTTTAGTACAGGACTGTTGACTAAGGATTGCTAGAATGGAACACAACATTTAATATAGCAGTGTTAACTCTTGGCTGGCAGCATTTTTCTTGCAGGGCTTGCTGGTGAAACGGTTCCTGTGGCTGCTTCTCAATGGCAGAAAAACACATGCACTTTAATGTGTGTGTGTGTGTGTGAGAGAGAGAGAGAGAGAGAAGGGAAGTGAGAGGAAAACTATCCTTTTCCACAAAAGGATAAAGATGGCTCTTCTATGTATTGAGATAATTCCAGTGGGTCAACTCTAAGTCTGAATGTGACTCATTTATAGGAAGTGGTGCATATGTCTATTGATTGGGACAAAAGGAAGAAAATGAAAAAGTTAGTTTTCACACTTCTTGCATAGATCCTTTTTTCTGATCAGTTAAGCCCCATATCTGGGTTAACAATGAATTCTGTTTAAGGTTGCCAGGGTTTTTTTCCCTTTAATGTGTGCATGCCAATCAGACATTCAACAGGTAAAGCTTCCTCATCAATGTCAATGCTTACACAAGTGGCACATGTTGGCTTTCTCCCTGTCCCTTCCTTCCCTCCAATACGCACCATTGTGAAAATCGGGGAAATTCAGCAGGTGAAGTTTTTTCTGGAATACTGATACTGTACAGCAATAGAAAAGCTTCATTGGCTAAACCTCTGCTTTTTGTACACAGCAGTCAAAATGCAGAGGAACTTTGCCAAAAAGAAAAGGTGTAAACCTTATGTGTCTTATAGCCATTATCAGCACAGGAACCTTGCCAGCAGTAAGGGGTGTGTGTGAAATGTGGTAACATTAGCGCTGATGTTTTCTTTTGTTTTAGTTACACATACAGCAGTGCTCAGACCTTTATCTTGACCAAATGAGGTTTTCTGAGGTCCTTGTGGTAGCAGCTTATCAACTACATCAAGCAAGTTGAATAGTACAGTATGAAAAATCCATGTAGGTATGTAATGTAGGTAAGCAACAATGAAGGCTGCTCACCTAGATGCTCTTTCATAGCTATCCAAACTGCCTTTGATCTGGGTTTTTGCCTAAGGCCTGAGGCCATTTTCCATGGCCTCAGTGTGCTTGTTGAACATCCTAGCTTGGATGCCTGCCGCTTTGTGCAGGTAACGTCACAACTTAGCAATGACCTTGATGACTTCCTGAACCACTCCGCTGTCTGTTTCGCTGTCTGATCATATTGCTAATTAACTGGAAAGCTGATTTCCCCCCCACAACAGCCCCCCCTTTATGCTGTGCACAGTATGTGAATGCAACTAGGAAACTTTTCCCGTGCCCTGAAGGGTGCCTGAGTGCCACAGCCATGACCCCTGGCTGAGTAGGAGTGAAAGAGTCGCTGCGCAATGGCTTAGCCAGCTTTTTATTTTTGTTAATAGGTTAATTAAAATTCCGCCTTCCTCTTCACCCTATAGTTATACTTCAGTCTTGGAAGAGAGGGCACTCTGAAGGACGCAGCTGCAGGGCAACCTTTCCTGGTTTCCATGGGAAGACTGCAAGAGCCAATTCTTACTTCTTCCTTTTTTGTGCTCTGTTATGCATATCCGAGGGTGAGATTAATGTGTGCCACATCAGATGTGATGTGCACAAAAGTATATTTTTGGGAACAGTTCCCTTTAAAGTCCACGCAAGGGATGAGTTGGGAAGGAGTCACATATATTTTTAGGCACATATATTCTTTAAGAGACAATCCTATACATGTATATGCACCCCACTTCATGCAGCATGCATCTTGTAGGTCTATGTGCTTGAGGATATAAGAAATAGTAAGAATTGGTCCTGAGAAAGCTGCTTGTGGTCTTCTATCTTTGAGATTTCATAACTACTTAACTAATAACCTGAGATATATTATTTATTTAGGACATACCCTACTCTCTTGACTGTAATTCGTTATAACTGATTTTAATATTTTATGTTTAAATTGTTGTAACCCACCCTGGGACTTCATGGTGATGGGTGGGTAAGAAATCTAAATGATGATGAAGATAATGATGATGATGATGTTTGATCTTGATCTAAAACAAGTTTATGTAAGAATTTATTCACGGGCAAAGTCAGTGGAGAGTCAGATTTGGCCATTAAAAATGGCCTCCCTTGAGAAGTAATGTGGATAAGACTTAAGTGGATCTGGGTTTACTTCTTGGGTTGCTGTAAATTGACCTTGGTTCAATAAAATGGGCATACTGACTTGTTCAGAGGGGTTTTGTAGGATCTGGTAAGAAAACAGATTATGTATAGTAATGGCAGTAAGCAATCAAACAAGCAACGAACAAAAAGTTCTGTACACTGAGTATGTATCTACTTGACAACCTTTAGTGCAAAATCCAAAGGTGGACCAATGCACATTCCTGGGAAAAGCAAGTACCTCCTAACCCCGTACCTCCACGGAACCTGTGAGTCCTGCAGCTGCCACTCAGCCTGCACAGCAAATTTAGGATTGCTACCTTTGCATCACCAAACAAAAAGAGGACACAGGTTTGAATAAAATGTGCATATGCTAATTTGTATTATAGATACAAATTTAGAAATAATCACTATCATTTAAATTGAAATATATCACACCATGGCAGGGAAGACTGACTAGGTGATCTGTGTGCCTGCTTGGTCTGCTACCCAGGTGCTAAGTGTTGATGGGGAACTTCAAGGCCCCTGCTCTCCTTGCTTTAGGGTTCCTGATGTGGATCAGACAGCACTTCAAATAAAAGACTGTACTCTGTTAGGTAGGATACCTGGCCATCTTATATTCAGATATTCACTTGCCATTCCCATCTGGTTTGTGCATGAACAACTGAGGATAGGTGAAGGACCAGCACTGGCTAAAATTGCCACTTGTTCAGGCTGGGGGAACTGGAGGTCTTCAAGCAGTGATTGGACAGCCATCTGCTGGGGATGGTCTAGCTTAATAATTCCTGTACTGAACAGGCCCCCTCCAGTTCTGTGATTCTGTATGCACTAGATGCACATCTGACTCTTTGTGTTAATATGTTTTGAAAGGTATATTCAACAAAATGCAACTATACATAGATTGCAATAGAGGAGAAAAGGAATTGAAGACCCACTGTTGATATACTTGCACTTTGTGTTGTTCATCTAAAGGCCAATTCACATGACATTCGTGTGTGCAGTTTACACACAGAAAAGCCTATGCACTGTGACCCTCAGCTCATGGCGAGCCAGTTGTGTGTGCATATTACTACAAAAAGGGCAAAGTTTTCATCACATGTTGGAAAGCGTCAGAAAATAGCAGTTTTGTCATTGCCTGAGGGGTTCTCACATGCACGCTTTTCAAATACTTTTCCAGGGATGTGTGAATAGAAAATTGGCTTTCCATTTAGTTTTTCACATGTCTGCCTTTTCCCAACTTCTGTGAGAGATTTATTTCACCAGTGAAATATCAAATGTTTTGCTTGCATTCGCACCTTCTTCCTAACAACAATTTTTTAATTTGCAAATTATTATTATTTTAAGCATCTTGCCATTCAGTTTTAAAACAAACTTTTGGGATGGTTTACAATATTTAGTTAAAACAAGCATTTATATGTGTCAAACAGCAGCACAGCTTAAAAAGAAATTAGCAGAATTTAACAGATACAACAGAAGATTAAAAAGCTGGGGTAAATAATATGTTGTTTGCCTGACACCAGAGAGTTGCAAAATTCAGTCGTAGGCAAACTCTCTGGGGATGTGTGCCACCACTGAGAAGGCCATCTCTGAAGCAACATGAAGGGACTTGATTCCAAGACACACAGAAGTACAAATATTGAGGGCATGTCACAATGTGAGTTACTGGGCTTGTGACAAGCACTTTATCCCACACAAAAATGGCCAGCTGATGTCTTTATCATGCACTCAGATTGCAGATTGCCATGCCACTAATGGTTGGGGATGCCTGTGATTGGGGGCGTGGTGAGTCACAGTCTAAGTGTTCTGAGAATTAGGACATTCAGCCTATCAAGCTGGTCTGATTCTCTGGCAATGCTTTCCCAGACCTGCAGACATTCAAAAAGTGTGCCCAGAAGGCTTCCCTGTTTTGGAAGGGTTAATGATCCTTGTAACCTGCATTGTCACCTACCAAGGCTTGGAGATAGTTTTCACTTAGCCTTATTTGCTATGCCAGAGCTGTTTTCTTTTAGAGAAATATGAGGCAATGGCTGCTGGGGCTGAGGAAGCTTCCTAATGCACTAAGGGTGCTTCCAGATTGTCAGTATTGTGCAGGAGGGATTCAGCTGCATGCCAGAACTTTAGGTTTATGCAAGGAAAGTGGATTAAAGGTCTCTGCCACTCTAGCACACAAATCCGCTTTAAAAAAGAGTGGAACTTTTTGTGGTTTGGGAAGTGATGGGGAACTGCATTGAAAAATGTGGAATGCACACAAATCAGGATGAATGCTCAGTAAATGGATCATATGGAGGAAACCTAACTCCAGAGGAAATTATAGCAAAAGCAACATCAGCTGCTCTTTGCACAGGACTTTCTTATAGCTAGTAAGCTTTTGGTGTGTCCAGTTAATTCCATTTGTTGGAAAAAAGAGATAGGAAGAAACTGGCACAAGGATGTTTGATGTCACATCTGAAGTCAATAAATATTTAAAGTTGCAAGTCTGCATACATAGATATACAACACAGCAAGTCCCCATGGAACTCAGTGATTTTTGCTTCTGAGTAAAGAAGCACAACATCCAACTGCATAACAGCTTGGCTCTTTCAGCTGCCCTTATTTACTATATAGTGGCCAAAATCCTCTCCAAACACACCCCTCTAATTACAAACATTGCCTATGCATATATGAGCCAATATTAGGATGGCAACTTATGCATTGCCAAAAAGGACGAAATGCATAACCGAAAAGAGGACATATTTGCATAAAATTTGCATATATCTACTTATATGTGTAGATACAAATTTAGAAATGATTGCTATTTTAAATAAAAAATACATCTCACTATGGAGGAGAAGGTTGTGACCAGGTGATCTGTATATCTGCTCAGACTGCTAACTGTCCAGATGCTAACTGTTAATGGGCAACTTCTGGGCCCCTCTTGCTCTCCCTCCACTCCCTGTGTCGCCACGTTGTCACACAAGTGTTCACATGCTTAACAGAACCCAAGATAGAAGTGAGGGTGTTAACACCCCACCATCTGGGGTGATGGCAGGAGTGTGCACACAGCGCACTAGTGCACCGATGTGGCCGGGCTATTCAGGCCCCTGGCAGCAGTGATAGTGTCGCCGCTCTGCCGCTGCCACCTTCAAGGGCCCACTGCAGTCTGGTGCTGGTCTTGGCTACTGTACCTCTGAAGCACTCACATAGTCCTTTGAAAAGGTGGCAAACACCAGCAAGGCTACCCCTCTCCATACAGCACTGCCCTGCCATTTTGTGAACCTTTACTTTTTAAAACACAAAATCTTTAAAGCATTTGCACTCTCCCCTCCAGTGCTCAAGTGCACATTTATTATGACTTTTCTGCTGTTTAAAACAGGAATGAGTTAATCTATGGCCATCTAGGTGTTGTTGGACTTCATGTCCCATCAACTTCAGCCAGGATGGTCTGTGGTCAGGGATGATGGAAGTTGAAGTCCATCAACATCTGGAAGGTCACAGGTTCCCCATCCTTGGTTTAAAAGGTAAGAGCAACCAGGTTGTTTCCTCTTGCAGCCAGGCCACTCTGTGTGCTCTGTTATGGGCGAAGAGGATATCGCACTACTATGCTTGCTATTTACGTAAATTTAATATTAAGGGGAAAGACTGGTAGGACAGGGTTGGTAACAATTTGGATAAGCCCACAGTACCAGCCTATTCTCGGTTCCCATGCAAATAGAAAATGCAGAGAGGGTTGTGCATATGTTGCATCCTAGTTAAATATATGTGTGTGCTCCTTATGGCTTGGACAGCTGCTTAATCTATCAGCTTGGGCAAGTTTTCTAATATGCAGGAAGGAATTTGTGGGGCCTACCCAGTCCCCTTGAAGTCCTTATATGTTTCCACACACCTCTTCAGCTAACCGCTGTAGCTCCTACGTGCAAAAATGTGTGCAAAACATGTGATCAGTAAAGTCTAGTCTCCTTACAGAAATGCTGGCACTCATCCCAGTAGGGTGAGGTTTTGGAGAAAGGAGAGATGGCCCTCTGACATGCCAATGAAGAGCTGCCCAAAGTATGGTGCTCTGACACTCTTTCTTGGAAAAGGTCATGCTGAAAAGGTCAAGAAGATGGCCTAGTTTCTTCAATTTTGTGGGAAATTCACTACTACTGAGCTGATGAAGAACCCTTTAGACACCTATCCATTTGGATCTAGGTACCTGGTAGGACTGCAGGTGTTATTGAACGGGAGTAAGCAGAGGAAATCAACAGTTTATATGGGAGAATTACAGGTTTCTTAAAAACAACAAAGTGAGATACGGAATAACTAGTGTTTAGAACACTATTCCAAATCTGGCACTCTGCATTTTAAACACTGGTTAGATAAAATGAAAGCTTTGTCTTACTTGCTTTGCATGTTATAATAAACCTGTAATTCTTCCATAAGGAAAAAAATGATGCCACTTCTTGCGACATCATTTCTGTACCCACTCTTTACTGCCTTGCCAGTTGCTTTGATGTTTAGCCTATAGCTTATGGTCAGAGGGGCAATGCAGTATTTTACTTAAATAATGGACATGGAACACGTTAGCCTTTCTGCACACTTTCCCTTCCAAATTACACTTCATGGGGGGGATCTTTGTTTATAAGCTCCAATTTGCTCACTGGATGGCTTGGGAATCAGTACAAGATGCACATTCCAGCAAGGCAATAAATGTTCCCCTACTAGCAAATTCTTGGTGTACCAGCTCCTTGTTTCATTAAAATGGCTCATGGTTTTTGTTGGCCTTAGTTGGTCTCTCTATTGACTCTTGAAATTGAACCCTTAGGTATGTGGGTTCCTTGAAATACGTCAGTGGACCTGTGAGAATGTGCATCCTGCACATCAGGCTCAGCCCCATCCCCTTCTTGCTATGTTCCCTCCCACTGAGGAACAAAAACCACTGGTCATTGTGATATGGAAGGAGGTGTATGTGTACTAAGAGGCAATAGTTTGTTGATTTACTGAAATGTGATAAATGAACAGAAGCCAAGAGAGCAGTGGGTCAGATTGGCATAGAAACAGATTCAAATATGCAAGGGGAGGCACATGGTAAATCTTATCAGCTAGTAATATGCACTCATAATGGAGTACATATAAAGCAGTGGTTCTTAACCTTTTTTGGGTCAAGGACATATGAGAGCTATGGACCCCCATAAATACAATTTATTTTATTCCATTGGAAATAGATTTTTTTTTTGCCCACAGACCCCATGAAGCCCTTCTATGGACCTTTTGGGGTCCATGGACCACAGGTTAAGAACCTCTGATAAGAGACTTTTTGAAAGCTTCCCTACACTTAACATTTCCATGAATGTCAAAAATGTACAAGTTGAGGAGTAGTCACGACACATTTCCCCCCCATTTAAATTTAACTCTTGGTTTCTCATAGTGCCAGGACACTAAGTTTTGATCAAACTTAGGGGGTTTGGTGTAAGAGATGCCTAGTCCTCCATCAGGGCTATACTGTGCTGGCAGCAGCCTGAAGGCAGTCAGAGCTAAAGAGCACACTGAAGTACACCTGAACCTGGAAGGCTGTTGCTGCTCAGGCAAAGTAGCCATGAAAACAGGAATCCTTCCTGTCTAGGAGGGCTCAGTGGCTAATCTGGGTGGGCCAGTCCAGAGCCAGAGGCACACCATTGCCCAGGGAGATGTTCCAACTTACAGTTTTGTGGTTCTTCACGTGGGACAGTTGCACGCAGAACCAAGGGTTCCTGTTCTTAGCCTTGGTAGTTCCTATGCATTATGGATTTTATCTTCTTTTGGTACCTCAAAATCCCTTCACCTGTTGCCTCCCACTATGACACCATTGTTTCTTACCAGAAATATGTTTTTCAGCTTTGATGCAATCATTCTATTCATTTATCTGGGGACTATGTCATTTCTCTTCCTGCCTTTTCAGAACAAAGGTAGGGAAGCAGCCAGAAAATGACCACAGACCCACTTCTTTGTAATGTGGGAATTTTCGGACTTTAGTATTAGATTGCCCATTTGAGACCCATGCTGATTGTTCTGGCATTACAAAGATGAATACCACAATGATCAGAAGATCCCAGGAACTTTGTAAGTCACATGCCTCATACTTAGGAACATAAGAGACTGTATTATATTGAGACAGACTATCGGTCCATCGAGCTCAGCATAGTCTACAGTGACCAGCAGAGGGACAGGGAATTTTTCTAAGCCCTAGCCCTACTGGGGATTGAACCTACCACTGGGGTACAGCCCTTTCCCATGTTTTGGCACTTCCTGCTTTACAAAGAAGCATGTTTTGGTGCATTTCCTGTCAAAGTTCAAATAGGAAAATGTACTGTCAGAAGTGGACAGCATCACTCTTTTGAAGTGACAGCCTTCTTTCTTTTCTTTTTTTAATACAGCTAAATTCAGCTAACCCAATCTGCCAGTTATCTATATTCTTCCCAGCATACACAACACATGCATTTGAGTCTGTATCCTGAACCCTAAAGAGATCACATGGGTGCATTCTTTTCCTGCCCTTGCACCATTCAGTCCATATCGTGCTCCTTTTCTTATCTTTCTGTTTAAATCCATAGTCAGTTCAGGATACTTGGAATATACAGTATATGCTGGTGAACTCTAACGTGTACTTCCCCATTATGACTCAGGTGGCTGCCTTATATATGTTGTTCTCTCAAAGAGGCTCTGAATCTTCCATTCCCTCTAGGGCTTTCACACAGCTGCTAAGCCCTCACACATTTGCCTCAGCTAGATTCATTTCTGCCTCCTGTGTTCCACAAGGCGTTCACAGCAAATACTCTTCTTCAGACACTCACTTGGCTCAAAAGTTAGCAGGCTGTTGTGGGAAGTTCCATTGAGGAAATCACTGGGTGGATGAGTTCACACATTTATGTGCACCTATTACTTGCTTGTATGAAATCATTATTGTGGATCAGATCATTCTCTCTTTAGCACCAACCAGCTCTCTAGCAGCAGAAGGCAACTTCTGTTTACTGTTGTTGCTGTATTTTGTTTTAGTATACTGTTAATTTGGGTTTTAATATATATGTATTTTTCACCCTGGGAACCTGGGATCTTTGGTTGAAGGGTGGAGTTTGAATGCTCTTAACAAACAAAATAGGAGAACAAAATAAACTTAAGATAAACATAAAATACACCTAAGAGAAGATAATTCACGCAGGGCAGTCACAATCAGATCTACTTATATAAGCAACCATGACAGCCCCAATTTTCACTAGACTGTAAGGTGTAGGAATGAAAAATAAAAAAATATATAAAATACCTCTGACTGTTATAGGAAAATAAAGTACTTTAATCCAATGTAAAAACATAAACGTGGTTAAAATGGCTAGATAACAAAATGGCAAGATAAACAAGACACCAATTTTCCTTTTCTCTTCAAGTCAAAGTCTGATCAAAATCCTTGCATGAGTAGTAAATAACATCAAATTTAATCAAAGACCAGATGTGTTTTGACCCAGTTGGTCTTCTTTAGTGGTCACAGGAGAAATGCCCAAATTCCACTGAAACAACAGCAATGAAGGGGAGAGTTTTTAAACCCTCCCTCAGAATTCTTTTCCCAAAAAGTATGCCCCAAGCTTCTCTTAGCATCACAGAGGACAACAATATCGGTACTTGTGTGCTTGTCAGGGGGCCCATACACTGAAGGGAGTTGCAGGGCCAAGCCACTGTCATTGTCCCTGATGATCCATGGCTTCATTGGCTACACGTATGCATGGATACCTGAACAGGTGAAGCTGATGTGTGTAGACTGCTTTGCAAAGTGGAACTGTACCTGATCAGGGTTCCAGCTCTTATGCAGAAGTCTACACACAGTTTAGGAAAATAAGTTTAGAAAAAGATATTACTAAGGAAGGACTATGCAATTATGGTTTGGTGAAAGCGGGTATCAGGGTCAGCCAATGAAACTGATTGGCAGCAGAATGAGGACAAAATGCATAGAATTTGCTACCACAAGAAGTAGGAATGGCCACCAATTTGGATGGCTTTAAATGGAGATTAGACACATTCATAGAGGTAAAGGCAATTAATGGCCGTTAGTCATTATGGCTATCTGTCACAGGAGATAGGCTTCTAAATATCAGAGCATGAGTGGGAAAGTGCTATTGTGTTCATGACCCGCTTGCAGGCTTCTCAGAGGAACCTGGTTGGCCACTGTGAGAACAGGATGCTGGATTAGATGGGCCTTTAGACTGATCCATCAGGGCTCTTCTTCTGTTCTTATGTAAAGGAACACTTTTTAAAAAGCACAACACATTATTAATATATGGAGCATGCTTCTACAAGTCGTAATGAGGGCCGCTCGGTTAGATGGCTTTAAAGGGGCTTAGACCAATTCAGAGAGGATAGATCTACCAGTGGTTATTGGCCGTGGCAGCTGAATGGAAATTCTAACTTCAGAGGTAGTGTCTTTTTTGAATACCAGTTGCTGCAGGACAAAAAATGTAAGAGGGCCATTGTCTTGCTTGTCAGCTTCCTGAAAGTATCTGGTTGGCCACAACAGGATGCTGAAGTACACCAGCCTTTGCCAACCTGGTTCCCTTCAGATGTTTTCGACCTTAACTCCCATTGGGGCTGATGGCAGCTGTAGTCCAAAAAAACTGGAGGGTACCAGGTCGGCAAAGGCTGAACTAGATACTGAACTTACATTTTTATAGTAAGATGACAGCCTGATCAGCTTTTTTGTGCACATAGTGTGAAACAAACAAAATAAGTTAAACTATTAAGAAAGCTTAAAACTGTTATCTAAGTAACCAGATAACCATTTTAAGCTTCCTTAATGGCTTCCCAACTCTGGTGCTCTCCATTTGTTTTGGACCAGCTCCCATCAGGGTTTTTTTTAAAAGCTGTATTTATGATAAATTAACTGTTAATTTAACATAAATGCAGTTTTTCTAAACTGTGGCTGATGGGAACTGTAATCTAAATGTCTGGAGGGTTCATTTAATATAAATACAGCTTTTTAAAAACCATGCCTTTCAGGAACGTCTGATATAGATCACCAGCTACAAAAGTGAGGTCACATTAGAATCTCTAATGAAAACTGTAGGGAGTGTCAAAGAACTTGGCATTTGTTAACTAGTGAGAGTTTAACTGTTGGCTAGTTCGTTTTTTAAATATGGTATTTAATTCTATTTGTACATAGAGATAGTTTAGATAAACCAAACAAAATGAAAACATAAATCTAAAGACCACCAAAAAGCACAATACAATATCATAACTAAAACTGGCTACTTGTTTTTTCAAAGCATATTGCAGGCATAAGGCCCTGATCCAGATCACATTACAGAGGAGTTTAGGGTTAAAGCGCTCTACTCCCACACCCGGGTCCTAATCTGGATTGGGCCTCCTGTGCTGGTAATTTATGACAGAAAAAACTTGAACTTAATGGCAAACTAAATGATGAATGTCATATAGTTTGGTCCTCAATGACATTGCTCATCCCATTTTGGGCAAGGACCAGTGAGATTGATTTCCTGCATGTATTGCTGGGTATCCCAGGAAAAAGGTGCACCTCTCTCCCTCTGATGCTTCCCATACTCTGGGTGAGCCTAAATACATTTAATAAATTGCCATCTGATAACTTTTGAGCCAGGCTTATCAGAATGACCATTATGTGGAATGCTTTCCCTGCTGAAATGCAGTATTGCCGCATTGGCATTCTGCTGTCTCTTGAACTTGACTTGACTTGAATTGCCTGTTTTGATTGCTGTTTTAATGGGCTTGTTTATTGTATATTTTAATTATGGATATTTTACTGTAGTTGTTTTACTATACATTTTAATTATGGACATAGTTTTACTATAAAAATACTGTAGTTGTTTTACTATACATTTTTATTGTATTGATTTTTTTCTGTTGACTTTTTTTGTGTGTGAACTGCCTTGGTATTTCTTCTTGAAATGAAAAACAGTATATAAATTTTAATGATGATGATGATGATAAACCAGCCTTAACCCCACTGATTCTACAGAAATATCAGAGCTTTTCACTCTTTCTCCCTCTCGTAGATGCTTCTAAAAAGAGGCCTGGGCCTTGTTGCTGGTGCTAAATTAGTTAAGCAGCACAGCAGAGAGTAACAGCGGTCTGAAATGCGTGTGTGCCAGCGTGTGTGTGCGTTTACCTTAGAAAGCAGGCTTTTACCCTGCATCAGGATCACTGAGACTTAAGACTTAGTAAAATAAGAAAAGCTACTTTATTTATAGAAATACATAGTAGATAGAAAGGCATGCCCAGTTCTAACTAACTAAGTTGGAGGTGCAATGCCCAGGCGTGGGAGTTGACCTCATGGCTCAGGAGGGAGAGAGCAGAGACAAAAGGATGTCTCCTCTCTCCTGGACAGTCAGAGAAGAGAAGGAGAGGGCGGAAGGAGGAGGGGCGGATAAGCTTCCCTAAAGTCTAGTGGCGGAAGGAAGTCAGTCAGAGCATCACAGGTAAAGGTAATCAAGCCTATCCATCTGGAGGACCCTAGCTCTATCTCCCTTCTGGAACATAAACAAAAGAATAAAACAGGAGTTGCTCTTACCCCACTTTCAACAGGCCAAGGTATTTTGCTGCCTGAGATAGAACAGCAAATACCTCCCATATTCCTCACCTGCCCAAAGTCAAGATGCATAACACCCAAGACCAGCCAAGTTATTTCGGCACTTGTGGCAGAAAATCCCATAACCGCCTTTACTGCCCCTTCCCTGGCAGCAAAACTATGTCAATAGCAAATTAAATAACTAACAATTTGCTGCCCTTTCAGGAACCCACCACCTGCCATCTTACTCGCCGTAATAGTACGGCCGGCGCTGTTAAAAAATGTTGCCCAACTGCAAGCTTTTCTTAGGTGAGCCTTTTAAAACAGTACAGTCTGAACAGTTCAATCCTATGTAGATGCTTCAGGTTTCAGCCTGCACCTTGCTTTGCGGAGGTTGCATTCTGTGCCTGGTAAGTACACAGCCGGCTTTACCTCATGCCAGTGCACACCATGCATAGGATTGGGCAGTTAGTTTTGCTGACAGCAAAAGGCATTATCTGTTCAACTTCAAACAAAAGAATCCCTGTCACTTGAAAGAATTCATCCACCTCCCCAGCAGTGCAAATGATACTAACCGTCACTGCACATCATTCTGCTTTTCTCAAAAGCTATCTAGGCTTGTTCTCCTGTCAGAATGGAATTCCCTTCTACTCTTTCCATACAGTCACAAGCCATGGAGTCATCTCAACAAGGCATAATCATATCTATAATCATAGAATCATAAAGTTGGAAGGAGTCTACAAGGCCATTGAGTCCAACCCCCTGCTGAATGCAGGAATCCAAATTAAAGCATACTTGACAGGTGGCTGTCCAGCTGCCTACTGAATGCCTCCAGTGTTGGAGAACACACCACCTTCCTAGGCAATTGGTTCCATTGTCATACCACTCTAACAGTTAGGAAGTTTTTCCTGATGTTCAGTTGAAATCTGGCTTCCTGTAACTTGAGCCCATTATTCCATGTCCTTTACTCTGGAATGATGGAGAAGAGATCCCACCTGTCCTCTGTGTGGCAACCTTCAAGTCCTTAAAGAGTGCTATCATATCTCCCATCAGTCTTCTCTTCTCAAGGCTAAATGTGCCCAGTTCTTTCAGTCTCTCCTCATAGAGCTTTGTTTGCAGTCCTCTGATCATCCTTGTTGCCCTCCTCTGAAGCCCTTCCAGTTTGTCTCCATCCTTCTTAAAGTGTGTGTCCAGAACTGGACACAGTACTCAACATGAGGCCTAACCAGTGCTGAATAGAGGGGAACCAATACTTCATGTGATTTGGAAACAAATAGCATTGCCTTTTTTGCAGCCACATCGCAATGTTGGCTCATATTCAGCTGATGATCAACAACAATCCCAAGATCCTTCTCGCACTATTGCTGAGTATTGTTGAGCCAAGTATTCCCCATCTTATAACTGTGCATTTGGTTTCTTTTTCCTAGGTGTAGAACTTTGCATTTATCCCTGTTATATTTCATTCTGTTGTTTTCAGCCCAATGCTGTAGCCTATCAAGATCCCTTTTAATTTTGTTTCTATCTTCCAAGGTATTAGCTATTCCTCCCATTTTTGTATCATCTGCAGATCTGATAAGCATTCCCTGCACCTCCTCATCCAAGTCATTAATAAAAATGTTGAAGAGCGCTGGGCCCAGGACAGCCCTGTGGTACCCCGCTCATTACCTCCCCCCAATTTGAGAAGGAACCATTGATAAGCACTCTTTGAGTACGATTCTGGAGCCAACTGTGGATCCACCTGATAGTTGTTCCATCCAGCCCATATTTAGCTAGCTTGCTAATCAGAAAATCATGGGGCACTTTGTCAAGAGCTTTGCTGAAGTCAAGATATATTATGTCCACAGCATTCCCACAGTCTACCAGGGAGGTTGCCCAATCAAAAAATGAGATAAGATTAGTCTGGCAGGATTTGTTCTTGATAAATCCGTGTTGGCTTCTGGGAATCACTGCATTGTTTTCAGCGTGCTTACAGACTGACCGCTTTATAATCTGCTCCAGAATTTTCCCAGGGATTGATGTCAGGCTGGCTGGTCTATACTTCCCAGCTTCCTTCTTTTTACCCTTTTTGAAGATAGGGACAACATTAGCCATCCTCCAGTCATCTGGCACTTCACCCATCCTCCATGATTTCACAAAGATAATAGACAGTGGTTCAGAGAGTTCTTCAGCCAGTTCCTTCAATACTCTAGGATGCAGTTCATTGGGCCTTGGAGATTTGAACTCGTTCAAAGTGATTAGGTATTCCTTGACCATTTGTCTATCAGTCACAAGCTGCAATCCTGCCGCTTCAACTTCACTTTTCCCAGGAGGGTCATAGACCCTCTTTTGGGAGAAGACTGAGCCAAAGTAGAAATAGAACAAAAAAGAAAGCTGCTAAAAAGCAGTAAATGTGGACAGATTGGGATCCACAGTGAATGGGTAAGAGGACAACATAATTCCAGGTGCAAGACAGCTACAACATAGCTTCCCCTTCTTCTCCTTGGTGCTCTCAAGCTGGACTGATCTGGGGGTCAATTTTTGATATAAAAATACATCTCAAGATTTAATACTTGGAAACACCACACGTAAGAGCGATCCACAATGAAGCCCCTTCAGTTTGCAAAGCATATACTGGTATTTTTTTTTTGCAGATGCAGTTAGCACTCATGGGGCACATGGTATGCAACACAACTCTGCATCATTCTTGTTTATAGCATTTCTTCATGCTACAGGCCACTGCGAAGTAAAATCTAATGTGTATGTGTGTGCCTTAAGTCATGTGTACTCTCATGTCTTTATCACACAATGGGAGAAGTGGGTAGAGTTGAAAGGTCATCTTTTTTTAAAGACCAAAACACATGGACACCTCCATAGACAGTTAATGGAGAGAGCATCCTCTCCATTAACTTGCATAGGTGGAGGGAAAAAAGAAGATGCTGGGCCCCCAGAAATCACTTGGGGGGATCTCCCCCCCAGCAAGAACCCTGTTACCCCACGGGTCCTTACTGGGGTATGGGGGGGTGAGATTTTCTCCCAGCTGTTTCTGGGGGATGTAGCCTCTTATCTTTCTCTCGCCCCACCCCGCCCCCTGGAAGTTAGAGATCGCCCTCTCTCAATGTAAGTTAATGAATATATGTAAGTTTATAGATTGTTTATATATTTGCAATTGCTTTATATATGTTTTATGGTATTGTGAAAGTGCTTTGAGATGCTTCATAGGAAGCAATTCATAAATGAAAGGAAAAAAATAATAAGAAATAAAATCACACTGGTTAGTCCTAAAATGTTAAACTCAATATAGGTAGAGCCTGCCTACTGATGGCTATGCCCATCCATGATAACAGCCCAGGATATGTTCGTTGCTAATGCAAAACCCACTGTAAAAAATCAAAAACAAGGGCTAAGGTATCAGGCGTAATTTTCCTAAATATTATATTTATCTCTCATTGTATAAATGCAAGCAGAATTGCAAAGATATATATGCATGTTAATCTTTTGGGCATGCATGCCTTTATAGCTCTCAGGAGAGTTGGCACAGCCAACCAGTTCTTTGTGGGGTGGGGAACTATTAAACCAAATCAAAAATAAAATGCTTCTGTTTTATATGCACACACGCATATGGAATATGTGTATTTTTAATGTAAAGAACTGCGTCTCTATACTTCAGTGACAATCATATTGTTAAGGGTTGGCCTGTCGGGATTGTTTTTGGATCATAGCTTAGCTGCCATGCTTATCTTATCAGAGATTTATATGCCTATCCAATTTAATATTACATAAATAATTACAAATCATCCGTGAGACCTTGTCAGCTGCTCTGATCCCACAAAATGACTTGACCCAAAACCCCAAAGTACTCAGAAACATTCTTCACAGAGTGTTTTCATAGGCACCACATCAAAGGGGCTGCAGTTTTAAAATATGCTGCTATTTTGGTGTCCACTTGTGTGGGATAAAATTTCCCATCAGTAATAGTAGGACTGTAATGGGACTCTGGAGGAAAGGAGAGAGTTAAGAAGGGTGTTCAAGGTATCTTTTTACTGGTTAGCATGCAGTAAGTTGATGAAATAACATTTAGGACCCTCTATTTTTCCTTAAAGTGATTGTGGCTAATGGAAAAGACTGTCAGACTAGCAGTGTAGACTAGTAGCAGACTAGCAAAAAACTAGCAGTGTAGATTCCAAACCCAACTTTTGTAGATTTTGTAAGATCAGATCTTATGTTTGATTAAGGATGTTCTTTCTTAGGCAAGTTTTTTGAGTCTCACTCTCGGTCTCATGGTTGGTGGGCTAAATTTGACTGGTGGTTCACAAGATCTGTCCAACACTCTTACATTGTAGAAATGCAAGTTTTAGGGTCAGGATGTTACATATATACATATATTTACATAAATTGATTGCCGGCAGATTTTACATAAGAACTTTTTTTAAAAAGCTTTCTTCAGACATGCTGTCACATCTTCAGTGGTCCTGCCTCTTGCCAGTTGACCATACCCCTCAGAAGCCACCAATTCAGTGAAGAGGAACTACATATGTGCATCCTCCTCCACGTGAGAGGAAATTCTGGCTAATCACATGTGTGGAGGCCAGCTCATATGCATCTGTATATGAATAGCTTCCCTTCACATTGCCACAAATGCATGGTCAGTGCAGTGTGTGTCTAGTGTGTGGGTTGTGGGTAGTGAGAGATCTCCTTACTCCATCACACGTTAATGATGAGGGCAGGGAGGGTTGAAGAAGGCTTAGGGGAAGGGCTGTAGCTTAGTGGTAGAGCATTTACCTTGCATGCAGAAGGTTCCAGGCTCAACCCCTGGCATCTCCAGACAGATGGGAATCACCCCCACTTAAAACCCTGGAAAGCCGCTGCCAGTCAGTGTAGGCAATATTTAGCTAGATGGCCAGTAGTCTGACACAGCATGAGGCAATTTATGAGGTTCCTGTGTAAATGTATTATAGCTCTTACATTGGCATAATAAGCTATGGGATCTAAAATGGAATTTTGAGGGCTGTCTTCTAAATAAACTCCTCAAAGCTGCTTTGTTCGAGCAAAGAAGAATACTTGAAGTATTTCCAAATAGCAGGTGATAGGGTTTAGCAAGGGAAACTGTGCCAACACATGCACAACTATCTGCTAGAAACATACAGAAAATTTCACACGAGAAAAAGTATTTTTCAGGGCTAAGTGCTGTGGTAAATGCAAAGCAGTCATTTCCCAGTAACCACTTTGTTAAGAATAGCTCCTGTGACTTTTATGGAATTATTCTGGATTAAGTGGTTTGTGCATTACATCTTTAACCAGTTACAAGCTCATCCTAAGATACCCTTTGGCTGTGGCCTTACAAATCAGTGGCTTGCATTTCTAGTAGACAGAGCAGAGGGCGTCAGCTTTAGTTCATACCAGAGAATCCACTACGGCCAAGCACTTAGCACTGGAATGCCAAGCAGTGGCCCCTTCTACCTTCATGGTATTATGTGCCACCTCTGTGCTAGCTCAGCAGCACTACTGGCTTCACTACCACTATGGAAGGTTTGTTTACTTGTTCAGTGATGCCCGTGTCCCATGCTGGTATGCTTAAAAGACCAGTCCTTTGTATTCTGACAACAGAAGGATCAAAATCACAGACTGGGTTTGCTGTCAGGGATAGATGAGCATATTTTCAAACCACACCATCCTACAAGTTATACAGCCACTTGTCCAGAAATGGTGCTTGAAACAAAGGAAGAACCCCTGATTAAGCCAGGATTTCTTTATTTGCTTTAGCCTACTTGTACTGCCATATTCTTTAACGTATTTTAATTGGTGTGTCTGTGTTTGTTTGGTCTGTGTGTGAAATAGGTTTACTGGATTCCATATGAAATAGGACTTCTTTGCTTTCCTGAGACCTAGAAAGGAAAATTCAGGCACACACAACTTCTTCTCTTCCTTTGTGAACCCAAAGGGTTGCACCTTCAATAATCTTCTATGCAACTTCTAAAGACAAAAGAACACTATTCCATATTATGTGTGGCATTTGAAATTCAGGCAAGGCTGTAGTCCACCAAATATTATGGGTGACATGGGGAACTACTGCTGTTGTTCATCTGTAAGAAAACTGATCTCTGTCTCTGTCATTTTTGGCACAACAATCCCTGGCATCACTTAGAACACAATATCCACGATTTACACCAGGATATGCTTTTGAAATTCACACTCTACACAAACATGTTTTGTCTCAAAGAGAAACTCTCCCAAAGCCCAGATTCATTCTTTTCAGATCTGAGTAACATCAGTAGAATTGCATAACTTTGAAATGCTATGTTGTTTTTTGTTTTTGTTTGTAGGATAGGATAGAAAGAAACCAACAGGTGAATCTAGAGTTGCCACAGAATTCCACAGAAGTGGAATTGTGCTTGAAATGTGCATTTCCAGGGGATCAGACTTGAGCGCTTCTGACACAGCTGACCAATCGGTCAGAATCTGCAAACTTCACACTCAGTTAGACCTCCAGGCAGGACTTTGGGTCAGTAAGATCCCCCATGCTGGAGCTCCCACTCCAGAGCAGGCCTGCCTAAGGCAAGGAGCATTATTCAGCTTCAGCAGAAGCTGGCAGAGGGACTCATCTGTGCCCAAGTATGCCACACCCTGGACAGAATACAACTAGAGAATCATAATGGGCCATGGTTAATTCTCTAGATGTTGCTGCAAACTCATTCCTTAGGTTAGAAAGAATAAGCAAAGGTGAGACAATAGTAGTTGTTTTATAAAGCAGAAGGTCATTTGGTTTCAGAGCTGTCACTACATTAACTATGAAAGCTTGGCACTTATTTCAGGTCATGTATGTTGCTTACAGTCACTTTGGTACAGAAAAATGAATTTGGGTAATGTTCAGTGGCATGTGGACATTATGGGGGCCCTAGACAGTGAGCGGAATGTCTCCTTTAGTAAATAAACTTCCCCATTATTTCCCCTTTTTAAAGGAAAAGGCCACAAGCCTGCATTTGAGCCAAAGCAAATTCTAACCGTATTCCTTGCTTCCCTTGGGTAAATATTTGTGAACAATTACAATCTGGGTCATTCCAATTCATCCAGTGATTGATGAAAGCTGAAGATAATCTTGGCAAGGAGAAACTATAATGCATTTTGTTATGCTTCATGAAAGTAACAGAGAAGTCCTCTAATTTTGCCCCATCCTGCCCTAAACCTGCATTTATGTTGTGGCTTTGGCTTATTTGTATTTGAAGAAGCAATTTAAAATACAGATGTGCAACCTTCCCTGAGAAATTTCACAAGTCTAATAGAATCTCATTAAAGCTGCTCAGATGTTCTCGCATGGCAAGAACCTCCCAAATGTCAGCTAATGTCACTTTAGATGAAATAAGGCCACTAACTTAAATAGCTTGTTCAATAAGAACCAAGACTCATTTCCTAGTGGCAACCCTTAGCTTGGGGAGTGGGTTAGGCTCCTGCTTTTATACGGAAAGAAATTCTGTCCCTTCTCCGGCAGTAAATAGTTTCCTAACATCAGCAGAGTCGAGTTTGCCTCTTCCTGGTCTGTGAAAGGAACTTGTAAAAAGTGCTTGGCAGACAAAACCTCTTGAGGGAAGGAACTGAGGAAAGATGCTGATTCAAGACATCTACGGCATTTTGGGTGAGCCCATCTTAGCATATCCATTTACTGGGAGTGTGGCTCTCTAGTTCTACCAAAGGAATAGTACAGCCATATAGTAGAGTGGAAAATTTCTCCAAGGGATTTTCTCTGCTTCAGGGGTAAGCTAAGTAATTGTTATAAAAAACCCACCCTGGAAACTTGGCTCTTAATGATAATTTCCAAATTTCATTTGATGACCAACATGTATGTAGCAAAAGTAGAATTATGCACTTGAAACACTCCTCAGTCCTCCCACTCTTGTAGCTTATGCTATTATGTAAGCAGCTTTGTTTGCTTGCTTTTAAGAATATTTGTGAACTGCCAACTCATAAGAAAAATATGACAGTGTACTATAAAATCATTAAAACACTGTAAGATTATAACATAATAACATATAGAACAAATGACCAACTCTGAATTAAATTAATTATCTAAATATGCTTCACAAAACAAAAATGTTTTCAGCAGGCAACTAAATATCAAAATTGTAGGTGTCTGTCTGATTTTAATAGGAACAGTGTTCCAAAATACTGGTGCCACCATGCTAACAGCCTTAGTTTGCATAGAAACTAAATGAATATTACATAACTGTGGGACAGTTGATACATTTTATTGATGCATACTGCCTTCGATGCCGGACTAGAGGCCAGACACGTGAATGACCTGGGTGCCAGTGTTATTCATAAAGCGTTCTCTTTTCATTACAGTTATCCGTGCCAAGGTTGTAGGCAAGAAGCTTATGAAAGATGGACCTTTTGGGACCATGCAGTATACTGTCAAACAAATGAAGGTGCGTATACGACATTCAGTCATATTGAATTGAGACAGCAACACATTTTAAACTGTGGTAGAAATGTCATCTGAATCTTGGATCTCCTGAAACGCCTACATATCCTAACTAGGGATGAATGGATCAATCTGTTTTTGGACCAAGTTTCATATGTGTGAACTCATAAATCTGTTTCATCCCATTTCTGTATCAAGTTGCTAATTATTCTTTAAAAACATACAGAAGTCGCATTATTTTTTAATGTATTGCATCTCAAAATTCATTTTTTGTACTCATTTTACTATAGGATACACACATGTATATACATTTTGGTATGTTTATTTTATTTATTTATTTATTTTGTTCAATTTATATACCGCCCACAGCCCGGAGGCTCTCAGGGCGGTGTACAGCATAGGATAAAATACAATAACATCACAAGAACAATAGAACATAAATATAAACAATAAATAACCTCATATACATTAAAAGCTTAAAAGGTAGATTAAAATGCCTGGAAGAATAAAAAGGTTTTCACCTGGCACTGAAAAGATAGAAGTGTAGGCGCCAGGCGGACCTCATCGGGGAGACTGTTCCATAATTCGGGGGCAGCCACTGAAAAGGCCCTAGATCTTGTTACGACCCTCCGAGCCTCTCTGTGATTTGGAACTCGGAGGAGGGCCTTAGATGTTGAACGTAGTGAGCGGGTAGGTTCGTATCGGGAGAGGCGTTCCGCCAGGTACTGTGGTCCCGCACCGTGTAAGGCTTTATAAGTCAAAACTAGCACTTCGAATCTAGCCCGGAAACAAATAGGCACCCAGTGCAAACGCGCCAGAACAGGTGTAATATGCGCGGACCGCCTGGTCTTCATTAGCAGTCTGGCTGCAGCGTTTTGCACTAACTGAAGTTTCCGGACTGTCTTCAAAGGCAGCCCCACGTAGAGCGCATTGCAGTAATCCAGTCTAGAGTCTAGAGCGTGCACAACTGAGGCAAGGTCGTCGCTTTCCAGATAGGGACGTAGCTGGGCTACCAACCGAAGGTGGTAGAATGCATTCCGTGCCACCGAGGCCACCTGCGCCTCGAGAGACAGGAATGGATCGAAAAGAACCCCCAAGCTATGAACCTGTTCCTTCAGGGGGAGTGTAACCCCATCTAGAACAGGGTGAACATCCACCATCTGGTCAGAGAAGGCACTCACCAACAGTGTCTCGGTCTTGTCAGGATTGAGCCTCAGTTTATTAGCTCTCATCCAGTCCATTATCGCAGCCAGGCAGCGGTTCAGCACATCAACAGCCTCACCTGAAGAAGATGAAAAGGAGAAATAAAGTTGCGTGTCATCAGCATACTGGTGACAACACACTCCAAAACTCCTGATGACCGCACCCAGCGGCTTCATGTAGATGTTAAAAAGCATAGGGGACAAGACCGATCCCTGCGGGACTCCACAATGGAGAGTCCAGGGTATCGATGCATGCTCCCCAAGCCCTACCCTCTGGAGACGATCCACCAAGTAGGAGCGGAGCCACCGCCAAGCAGTACCTCCAACTCCCAACTCTGTGAGCCTCTCCAGAAGGATACCATGGTCGATGGTATCAAAAGCAGCTGAGAGATCAAGGCGAATCAACGGAGTAACACTCCCTCTGTCCCTCTCCCGACATAGGTCATCATACAGGGCGACCAAGGCTGTTTCAGTGCCAAAACCGGGCCTAAAACCGGATTGAAACGGATCTAGATAATCAGTGTCATCCAAGAGCCCCTGGAGCTGGCTGGCAACCACCTGTTCTAAGACCTTGCCCAGGAATGGAACATTCGCTACCGGTCTATAGTTGTTCAAATTATCTGGGTCCAGGGAAGGTTTCTTCAGGAGTGGTCTCACTACTGCCTCTTTTAAGCAACTAGGGACCATTCCGTCTCTCAAGGAGGCATTTATCACTTCCCTGACCCAGCCGGCTGTTCCATCCCTGCCACCTTTCACTAGCCAAGAGGGGCAAGGATCCAGTACAGAGGTGGTTGCACGCACCAGTCCAAGCACCTTGTCAACATCCTCAAGCTGTACCAACTGTATCACAACATTGCTGCCCTGGGCTCTTACTGGGAGGAAGGGTGGGATATAAATTAAATAAATAAATAAATATTGCTGTTAGAATTTGAAAAACATCTTCCTTTGGTGCAAGTGGGAGCTTTTCTTCCAGTCAAATAGCATGTGCAAGGCGGGGGGAGGGGGAGAATCTGGCTTGGTGCTTCAGTGGAGGAGCAAAGAGTTCAAGCCCTGCTTACCCTGCATCAGGTTCATGATGCAAATTGTTGTCTGCCCCCCCCCCCGCATTCGCATTGCTGATTGTGTGAATGATGTCTCATCTAGTTTGGCCCACAGTCACTCAAAACACAAGGTTGAAACTTGCATGACAGTCCAAAGAAATAACTTCCCATTCTACCCCAACTGAAAAGACAACTGTACACGTGGACATCACCAAATGGTCAATATAGGAATCAAATTGATTATATAATTGGTAGCAGAAGATGGAGAAGTTCCATACTTTCTGCAAAAATAAGACCAGGAGCAGACTGTGGTACAGATCATGAACTGGTCGTATCGAAAATCAGAGTAAAGCTAAAGAAGAAGAACAAAGCAATCATAATGCCAACATACAATTTAAATAACATCCCAGAAGCATATAAAGATCAAATAAGGAACAGATTTGAGGCTTTAAACTTAGTTGACAGAGAACCAGAAGAACTCTGGAATGAAGTCAGAGACGTTATCAGAGAAGAATGCAAAAAGACAATACCTCTTGTTAAAAAGAGAGAAAGACCTCAATGAATGACCGAAAAAACTCTTCAAATGGTTAAAGAGAGAAGGAAAGCAAAAGCAAAAGGAGATAGAAACACAGTCAGAACCCTAAATGCAACAGTACAGCGACTAGTACGTAGGGACAAAGAGAACTATTACAATAGTTATTGTATAGAAATAGAAAAGGACAACAAAAAGGGTAGAACAAGAGCCCTGTTCCAAAAGATTAGAGAAATGAAAGGGAAATTTAAACCAAGAGTAGGGATGTTGAATAATCAACAGGGGAACACACTGACTGACCGAGATGAAATAAAAGGAAGATGGAAGCAATACACTGAAGAACTCTGTAAAAGAGATGACAGGATGACAGATTCATTCACGGAGGAACCATATGATGAAGAACCAGAAATTTTAGAATGCGCGGTAAAAGCTGCTCTTAAAATACTTGGAAGAAACAAATCACCAGGAATAGATGGCATACCAATAGAGTTGCTACAAGCTACTGAGACTGAATCAATCCAAATTTTGACTAATATCTGTCAAGAAATATGGAAAACTAAACAATGGCCCACAGACTAGAAGCGTTCCATCTGCATCCCAATTCCAAAGAAAGGAGATCCCAGGGAATGCAGTAATTATTGAACTATTGCCTTAATATCCCATGCGAGTAGAGTAATGCTCAAGATTCTACAACAAAGGCTCTTACCATATATGGAGTGAGAAATGCTAGATGTCCAAGCTAGATTTAGAAAGGGAAGAGGTACCAGAGATCATATCGCAAACATACGTTGGATAATTGAACGGACCAAGGAATTTCAGAAGAAAATTACCCTGTGCTTTATAGATTACAGCAAAGCCTTTGACTGTGTAGTAAAAGAAATGGGGGTTCCACAGCATCTGATTGTCCTGATGCACAACCTATACTCTGGACAAGAGGCTACTGTAAGGACAGAATATGGAGAAACCGATTGGTTCCCCATCGGGAAGGGTGTGAGACAAGGGTGTATCATGTCACCCTAGTTGTTTAATCTGTACGCAGAACATATACAGAAAGCGGGATTGGACCAAGATGAAGGAGGTGTGAGAATTGGAGGGAGAAATATCAATAATTTAAGATATGCAGATGATACCATACTACTAACAGAAACCAGTAATGATTTGAAACAAATGCTGATGAAAGTTAAAGAGGAAAGCACAAAAGCAGGACAACAACTGAACGTCAAAAAGACTAAAGTAATGACAACAGAAGATTTATGCAACTTTACAGTTGACAATGAGGACGTTGCACTTGTCAAGGATTATACCTTGGCACAATCGTTAACCAAAATGGAGATAATAGTCAAGGAATCAGAAAGCGGCTAGGACTGGGGAGAGCAGCTGTGAGAGAACTAGAAAAGGTCCTCAAATGCAAAGATGTATCACTGAACACTAAAGTCAGGATCATTCAAACAATGGTATTTCCGATCTCTATGTATGGATGTGAAAGTTGGACAGTGAAAAAAGCAGATAAGAGAAAAATCAACTCATTTGAAATGTGTTGGAGAAGAGCTTTGCGGATACCATGGACTGCAAAAAAGACAAATAATTGGGTGTTAGAACAAATTAAACCAGAACTATCACTAGAAGCTAAAATGATGAAACTGAGGTTATCGTACTTTGGACACATAATGAGAAGACATGATTCATTAGAAAAGATAATAATGCTTGGAAAAACAGAAGGAAGTAGAAAAAGAGAAAGGCCAAACAAGAGATGGATTGATTCCATAAAGGAAGCCACAGACCTGAACTTACAAGATCTGAACAGGGTGGTTCATGACAGATGCTCTTGGAGGTCACTGATTCATAGGGTCGCCATAGGTCATAGTCGACTTGGAGGCACATAACAACTGCCAGTACCAACAAGTGCCCAAATCAGAACAATTTCAGTGGCTTTTCAGAATGAACTACAGTGAAGCAGTGACAAATCTGCAGAAAGCTAATTATATAGGAGCCACTAAACTTGGGACACTTTGAGCCTAGTTAGATTTGGCCTGCTGACTCTGCAGAGAGAGAGAAAAGTTGCTTCTTCCCCTCACTAGGGCTGTCTCCTGTGCCTTCCAGCTGTTGAGCAGCTTTTATTTAAACCTGTTGCTCTGGACATTTTTTTTTGTTTTGCAATTGATCTCTTGTTATGTAATGTTAAAAATCTGCTCTGGTTTGTTGTTCTTGGCTGCAAAATCGCAGTTATAGTATCTTTGAAATATCTTTAGAAAAAGGAGAAAAATGGAACAAATAAAGACTCTGGCAGTGATTTTAGAAATCTGAAACACATTAGACAAAGCAATGGTTTAGAAAAACAACCTCTTGCCTGCTTCATAATAACAGTAATTCTCTTTATAAGGCATCATCCAGCTAAGTATAAAAGCTGTGAGGGAGTGAAGCCATCACAAACTATAGTTGCTGCCAAAACCAGCCTTCACACACCTCCTTCCCTGGAGTGGAATTTTTGCTTGAAATCCCACAGTCCCTTGTTTTCTTTCTTTCTTTCTTTCTTTCTTTCTTTCTTTCTTTCTTTCTTTCTTTCTTTCTTTCTTTCTTTCTTTCTTTCTTTCTTTCTTTCTTTCTTTCTTTCTTTCTTTCTTTCTTTCTTTCTTTTCTTTCTTTCTTTCTTTCTTTCTTTCTTCATCAATATGCTAGTGGGGATTGTGCTTATGGCTGATAATAACTAGGGGTGGGAGGTCTCCTTTCATGTGAATAGAGGCAAAGAGCATCAGTAACTTTTGTATGGGCTACATAAGGGCAAACTAGATGTTTTGGCAGCCCAGCCCATGTGTTAAAATGTTGGCTGTGCCAAATTCCTGTAAAGAAGGGACTGATCTGGCACCACAAGGGCAGGCAGATTGGATCTCCAGGAATTGGACACATCCTTGTGGCAAGCCTAACATTTGCCAGGCACATCCAGAGATAAAACATTTTGGTCAGCGATGGCAACAATGCCCTCATGATAAAATGGAATGGTGTGACATTTGTTGCTTCCAGGCACTCTTTCCACTGAGCGTTCATCCTGGTTTGTTTGCACAATGTTTGTGGTTAAGTTAGGTGACATTGGTTGTTAATTGAACATTCATTTTGGTTTGTTTCAAGCAATTGTTATCCCATACTTGCAGGCATTTCCCTGTCATTGTCCTTACCAGAGGTAAGGGACAAGTTTGTTGTGCAAGACCTCCAAATCCACTTTAATTGTATGGCCTGAGTTTGCCAATATGCCACTGAATCCCACCCACAAAATAGCGACAGTCTGGAAGCGCTCATTGACTTGCATTTGTGGAGGAAAGGATAAGAATGAGTCAGATGTAGGTGATGTGATGAATTCTTTCCTTACCGGTGCTTCCTCACCACCCAAAATCCTGCTTCTCCCCAGTCAGCATTCTTCCCACAGGGGCTACGTCAGGTCTCAGAGCCCCACTGGAAGAAGAATGTCTAGGGGGAAGCAGTTCTGGTGGCAACACCCAAGTGAGAAAAGGGTATCTGCTTCCCATCTGTCCATGCTACACTTGGATCTGCTGCTGTCACCTCTAGCAGACCTGTTAGAGAGGTATGCTGCTAGGGTTGCTATCTTTTTCCCCCCTCTGGCAGTGCCTTCTCTGCCTCTTATGAGCAGCCTGATACATGCAGGGACAGAAAATTATGGCAAAACCCCATGTGCCCTACTTATGGATTGCTTCTCCCACATGATTGTGTTCAGAGAAGTGAAGTGTGAGATTATCCCCAGAAGTCTGCTCTCCTCTGACTTTTTGAGAGGAAGCAGCCATTCTCTGCATGGTGGACACAGAGTGGGCAGTTCTGTGAAATGAATGAATGGTGCCATTAGAATGAAATGTTTTGCCACTATTTGGCCACTAGGCAAGATGACAGATCCCCCCTCCCCACATAAATGTTTGTGATAAAGACGGGAGACTTGGCTGTGCTACACTTTACCCTACTTAGTCTGTGAGCAAATAAAAAAGGAAGCAGAGTGGCATGGTTCTTTAACATACTTAGCTGTTAGAATTCACATAGCTGTTAAAGTTTGCTTTGCATGTGAGACTGCCAGATTTTATAGTAAGCACCCAAGCAAACTCTCTAGGACAGGGTTAATTAACACGATGCAATCAGACCCAGCTAGCGTGGCTAGTGGTCAAGGATGATAGGAGTTGTAGTCCAACAACAGCTAGAGAACACCACGTTGGTTTCCCCTGCTGCCCCAGGGGTTGATGACACTGGCATGTGAGCTCTAAACAACATGATTCAGTGAACCACATGGAATACAGATGAGCCATTCCCCAGCTTAACCTGATTTGAGCATGGTTTGATTTGGCCCAAATTAACTCATTTAAGTTTGGGGCCATTACAAACTGGGTCTGGGGAAACTCCCTACTCTACTGTCCCTCCTTTCCCAAAATGACCCTCTCTGGCAAGGAGATCATTGGGGTCAGGGAGGCCTCTGGAGTGAAAGGTGTCCATTGATATTTGGAGGTATTAGAATACTGAGTCAATGGGAATTGGTGCTCTCCTAACAGGCATTACCTGGCAATGCTCATTGATACTTTGCTCTCTAACATTAGTTTCCTAAAATACAGGACTGTGAAAGATACCAAGAATAGTAATGCTGTCTTCCTGGTTATTCTTTATTGATAAAAGGAGCAATCCATGAAAAATGTCTCCTCTTCTCAAGTGAGCATGGTACAACAGTGCAGGTTGCAAAAAGCATTGGATTGTGCCAAAGGCTAATACAAGTTGCAGGATATTCTAGGTATTTTGAAGAACAATGATTAGGGGTTTCTTTTCAGGAGACTTTCCTTCTTTCCACAGACATTGTACAAGGTAGCAAAATGTGCCCATCAGTCTCTGAACAGAGTACAGCATGCCTTACATTACCAACCAAAACCAATACCAGTTAATAGGTGCTTCCCTCCCAGGAATGTTGGGAATGGCGATCCAGTGAGGGGGATCAGACATCTGGAAATGTGAAGGGCATATATCTTGTCTTTAACTATGGGAACATAGGAAACTTTACTGAATCAGACCAGTGGTCCATCTAGCTCACTACCATCTACATTGACTGGCAGTGGCTCTCTGGGGTTTCTAGCAGAAGGCTCTTCCAGCCCTACCTGGAGATGCCAGGGATAGAACTTGGGGCCTTCTGCATGCAAGGCAGATGCTCTACCACTGAGCTGAAGGGATTCAGCAATGGAAAAAGGACAATATTGTCCTCTAATATTAGTGGCCTGCTGAGTATACACACGTTTGATGCTGTACAAGCCCATCATCTGCCAAATTTCCTAAGGCTACAGTGCTAGAAAATGTACTAAAATATATTCTATAGAAATATAGGGCCACCACCCTGGAGTAATACTGTGAGCTAAGATATGTAGAAGAAATTCCAAACTAAGTCTTTTTCATTGAATGACTTTTCTCTCTCTCTCTTCTTTTGAAAGATGTACAGGGGTTTTGACAAGATGCCACATGTTCAGTATATCTACACAGAGGCCTCTGAAAGTCTTTGTGGGGTCAAGCTGGAGGTCAACAAGTACCAGTATTTGATTACAGGTAAAGAAGTAACTGAGTTCTCTGTCACAGTTTGCTTGTAGGCTGCATTTATTTCAATAGTATTTTTAGAGGGGTTGCAGCTTACTGCTATTGGATGTGGCTTGCAAGTATTAATCCCCTAGATTTCAAAAACTTAACACTACTTCTAGAATTATCTGTGCCAGTTAGGTACAGGATTGCTGGCTGCTTGTTTTACTCAGTATTATTCATTAGAAAAATGACAGTTCACGCAAATTCAGAAATCATCAGCACTTCAGAATTCAAAATCAACTTTAAAAAAAGCTCTGAACATTTTCAAGTTGACCTTTGAGAGATACATTTTTTAAAATTTAAAATTAAATAAAGTAAAAATTTCAATCTTTTTTTTTTTTCATGAATTTTTTCATGAATTTTAAATACCAAGTTGACAAATTCGGTTCTTCTACAACTTGTTCTTTCTAAAACCATCATCATTTACAATGGGAAATGTTGGGAAAAGTTTGAACAGGAAACATGCAAATTTGGGTTTTTTGCAGTCAAATTCAAATTACGAGAATTGCATTGAGCATTCCTTCCTCCCACCCAATTATATAGGTGTTGCAGAAACAATCCCAGCATGAAAATAAGGATGCAAAAAAGAATATGATAAAATGCTGTGCTTTATTACAAAGATAACCATTATATTGCTAATCACTTGCATGCAGGAGGGACTTTCATAGCTGGTATCAACTCAGATCAAATCAACTTCCATAGCTGGTATCAACTTCCAAATTGTGGAAGTACTGACACGAAGAATATTAGCACATTCAGGAATATAACAATTGAATGACATTGGAATGGCTAATTTGCAATTGTATTTTCTAGGCCGTGTTTATGATGGAAAGGTTTACACGGGACTGTGTAATATGAATGAGAAGTGGGATCAACTGACCCTCTCCCAGCGTAAAGGACTAAACCATCGTTACCACCTTGGTTGTGGCTGCAAGGTGTGTGCTGTCTATGGCAACCGCTCCAAGAATTGTCAGTAACGTCATGCACTAGGGATGTGATGGGAAGGGTGGCCAAGAGACACACCGGAAGGAAATTCTTTTGAATTTTATTTCCTGTGAAAATCTGGGAAGAGAACACCAAAATGAAAGCACTGCAAGGACTAAGAACTCTTTCACATGGCATAAATCTCCCTTAGGTTTAAGCAGAGCTGGGGAGCTCAAGGGCCACATTCCTCTCTGGGCAATCTTCTGGGAGGCCATATGCCAGTGGTAGGTGGGCCCAGAGACAAAAGTTGGTGGAGCAACAAAATATTACTTTTGTACAATAGGGTGGTTTCTACACACAGCCCTCTGTATCCTCCATCCAGGCAAGCAAGAGGTATTATCAGAGTTCACGAACACTTTCCAGCTCAAGGAGGATGTAGAGCAAAGCGAATGAGGGGTGTGGCTGGGGAGAGGGTGTGGCCTGGGAAGAGTCCTAAGAGCCAGAGAGAGAGGCCTGGAGGGTTGCTACATTTATAAAGGCACAGGGCAAGTGAGAAGATATAATTTTGGACCAGCTCATTATAAAAATACTAGATATGTACTTTCACGGTATACAGAGTTCATATTTAGAATTTGGTTGAATTACCCTTGTATCCCATGGCTAGTCTTGGCAGGTTCCAGCCAGATCTGATGCTTTTCGAAACAAAGAAAAAGCCAAGTTTGGCACAGAACTTCATGGTCTAGGGTCCAGTTGTACACATGCCTACCTGGGAGTAAGTCCCATCAAACTCATTGGGACTTGCTTCTGAGCAGACACATACAGGTTTGCACTGTTAGACAGAAAACCTTAGAGCACCTGCTGTCCTTAAATCATTCAAGCTGACCCTACAACTTGTTTTCTTTTTGTAACTACAGATTAAACCCTGTTACTACCTTCCATGCTTTGTGACCTCCAAGAATGAGTGCCTGTGGACAGACATGCTTTCCAGCTTCGGCCAGCCAGGGTACCAGTCAAAGCACTATGCCTGCATCAAGCAGAAGGAGGGCTACTGCAGCTGGTACAGAGGATGGGCACCTCCTGATAAAACAATCATCAATGCCACAGACCCCTGAGCACCCAACCCTCTTTCTTTTTTGTTCCTTCCCTCCCATGTGGCCGAGCATTCTTTGGACACTAACTCATATCAGATCATGATGACAACCATGATATTAGTGCCTGTTTCTTGCAAATTTTAGCACTTCGAACTTTGGTGTTGTTGTTGTTGTTGTTGTTTTTAAAAAAATCTATGCTGTCTTAACTGATTATTATTATTTTTGTGTTAAATCACTTTAAAAATTGCTATCACCCATTTTGGTCAGAAGATATTTATCTGGGGACTCCTATTTGAACACCAGATAAATAAGGGAGCTGTTGCTCTAAGTTATCTATCACTCTCTATATAGCAATATAATCTATATTTTTGTAGGAAAACAAAAATCTCAAAAATTTCAATCGTATCAAAATTCCAGTCCCCTCCCTAAGCAGCTTCTTCATTCACACATTCAATCCTCAGACCATGTAGATACTTTTAAAAATGCAACCAATTAGGATTAACAATGTCAGCAAATTTAAGCCACGCGGCAGATGGATGAAAAGAAAGTTATGATGTTTGTACTGGATGGAGCATTGGGGGAATCCAGCTGTCATGTGCATTAAAAGCACCACATCAAAATGCCTGTAACGTTCCAAATGTGCATGTAGATGCTCCAGGGTAGTTCTGGGTTTGCAAGAGCAGAAATAACAGCTTTTAAAAATCACCATCCGTTAATGGAATGAGTCCCTCTTGCAAGTATGGAGCAAATCTGTTTAGAACCAAATCAACACCAAGGCATTTTTGTGGCTTTAACCTGGAAGCAAAGATGCCCTTTCAACACCTATGTAAACCCAAATAGATGCAACCAGATCAGTACAAGATTAAATAAATACAGTCCAACTGAGATACATGGAAAGGGGGACAAAGGAAAGTCTAGAGGAAAGGAACAAAAGAAGAAACTTAATTAGGGCTATTGGCATTAAGAAATCGGATGCCAAAAACACTGCTTTGCTGAATGGAAATGTATATAGATGTGATGATATAAGCTAATGTTGACAGGACATGGAATTGTTTCATGCTATAAGTAATGAAAGTTTGATTCTTTTTTTTCAAAGGAGCAATCTTCACATTCCAAGTCACTGGTCACTACTTTATTTTTGTTTAAAACTCAAGATGTTGAAACTCTTTCTACAGTAGTGAGGGGTGCTTATTCCCCATCCACCCCCACATGTGCTTCCCTCCTCTCCTTTCAGCCGCAATAAGGGCCAATTCACACAACTATTTAAAGAGTGAAGGGTCACCATGTTTCCCTCCTTCAACATGGATGATAAAATGGCCTTGTGAAAGTGCCCTGGTGTAAGATTACAGATTCATCAAAATATTGAAAAATACTGAGTTAATAGGACTTTTCATGGTGTAGCAATTTGATTACACAGGAGCCTTTTCACAACACTGTATTATCATGTGAATGCTATGGAGGAGATAGCTCCTTGGTAATTTTTTCCTCCTCAGAAATGGCCTGCATCAGTCTGCATATGAAAACGAAAGTAGTCAGCAGATACAGGATGGGGAGCCCCCCCTCCTGAGAAGTACTTTGGAAGTATTCCTAAAGCGCTAGATCTCTTCTTCTAGCAATGCAATCCTATGCATATCTTCTCAGAGGCAAGTGTCACGGAGTTCAGTGGGACTTACTTCAAGGTAAGTATGTATGGGATTGTAGCCTAAAGGAACATTTTAGGCGGAGCATGTGATGTATTCTCTTGCTGGCTATGTTTAAGCAGAGCTGTGCTTGTGGGCTCTGTATGCCTCCTGGCAATTAGGGATGAAGGAGCAGGTTGTCCCACCTTCACTGTGGGGTTGACGATTTGTTTGTTTTTATTATGAAAAGTATAATATAAAATCTTGTAATAAAATAAAAGTATTTTACATGTTACTGTTGTCAAGAAGCAGGCTTACTGATGGGATGGGCAGCCGTATACGGAGGCTGTGGAGTGGGGTGAAATATTAACATTGAACACAAGTTTTCTTTACTTTTCAAAAGTTGTCTTAAGTTGCTATCTATCTTCAGTCCATTCCATGTAAGGAAACAGACATCTCATAAGCTGGAAAGTGATCAACTTAAAGCATATGCCTAATTACCTTCTTGCAAGGCATGGAGAGCTTCATGAATACATTGGAGCTCCCACACCTGAAAGAGATTCATGAGCTGGAGTTCAGGACTGTGATCCAGGAAAGAAAGCAAAAATCCCTTTACACAGAAAATCAGCGTATCCCAGAGAAGATTAAGCTAGAACCTTTTTTTTTTTTTTGGCTGATGTTTAGTTTTTATGTAGGAATCTATTTTAATATGAGGGAGCATTTAGTCATGCAATCCCTAGCCTGCAGTCTGGTTTAGTACAGTTTTATCAAATGCTCTCCCTATTGTGCAGATTGGCCCTGATCTCAAGATTGCACTCATTATTTTGTTGTAGCTTCCAGGGAGAGGATCTTGATTACTTACTCCTAATCCAACCAAAATCAGTGGATTTGTGCTAAGGGCATATGCATTTTAGTTTTGAACCAGAAGCATGGATCCCTCTCCATACTTTGGGAACAAAAAGTTGCACAATAGGCACTGATAATAGGGCCCTTCTTTAATATGTATGGCCAAGGTCATGCCAAGGATCAGTCCATAATACAGCCCTTCACTATATTATACAAGTACCTATTGGAAGTGTATGCAGATGTGCTCTGCCATATGTGGTTTGAGGACAGCAGCTGCACAGATCATGTGTTTTGTAATAGCCAGTAGGATGCATCCTCCAAACTTATCTACATACCTATAAAGTAGATGTTGAAAACTGCTAAAGCCATGTAAAATCAAACTGAGACTTGAGTTAATCCTCTCCATCAAAGTAATCACCCTTTCGAAATGGAAGTTAACAAGTCTATGTTATATTGCTGCAGGCCAAATTCAGGGAATGGGAGGTGGGACAGCATTTTAGTGTTTCCAGCAGTGATGATTATCATCTTTCTGGAGATAAGGTGGCCTGAGTTCAGTTTGTCTCATTTCTCAGATAAACCCAACATGAATTCAGATCTCAATAAGAGACAAGGAGAAGCAGTTTCCTGTTGACTGGGCTGTTACAATTTTTGATCTGTATTTCCACTGATTGGCAGCTTTGCATTTTTATTATTTTCACTGACTGTACAATTTTAAGATCATAGCTGAGACATTACAGTTCTGCTATCAAGTTATTGTGGAAATCTCTTTAATTGCCAAGAAGGTAAACAGGCTATATAATATATTTGTGTGTGTTGTAGGAAACAAAACAAAAAATACATCACCCATCCCAAAAAGTTATTTCTTTTTGTACGGAGATTTCCATTGTCCATTGCAAAAGGTAATAGTTTTTCGAGAGCATGCCACACAGCTAAGCAGGCAAGGGCAGAAGAGAACAACCTGACAAAACTGAGGTACTGTTTGTGGAAGACAAGGGAAGGTTGGGGGTTGTTGACCTGGTGCTCCATGGGGTACAATTGCCCCTGAAAGACCAGGTCTGCAGCCTGGGGGTCATTCTTGACTCCCAGCTGTCCATGGAGGCTCAGGTCTCGGCTGTGAGCCGGGCGGCGCTGTATCAATTCCATCTGATACGGAGGCTGCGCCCCTACCTTCCCAACAATCTGCTCCCATCCGTGGTACATGCCCTGGCCTTCTCTCGCCTAGACTACTGTAATGTGCTCTACGTGGGGTTACCCTTGAAAACGGTCCGGAAGCTGAAACTGGTACAGAATGCGGCGGCTCGCCTAATTAAAGGCAGCCACCGGCGAGATCACATCACTCAAGTGCTGAAGGAGTTGCACTGGTTACCGGTTGTTTTCCGGGCCCAGTTCAAGGTGTTGGTTCTGACCTTTAAAACTCTATACGGTTTCGGCCCAGTCTATCTGAAGGAGCGCCTCCAACATCATCAGGGATGCCGCTCAACAAGATCAGCCTCAAAAGGCCTTCTCTCTATCCCACCAGTTAAAACAGCTAGACTGGTGAGAACTAGGGAGAGGGCTTTTTCAGTTTTGCCCCCACTTTGTGGAATTTCCTCTCAAATGATCTCTGCCATGCCCCCTCTATGATGAGCTTCTGCCGGGCCTTGAAGACCTGGATCTTCAGGCAGGCATTTGGGGTGGGTTAGATTTTATTATTATTGTTGAGATTTTTAATGTTTTGATGTATTTGTATGTTTTTACTTTGCACGTCGCCCAGAGTGGCTGGACAGCCAGCCAGATGGGTGACTAATAAATTTAATAAATAAATAATAATAAATAACCTTTCACCCTGCTGATAAACAAGCCATCCAAGAGGGTTGTTTGGGTTTTGTTTTGTTTTAGTAAGGAGTCAAATGGAGGGGAAAGATTGAGGGGGAAGAACCCAGCAAAAAATACATTTCTTTTGTGAGATCTCCAATTTTTTTAATGCTACTAATAATCAGTAGTGCTCTGTGAGCTGGGGTCACGGTGCTCACCTGATCTCGCGGCAGCAGAGTCATTGCTGTTTACTGGGAGGGAGAATGGGAGAAGCAATGTGGTGGGGAGGTCAGTGCTGTGCAAATGCACTGGCAAGAGCACCATATTAGCTTCTGTGGTGCATATGCACAGACCCAACCTTCCCGCTTTCTTGCTCTCCCACTAGGCAGCAGCAACTGCACTGCCAGGAGGTCAGGTAAGCACCATCACCCCACCCCACCATCCACTACTGATAATTTTATAAATAATTTCTTTTACAAAATTGCAAAGTGCTTTTTAATCTTTACTTCATTCCCTTGCATAACAACCTTTGCCATCATCCCTATTTTACAGGTTGCCATGACAAGAGTGGGACTTGAAACAGGTAACCCAGACCTGAGTGCAACTCTCTAGTCATCATAGCTGCTAAGCTTAGCTTTGCACTTAGTCTATGGGCCTGAGCCATACCTGTTGAAGTCAACTGATGCTTTCCTATTGATTCCAAAGGTTTTGGGATATAGGTCTGTGCAAGCCCAATGAAGAACTCTCGTTCATTTAAAGAAAGCTTAATCCGATGCCTCTTTATTCAAAAGGTAACCCCACTGAGTTAAAAGGAGCTTACTCCCAGGAAAGTGTGCATAGGACTACAGCCTTAGTATGCCAATGGAACTCAGTGGGGTTTCCTGCTGAACAAACAGGGATTGCACTGGGCTGTATATGTACATTCTTTTCTCCATTACTATCCCTAACAATTATGGCAACTCATGAAGAACTCAATCCAGGAAGCCTCCACAGAAGGAATATACTTCTTGCTAACTTTTGTAGCACTGTTTACAGTTTTCCTCCTTGTTTTGTTATTTATAAATTTTATATCCATTGAATGTATATTGTCTTTTAAGGTAATAATGTTCACTTTTTATACTGTCCTTTTATTCTAAAACAATAAAGTGTTTTATTTCTATCACAGACAATTCCCTCCCCTTGGTTTACAGTGTTGAGCTATCTGTCTGGCTACTGTGGGCTGGAAGCAGAATGCTAATGACTCTTATGTTTTGAAGAAGCTTAAGCTCAGCTGCTTTCACTGGGGCTTATTCCCAAGGAGAGTGCACACACAGTTAAAATAAAGTGTCTTTCTGCTTTGAGCAAGTGTCAATGGTTTCAGGGGAAAATATGAAAATATATTTATTTTTCCTCCAATCTAACATTCAATTCTGTGTCATTCCTGGGAATTTCATTTCCTCTTTTTCTATGTGTTGGTCACATAACTTTCCCTTTCTTATAATATTTTTGGAGGCGAGGATAATGGTCACATGGGGATCACTGGTCAAATGCAAAAGCAAACAAGATTTTCATTCCATTAGTTCTTGTTCATTTTGCTACTTTAAAAATTCTATACAGGAGTCAAAATAATATGTGGTGGTCATTTATGAGGTTTGCTTTATCGGATCTGTCAGTGGAGTTGAAAAGATTAACACGGACAAAACAAAGCTCTAGTTACACAATAAGCTGAAATTCTATACCAAGTCAGACAATTGGTCCATCTAGCTCAATGGTTCTCAACCTTTATGAGTATGGGACCCCCTTTGTAAACTCAAAAAAGTTCATGATCCCCCCCACGCTAATTATAATTTTAGTCTTTGTTAATTGAAAAAATGGTGTGTGACAAAATCACATCTCCAATTATCCCTTTTCATAAAAAGCTCCCTGCAGACAGGGAGGTGTTGGTTTGTTTTCTTAATGTAAAGGTCCAATCAAATTGGTATCCTTCCCGTCTGAAGATGTACAGTCCTGTCTCCCAACACCAGTGGGTTACAGTGTTGAACTAAGACCCAGGTTCAAATCCCCACCCAGCCATGAAGTTCACTGGGTGACCTTATTTATTTATTATTTATTTTATTTATTAGATTTATATCCCGCCCTTTCTCACAGTAGGAGCCCAGGGTGGCAAACAAAAGAACTAAAAACACTTTAAAACATCATAAAAACAGACCTTAAAATATATTAAAACAAAACAACCACTAAAAACATTTTAAAACAAAACATCTTTAAAAACATTTTAAAAAAGGTTTGAAAACATCTTTTTCAAAAAAAGTTTAAAACATATTAAAAAGCAATTCCAACAGACACAGACTGGGATAAGGTCTTTACTTAAAAGGCTTGTTGAAAGAAGATCTTCAGTAGGTGCCGAAAAGATAACACAGATGGCGCCTGTCTAATATTTAAGGGGAGGAAATTCCAAAGGGTAGGTGCCACTGCACTAAAGATCTGTTTCCTATGTTCTGTGGAACGGACCTCCTGATAAGATGGTATCTGCAGGAGGCCCTCACCTGTGATCGACTGGGTATATAAGGGATAAGATGGTCTTTCAGGTATCCTGGTCCTGCGCTGTATAGAGCTTTGTACACCAAAACTAGAACCTTGAACTTAGGCCTGTAGCAAATGGGCAGCCAGTGCAATTCTTTCAGCAGTGGGGTGACATGTTGGTGATACCCTGCCCCAGTGAGCAGTCTCGCCGCTGCATTTTGCACCAGCTGCAGCTTCCGGACTAACCTCAAGGGTAGGTAATGCACACAGATGCATTACAGAAATCCAGCTTGGAGGTTACCACGCATGGATAACAGTGGTCAGACTATCCTAGTCCAGAGACTGCTGCAGTAGCCAAAGCTGGTAAAAGGCACTCAGAGCCACTGAGGTCACCTGGGACTCTAGCAACAAAGATGGATCCAGGAGCACCCCCAGACTACAGAACATCTCGTTCAGAAGGAGTACAATCCCATCCAAAGTAGGCAACTGACCAATTATCCAAACTCGGAAACTACGAACCCACAGTGTCTCCGTCTTGCTAGGATACAGATTCAGTTTGTTGGCCCTCATCCAGCCCAACCCAGAGTCCAGGCAGCGGTCCAGGGTTTGCACGGCCTCTCCCGATTCAGACATTACGGAGAAATAGAGCTGGGATATTCAGCGTACTGCTGACACCTCGCCCCTGATCTCCTGATGACCGCTCCCAAGGGATTAATATAGCTGTTAAACAACATGGGGGACAAGTTGGTACCCTGTGGCACCCCAGAGCACAACTGCCAGGGTCTGAAAGACAATCACCCAATGCCATTTTCTGAAAATGACCCTGGAGATAGGATGGGAACCACTGTAAAACAGTGCCTGCAATACCCATCTCACCAAGTCAGCTCAGAAGGATATCATGGTCAATGGTATCAAAAGCAGCTGAGAGATCAAGTAAGTATAACAGAGTCGCACTCCCCCTGTCCTTCGCCCAATAAAGGTCATCCATCAGGGTGACCAAGACCGATTAAGTCCCATAACCAGGCCTGAACCCAAACTGGAATGGGTCAAGATAATGTTTCATCCAAGAGTAATTGCAATAGCTGCACCACAACCCTCTCCATCACCTTCCCTAAGAAGGGGGTATTTGCGACCTGGTGGTAGTTGTCACAAACCAATGAGTCCAGGGTGGGCTTTTTCAGGAGTGGTTGAATTACCGCCTCTTTCAGGGCAGCTGGAACCACTCCCTTTCCCACAACGATGCATTGACCACACTCTGGATTCACTCGGTCAACCCCCCTCAGCAAGCTTTAATAAGCCAAGAAGGGCAAGGGTTGAGAGGACAGATTGCTGGCCGCATCATGACATGCACCTTGTCCATGTCGTCAGGCTGCATTATTTATTTATTTATTTAATTTTTTAATTTATACCTGGGCCTTCCTCCCAGTAGGGAGACCATTCCCACGAAGTTGCAGCAGACGTTGCACTGGACACCTCACCGGGGGCTATAGTAGATGTGGACGAGGCATCAAGATTGCTACGGAGGCGAGCAACTTTACCCTCAAAATGCCTTGCAAACAATACACAGTGGGCCTCCAAAGGGTCTAAAACTTAATTTCCTCGAGTTGATGTCAACAGTCCCCTGACAATACGGAAACCTTGTGCCAGACACAGGCTCTCAGCCTGACCTATCTCATAGGGTTGGTTTAAAGATAAAATGGAAGGGGGGGACCATGTAAACCACCTTGAGCAACTTGGAGGAATGGTGGGATATAAATGCAATAATAATTAAACAAATAAATACATTTCAGCTACAATATGTGGACCCCAGCCTCAGCCAACCTGCTGAGCTTTTTAACAACAACAAACACAACAACAACAATCAAGAAGCAGCAATGTGGTAGTGGTGGGGAAACTAGATTGTGAAGACAAAAGGGTGGATAGATTGAGGAGGATTGAGGATAGATTGCTGTTAGGTCTTGTGATGACCATCAGAACTGAAGACTTGGTTAGCATGCACTTGGGGAATGAGAGTGCAGCAGAAGGCAGATCAGTGCGTGCATACACACACACAAACACACTTGCCCCTCCTGCAAGCATCTGCAGCCGTGCATGCATTTGGGCATGTGGGAGGGGGGAAACCCTCAACTGCTGCTGCATATTGGAGAGAGAGAGACTGGGGTGGTGGTGGAATGTTGGTAGAAGAAAGGGGGGACACTGGCACACACACTTAGCCTCAGAGATGGGGAGCGAGCAAGTCCTGAGCTTCCTCACTGCTCTTTGGGTTTGTCTGGGCCAAAGGCAAGATCTGAGTAGTCTCACAAATAAGAACAATTTTTAAGAGGAACCAAGAAAGGCAGGCAAGTGACTGCCAGGAAGGAAGGGGGAAAGCAGCCTTTTCTAGCAGCCTTGCTTCTTTTTGCTTCATGAAAAGCCCTCTCCTCTCATTCTGAGTAACAGCAGCAGCAACAGTGCGAGGAGATGGGAGTCGGCAAAAGTAATGTCCTCTTCTTCTTGGTAGCTCCACCCTCAGCCTCCTTTGGTGTCTGCCACATGTTTTATAGGCAGATGCCCTCCCTCGGTGTGCCTGAAAGAAGCTCTGGCGTTTCAACAAGTCCTCCCCTCTTGTTTGGAGCAAGGAGGTGTCGTCTGCAGCAGCAGTAGGGAGCAGACAGTGTCCAAGGAGTTAAGACTTATAAATAAATAAATAATTCATTTCCTTACTGTTTGTGGCCCCCTGTGGATTACTTTGTGGCCCCTCTGGGAATCATGGCCCACAGGTTGGGAACCACTGATCTAGCTCAGTATCCACACACTGACTGGCAGCAGCTTTTTAAGTCTTTCCCAGCCCCACCTAATGATGCAAGGGATTGAAGCTGGGATTTTAAAATGCAAAATATTTGCTCCGTAGCTGAACTACAGCCCTACCCATTAAGAGGTATAGATGTCAGAAGAAATGGCTTACACAAATCTAGGAAAAACAAATAATTGCTAACAGTTCAGCCTAACAGTGAAAATAATTTAAGCCTTGAACCAAAGAGAAAACAAGACTTAAGGTACAAGGGAAGAACACTAAATAAATGTCATTTTATTCATTTTTATTATTTTTATTTTAGTGTACATAGCTAGGGATGTTGATGAAATTCTCCTCTGATAAAATTCTCTCCAGAATTGAGGATGTGAATGACTGGGAATATCAGAGCAGCATCAATAGTGACAGAATCTGCAGTTCTTCTGCATTTGTATTTCTGGAATTTATGCTATAATGAGTGATGAATGGATGAACAAGGAAGGAAGGAAATAATTGTATTAAACAATGTCCTGGGGTAATGCGGAAAGAAAAAATAATTCGAAGGAAGAAACAAAATTCTTCCACATAGGTGGTCTCTCTCTCTCTCTCTTTTAAATTTAATTTATTTTTTACTCCATGCTGATGTGCTTTTTGCAAAAATGGCAAGCAAGCAAGCAAGCAAGCAAATAAATAAATAAATAAATAAAGGATGAACATTTTGGTGAAGTGACCTTTTACATATATAATAATTTTTGCCTTTGAGGGAACCAAGATCTATGAATACCAGTTGCTGAAAACTGCAGGAGTGGAGAGTTCTCTTGCACTCAGGTCTTGCTTGTGGGCTTCTCATGGGAGTCTGCTTGGCCACTGTAAGAACAGATGCTGGACTAAATGGGCCACTGGCCTGATCCAGCAGGCTCTTTTTATGTTCTCATTATCAATGGCGGTGGATGCCCAGTCCTGGTGGCTTATAATTCCAAAACACATAGGCTTTAGGTTTATGCTCAGTATCATAATGCAATAAAGGGCTTCTTCTGGGAGGAAGGGCAGAATATAATGATGATGATGATGATGATGATGTGGCTAAATCGGGGGCACCAATGGCCACTGGAATCCGCAGATGTGCAGGACAGGAGAGTAGGTGAGGAGCTATGATGGTGCCCCCCTCCCCACAATTATTAGAAGAAGTATGGGGTGGTTGGTTTATTTAAAAAAATGTTTTATTTTAATAATCTGTGGAGATTAACTGCTTCTTTTCAAAATAGAAAGTCTTGCTCACAAAGATTTCACTATGTATAGCCAGACCTCTTTCATAAATATATAGAAAGAAGTGCACTGACAAAATCCATTTCCTTAAAATTATGAGGACTTCTATGTAAATTATTATAGTGCTTCTTGAGATTTTATGAGAGCAGTTCTAGAGTCTATTGGATCACCAGTTGAACCAAAACTCCCAAAAGGAAAAGGGGGTGGAAAAAAATTCTATAACTAAAGGGTCAGTGGCTCACATTTTTCAAACATGCTTCACAGCTTTTTCAATACCGTAAAGTTCTCCTATACCCTGCTCATTTAGCTTACTTGCTCATCATAACTGAAAATTCCAGAGCAGTCCCAATGCGGAATGCAATCTCATACATCTTTCCAAGTGCTGTACCATACAGTCTGAATGCTTAAATTTGCTCAAATAAGAAGAGTCATACATACATGGCAGCATTTGTTCTCAGTGCAGTCTTGCAGAGCAAAAATGACATTGATGGCACCAAGGCATGCTGATATCATTACAAAGCTGTGGCCATAGGAAAGGCTAGCATCATCAGGCCACGTGCTCAGCCTCTTCGGTCACGCTTTGGAGGCACCCCACATTTCTCTCCCTTCACATTGCTACTGCATTTTTCTCTGCAGTCCATGGGAGATGCCAACACCCTAGTCATGAATGTGGTTTTTTTCCTGATGCTTTGAGTGTACACACCTAAATATGATAAGCACAGTCATTTGGACTGGGGTACTGGCAGCCATCATGAGCAGCACACACATGGGGCAGAGATGGCTTCCAGGGCACCAGGCTTGAAGGTGCAAAACTGACTGAATGATCAGACCCTGAGAAGCACATTGGGATGAGCGTTTTTCTTGAGAGGCACAATGTCATGCATCTACCACTTTTGCAAACTTGAAGACACAAAAAGAAACTCCTTATCTGAACAAATGTTCCTCAAGATCCAGAAGCCTTTACGCATCACTCAACTATTACGTAACTTTTCCTACATCCTCTTCCAAGAACTGGGAAAAAAGCAAAGGAATGCCATCACATTCTTGCTACTTTTCTGTTACCTGTGAGATGGTTTCCTGTTCCCTCCAGAGTTTCAGTGTCTTTCTCTATGCATCATAGCATCAAAGAAAATAAACTGAGGACACTTACCATATGTTTATGACTTGGGAAGAATGTTTGCTCCACAAGAGGGAACTTCTCAGGACCCAGAGAATTGAAGATTTTAATTAGCTGAGAGAACTAAAAAGAAAGGAAGAGGATTCATGTAACTTTACAAGCAAGCAAAGACACGTTCATCCAGTTTTATCCTGTCTAAGGCCATCAGCTTCTGGCATAAAGAACAGGACCAAAACATAGAGCCTAAAATAGGGCCATAAAGATTCCTCAATGACTCCTATTGAGTTCTATGAGAGAAAATAAATAGATTGAAACTTGGGATGTAACTGAGATGTGCAAAACCAAATCTTCACTACAGACACTGGCATTTCCAGGAGCAAGTTTAGCCCCCACCCTACTGTTCTCTCAAAGCACACCACTTTACTAGAACCCCAGTGAATGGTTCCTATGGTTAAAAGTAAAGAGCTTTGTCTGGTAATAATAATATGGAGTGAGCAAAAACTCAGGCACTAATTAGGGACAGTGAGAGGAAGGCCATTGCTTTCCCTTCTCTCTCGTGATACACTGACCAACTCAGTGGCTCTATTCACTGTACGACTATTCTGATAAACCAGGAGTGGAGCCAGGTCGCCCACTTGTAAATCACTTGACATCACTCCATAACATCAGGTGGTTAAAGGAAAGAATCCAGAGAACATGCTAATTGTGCTCCCAATTCCTTTCCTTCTTCCTCACTTCCCCTCACTCGGAGGCACCACTCACCATATGCTCATGTTACCAAATTCTTCCAAGCTACACAGGAAGTGAATTGAACTGTGAAAGACCAACCCAAATTGTATTTGCATTTTTACAAATTTGTAGGGAAGATGATCTAGAGGGTTGTGGCACAGCAACTGCAAGTACTCATGGATGAAACAGATTATCTTGATCCATTCCAGGTCAGGGTCAGGCGTGGTTATGGGACTGAATTGGCTTTGCTTGCCCTGATGGATGACCTTTATTGGGAGAAGGACAGGGGGACTGTGACCCTGTTACTCTTACTTGATCTCTCAGCACCTTTTGATACCATTGACCATGGTATCCTTCTGGGCCGACTTGGTGAGATGGGTATCGAAGGCACTGTTTTACAGTGGTTCCGATCCTATCTCCAAAGTTGTTTTCAGAAAATAGCATTGGGTGATTGACTTTTGGCCCCCTGGCAGTTGTGCTGTGGGGGCCCACAGGGGACCAACTTGTCCCCCATGCTGTTTAATATCTATATGAAGGCCTTGGGAGTGGTCATCAGGAAATTTGGGGCAAGGTGTCAGCATTACGCTGACGATACCCAGCTCTATTTCTCTGTAATATCTGAATCGGGAAAGGCTGTGCAAGCCATGGACCACTGCCTGGACAGACTCAGTGGTGGCTGGATGAGGGCCAATAAACTGAGTCTAAATCCTAGGAAGACAGAGGCACTGTGGGTTCATGGTTCCCAAGTTTGGATAATTGGTCAGTTGCCTGCTTTGGATGTGGTCATACTCTCTCTGAAAGAGCAGATTCATAGTCTAGGGGTGCTCCTGGATCCATAGTTGCTAGAGGCCCAGAAGACCTCAGTGGCTGTGAGTACCTTTTACTGCCTTTGGCTGGTAAGACAGCTGTGGCCGTTTCTGGACCAGGATAGCCTGACCACTGTTATCCATGCACTGTTAACCTCCATTCTGGATTACTGTAATATGCTCTATGTGGGGTTGCCCTTGAGGTTGGTCTGGAAGCTGCAGCTGGTGCAAAATGCAGTGGCGCGACTAGTCACTGGGGCAGGGTATCACCAGCATGTTACCCTGCTGCTGAAGGAATTGCACTGGCTGCCCATTAGCTACTGGACCATGTTCAAGGTTCTAGTCTTGTTGTATAAAGCTTGGGACTAGGACACCTGCAAGATCGGTCTGTTCCGCACAACATAGGAAGCAAACTTTTAGTGTTGTGGCACCTACCCTTTGGAATTCCCTCCCTTTAAATATTAGACAGGCACCATCTGTGTTATCTTTTTGGCACCTAGTGAAGACCTTCCTCTTTCAACAAGCCTTTTAAATAGTAACCTTATTATAGTCTGTGTCTGTGTTGGAATTGCTTTTTATTATGTTTTTAAAGCTTTTTTAAAAAGAAAAATGTTTTTAAAGATGTTTTAATATGCTTTTGAAGATGTTTTGCTTTAATTTATTTTAAAGTCTGTTTTTAAGATGTTTCAGAGTGTTTTTAGTGTTTTGTCTGCCACCCTTGGTTTCTTCTGGGAGAAAGGGTGGGATATAAATTTAAATAATAATAATAATAATAACAACAAATCTCAGAGAAGAGGTCAGGTCTCTTGCTCACCAGTGCATTCGCTATAGCTGCTCAATTTCCCCACTTTTAAAAGTTTGATAGAAATATCTGTTGGCTATAAGTAGGGTTTTTTTTTGCCTATTAGTGAATACCTCTGTGTCCTTACTGGAAAACTAAAGGGGCCATACTCCCAAAAGAAGGGCAAAAATGATATGGGAAGGTTGTATGCTCCTCAGATATTGTTGGCTATCACCACGTATCTAAATAAATGCAATTATTCCTTCAAAGAGAAAATTAAATATTTGAGAAAATCCAGAAATCCTCTTCTAGCAGCAGGTGACACAGCAGACAGCCACCAGCATGCTTCGATCAGCAGATGAGGCTAAATAAAATAGCCCTCCATTTCCCCAGTGATTATTGTTGGCAAGGCAGGTTGTTGACCCAGCACAAAGAGGACAGATTGTTTCTCTTAACTTCTCTTGCCAACCCTGAACATATGATGAGCACAGGAAAATAAAACTGTTTTGACTAGCTCAGTGAGCAAATATAAGAGGTTGCTGGTGTGTGTGTGATGGAGGGAGGGAGGGAGGGAGGGAGAGATAGACACAACAAGCACAAGAGAGGTGCATATTAGCTGCTGTGCATGTTAGCACAGTCAAATATACAAACATGGATCTAGTTCATAAATGGTGAGAGATAAATCACCTAGGCCTCATCTGCCCTATATATTTAAAGCTGTGTCATACTGTACCACTTTAAACAATAAATAACAAATGGTCAAAAATCCTTAAAGTTCAACAGTGACATGGTGAACAGAAATGTTTTCAGCATGTGCCAAAATATATGCCACATATGACAATAATTAGAGAAGCAATGCATTTCACAGAGATGGCCTACTTCACCTTTTTTTCCCTAAGAAAGAAAGAAAGACTAACTTATACTGTCCCTGGAGGACCAGCAGAGAAAGCAACATTTAATAGAGAACCTCTATCCAGTGGCGGCTGGTGGCTCCATATCAGTGGGGCACTGTAATCCCCTCTGGGTTTTAGCTTCAACACCTTGGACAGCTCCTTGAAAGTTCAAGCTAGAACCTGCCACACTGATATGGAGCCACCACTGCATCTATCCATCTGAAGTGATACCAGCTTGTTGTCTCTCCTAGCTGCATCTTCTCGTCACCACACACTGTAGCCTTCTTTACCATTGAAGTCTCAACCCCCTAAGTGGGTATGCTTAGAGTTTACTTGTGCACATTGAAACCAGATAATCAAGAATTATGGCTTTTCGTGCTGTAATGGTCAGATTTCGCTGAATACTTTTTCTGTCTTTTTTGCATATCTCAGCCAAATCTGTGTGACCATCATGAGTGAGTTAATATATCCACCCCAAATCTGAACATTTTAGCAGCAACATATTGATATCATGGGAATGAAACTTCCAATTGGGCTCCTTCTGGGAGGGAGGGCAGGATATAAATTTAATAAATAAATAAATAAATAAATAATAGCAATAATAACAATAATAACTGCCCTGTGGGAAGGATTCAGGTGGCTTTTAATAAGTTGCTACTGTTTATTGTCTTTTCAAAGAACATATTTTAATGCTACCTGAAAGCTGCCTCAGAAGGATATATATCCCAAAAGATGGGATATAAATAATAGTAGTAGTAGTAGTAGTAGTAGTAACAACATCTGCAGACAGCTTTGCAAATTTCAGGTGGCATCAAATACTATCAACTGTGGACAATCCAGTTCCATATGGGAAGGATAAAATGTGACTGTAGAAATCAAGAAATTAAAGGAAAACATGTTAATCTATGTAAAAAAAAAGTGAATAATTTTGTTCTGCAATTCAAAGATTTATTTCTATATTTTGTATATGTAGTCCATTTCCAGCAAAATATTGACAAGCAGATCCTTCCTTTCAAATATCTGCTTTGTAGCCTGCTTTGTCTGCAACAGAGTAATATAAATTCCTAAGTTTTGCTGTCTCAACTTCAAAATAGTCTGCTATAGTTTCAGGTATGTATTCTTTGCCAGAGATGATCTCAGCAATGCAAGTCATGCTTCAAATGCATATCTGACCCACATCCAATCAAGTAAAGCCAAATACTATTTCCAGTGCCAATTTGACCTTTTTGATTCTATTAGGCAGTAGCAGGAGCAAGAAGAGTTCTATCAGCATGTTACTATGAGCTCACCTGGACTGAAAGAATGTGGGCAGCCGAATACCATAATTCAGCTTAAGATGACACTGTACAAATATTAGTGTGCAGCATATCCAAGGGCATGGTCTGAAGGCACCTGAGGCTACCATCTTACTGAAGCTTAGCAGGTCTGGGCTTGGTCATTGCCTGGATGGGTGAGCACCTGGGAACCAATAATATCTGCACTGCCTTGGGTATCATGATGGAAAGAAAGGTGGGATATAAATGTAATAAAATATATAAAAATCCTAAAATTGGCAAGTAAAGCACAGCCATGAGTTGTGGTTAGAGTGCTGGACTGGAACATAGGAGACCAGGGTTCAAATTCCCACTCAGCCATAAATGACACTGGATGACTTTGGGCCAGTCATTGTCTCTCAGCCTAAACTACCTCACAGGGTTGTAGTGAGGATAAAATTGGGAGGTGAGAACCATGTTTCTACACCACTTTCAGCTCCTTGGAGGAAAGGTGGGTTATAAATGTGATAATAAATAATATAGATGATAACCCTGTTCTGCCCTCATCCCGATATTATGAGGGAAAACTGGCACACTGCTGTGTTGCGATCCCTGTCATCCATCTATTCTTTAGAATTTTATTCCAACTTTCATTTGGAAAGCAGATTCAAAGGGATTAATCAAATCCATAAAATATTAATACAAAATAACAGTAGAATAAAAAAAAACTCAACATGAAAGCTCCGAGGGAGGGAAGGGATTCATAAAACATTACATCAGCACAGATGTGGGCAGCCTTTTGGCTCTCTAGATGTTGCTGAACTACAACTCCCATCATCACTAGCCACTGAGCATGTTTGCTGGGGCTGATGGGAGTTGTGATTCAGCAACATCTGGAGGGCTAAAGGTTCCTCACACCTTCATTGACGTAACATAAAACTTCTGTTTCTGGAGTTTCTTTGCCTCTAGGAAGGGACTTATACAGTTGGAAGTGGGGTCCACTCCATGACCTAACAGAATTTATGGAATTCGGAGCAAAGCCTCCCTTGAAGAGATGAATTGTGCATGGGGGTTCCCAAGAGGAAGTGTGCTACCTAAAGATGCTGGGCAAGACTTTGAAGATAATCACACTCTGCTTGGTCCTCCCAACTATGCTAAGAGGTGGCTGTTGCATTATGCAGCAGCTGCATAATCAGATGCATGGGTCTCTGGAGGGAATGGAGCATCTTAGCCAGACCCAGACACCTGCAGAAGGTATGAGTGACAGTAATCTGGGCCTTGATCAGGTAACCATCGGCACATGACAATGCCCTTTTCTTCCAGATTACCTCATTCCAGGTTAGTGCAAAACAATAAATCCAATATGTGGCTGCCACATGTTGGACTAGAAACACATTTAAATAGACCTGTGGTTGTTGCAGCACCCAAAACATCCTCCATTGCCTGTTGCAATGTGCTCTCAGCACCAGACCCAAGACCATTTTCATCAGCTCATACCAGATTTATAGCCTGTCAAGTAGCAAGGTAATCAGAACCCCCAGTCTAACATTATGCCTCGTACGCTCAAAACCAGATGCATTTCTTTCTTTCAATGACTTCTAAGCACAGGGTGAAGAGTCACTGACCACCCACTTTTGCATTGCCTGCCTCTCCCTGCCCACTGTAGTCTTCAGTGGCTGGAAGGATAAAGTTCAAATGACTTAGATTTAGGACACAATAACTCTGGAGCTCCTTGTGGTATGGGGATGTCTCTCATTTCATGTAAGGAAGCTTAAGAACACCACCTACCACCCAGGGTTTGCTGCAAAAATTGTAGACAGAGAAAAGAGAATTGACACTGTGAACTCCGCCATATTGGAGGCCAATGATGAGGCTGCGAAAGTCTTCTCCTAGTGCCATGCTGTAAGCGTGCTGCCGGATGAGAACAAAGTCAGGCTTGAAGGATCTATGAGAAATAATCAGATGATATTTTTAAAAAGTCAGTCAAATCATCCTTTCTTTCTTTCTTTCTTTCTTGGCTTATTTCTCTTCTTTCCTGAACTTGGTGACAACTTCTCAAATTTCAAATGTGGCACCAGTTATTGTTATTATATTAAAGACATCAATAAATAAAATCATTTATTTAAGCAATCAAACTTAGAAGGCTCCAAATACATTTTTCACAGTTTCCATTACAGAAAGACTCACACAAGGATGATCTACAGCAAGAACTAAAGATAATAAATTAGGAGTGGAAAAGTGTCTTCCCAGCCATTCTCTTTGGAAAACCTTGGATGGATCTGGTGACACTTTTTGCAATGTGCTGTGCAGATGACAGAGCAGACAGTTGCTGAATTCTTGGAACTGGAGATCAATTTAAAGATCAGCATACAGCATTTCTGAATGCAGACATCTATCCATTAAACCACATGTTCACTTTTAAGAGAATTTTTCCCCCACAGAAGACACAAAGGTATTGCTGTGTTCCCTGTCATATACTCTGTGGTTGATAGGAGAGCTCCACTTTGAGGCTGCTTGTCTTCATCTAGCTAGGACAGGGCAGCAATGTAAAGGAGGGTCTTGACTGGCTGCCTCTTGCCTCTTGAATTTCCCCTCCCTGTAAACTTGTAAAATCTTAAATCTAAACTTTTTTTTCCTGAAGCAGTTTTACAACTTGTGCTGTCTCTTATTCAGGCTGTCTTTTGGTGAGCAGGGTTCAAGCTACGGGTAGTATTTTCATATTTCTTAGGTTATTCTCATTTCATTTCAAATGATTCTTTTATATGCTTTTAGACACAATTTTTCATCACAAGAAGAGCACTGCTGGATCAGACCCAAGAGCCATACCAGTCCAGCTTCATGATTCATATAGTAGCCAGCGATACCTGCAGGAAGCCTACAAGCGATACACCTTAAGAACATAAGTACATAATAAGAGCCTGCTGGATCAGTCCAGTGGCCTATCTAATCCAGCATCCTGTTCAATTTATAGCCAACTAGAATAATCCTTCAGGGGATTATTTTCATATATGTGATGGAACATCTGAGGGCTGCAGAACAGGGGTGAACAGACAGTAGATCAGGGTGACCTGTAGTAGATCATCAATGAATTTTTATTCCCTCTCCCCCCCCCAAAAAAAATCAGACTGCTGAAATGAAAAAAGTTTGGAGGGAAAACTTGGACTGTGAGCTCAGTTTTGATAGTGAAAACAAATCCCTGGGCTGAAATGCACACAGAGAGTTCCTTAATTTGCCACCCTGGATTCTTATGGAAGGAAGGGCAGGATACAAATTTAATTAGACAGACAGACAGACAGATAGACAGACAGACAGATGGATAGATAGATAGATAGATAGATAGATAGATAGATAGATAGATAGATAGATAGATAGATAGATCACTATTCATTTGATTCCAGCTGGTAGACTGGGAATGGATTCTAGGAAATACAACTTAGATCCAAAAAGCCTGAAGGCTGTCCACTCCTAGTGTAGGACACTAGGGTATATTTAAGGGTATGCTGTCAATTCATGTGCAGCGTTGTCCAGGTCTACAGGCCCTCATTATTTCCCTACGTCTGAGAGCCCTAGAATACATTCAGTGATACATTCAGTGATATAGCACACAATCTGCATGCAGAAGGTCTCAGGTTTAATCCCTGACATATACAGGCAGGGCTGGGAAAGCCATTTACCTAAAACCCTGGAGAGACGATGCCAATTAGTGTTGAGAATACTGAGCTAGATGGACCAACGTTCTGACTCAGTATAAGACAGTTTTCCTATTGTCCAGTGGCTGCACATTGCAAGGGAACATTTGTAGTGGTGGGCAAGGAGTCTTCTATGCAATCTTAATTACCATTAGTCATTTTCTTATTCAGCTTAATTCAGCCTTTGTGGTCCCCAGATGTTGCTGGACTACAACTCCCTTCAGCCCCAGCCAGCATTACCAACGGTCATGAATTATGGGAACTGTAGTCCAGCAACATCTGCAGACCCAAAGACTGTGAAAGACCAACCCAATTTGTATTTGCATTTTGACAAATCTGAAGGGTAGTACAATATCTCAGAGAGGAGGTCAGGTCTCCTGCTGCCCTGGAGCATTCACTATACCTGCCCAGCTTCCCTGCTTTTTAACGTTTGATAGAAGTATCTGTGGGCTATAGGTATGTTCTTAAACTGCAAGGTTTTTTTTGCCTATTAGTGAATTTCTCTGCTTTTTAATCCGGGAGGTAAGAAATGGGATCCACGTTTGCTGAGAATGGATTGATCATTTGCATGCTTACTGAGGTCAGTGGGATTTACTCCCCTGCAATCATGCTTAGGATAGGTGAAACTGACCACAGGGGATGTGGAGGGGAGGACGCGGAGAAGGGAGGCAGGACAGAGGGGGATAGGAGCAGGCAGAAAGGATAGAGAAGGACAGGTTTGATAATTTGCATGTTTAGAGTTCAGTGGGATTTACTCCCATGCAATCATGCTTAGGATTGGTAAAACTGACCAGGGGGGAGGGAAGGAGGGCTGAAGTGGGCAGGGGAGGACGAAGAAGGAAAAGAGGAGGGGAGGAGGAAGGGAGAGGAAAGGGGAAGGAGGAAAAAGGCAGGTCTGATCATTTGCATGCTTATTGAGTTCAATGGGATTTACTCCTATGTAATCATGGTTAGGATAGGTAAAACTGACCATGGGGAGGAGGAGGGGGAGGGGAGAGGAGAGGGAAGGAGAAAGGGAGCGGATAGGGGAGTGGAAGGAGGGGGAGGGGGAAGGAGATGATTGGAGGGGGAGGGGCAAAGGGAGGTGGGGAGGGCAGGTTTGATCATATGCATTCTTATTGAGTTCAGTGGTATTTACTCCCATGCAGTCATGTTTAAGATAGGTAAAACTGACCATGGGGAGGAGGAGGGGAAGGAGGGGGAGGAGATTGGATGGGTGGGCACTGGGCAGAGGGGAAGCCCATTTCCTTTCCAAAAGGAAAACATTGTTAATAGTATCTCTGTTTTTCAGCGTTTCCCCACCTTTTTATTCTACAGCAGGCACATATAGCTTCCCACCCAAATTTAAACCAAAGCTGTCCCTGGCCACATCCACACCAGGCCTTTATTTCACTTTGGACAGTCATGGCTTCTCCCAAAGAATCCTGGGAAGTGTAGTTAGTGAAGGGTGCTGAGAGTTGCTAGGAGATGCCCTGTTCCCCTCACAGAGTTTCAATCAGAGTGTCTCACAGTTAAACCACTCTGGCCACTGGAGCTCTGTCAGTGGAATAGCAGATTCCTCTCAGCATCCTTCACAAACTACACTTCCCGGGATTCTCCCGGGGAAGCCATGACTGTCTAAAGTGAAATAAAGATCTGGTATGGGTGTGGCCCCCTGATTAGGCAAGTTTAGCAGCTGTAAGTCTGGTTTTTAGATCACTGACAGTTGGTTCTTACTGAGCATGCCTGACATTATCATTGAATTCAAGCCAAAATTTCTTAAATTAATTAAAAATCAGCCAGGCATTTAAAAAACTTTTAAACTGCAGAAGATGAAGGTCAGAGTACGGGGCAAGGTCAGTAACAGGATTACCAGTACTCTGTGAACATGGCTGATTTTTAATGAATTTCAACAGATTATGAGAACTCTGACAGAAAAAAGTCAAAAAGGAGTCTGGTTCCCCCCCCTTTTTAGACTTTGAACTCAGATGCCTTCTAAGATTAGGCAAGATGGGCATACTTAGAACTGAACAAATCAATCTTGAATGCCAAACTGGAATGATTTAAAAGAGACAGCTTTGTAGTAATACTCCAGGAAATGATATTGCAGAGATTTACCAGGGGGTATGATGGGGCTGGTGATTGTGGTGGTAACTGAATTCTCAGTTTTATAAAAAGCATACAATATTGAAGCTACTGTTTGGTGCCATGTCGATAAGGATCTTATGGTGAAATTAACTTTATTAATTGCCATTCATCTTACCTAGGGAGGTAGTCTGCTATCCAACACTGGAGGCATTCAAGAGGCAGCTGGACAGCCACCTGTTGGGTATGCTTTGCTTTTGATTCCTGCATTAAGCAGGGAGTTGGACTCGATGGGCTTACAGGCCCCTTCCATCTCTATGATTCTAAGGCAGCTTCCTATCTTCCCAACAAACCTTGTGATGCATTGCTGTGCATAATAAACCAACGTTCATATGGGTCATATAAAAGTAACTGGGCAGCATTGTTTTACCCTTCAGTATAAATAACTTGGATCACAGCTACAAGTTCTTTATAAATGGATTGACTTTTATCAGTTCTTTATGTATCTATACTCATATTTTTTACATCCAAAATGAGTAGAAATCCATGCAATAAATACAAATAAAATCTGATTCCCATGGGACTCCTTCCATGATCTCAAGACAGCATACATAGGACTCTCTTACATTATCTTCAGAAGATAAGTCAGGCTGAGAGATGGTCCAAAGTCAGCTTCAAGGCTGGGCAAGGATTTAAACTCATATTTCACTAGTCCATGTACACCTCTGTCCTACAGTGGATTTTATGTAGTTCTTGATAACATCATTTTTTACAATTATATCTCAGAATAGACTAAAAACTTAAAGAGTGGAAATTAAAATGAACCAAAAGTGAAAAGTGGGGCTTGTGGCACAGGGACCAGAATATTCCCCAGGATCAAGTGAAAGTTATCTAGAGTTCTATGTATGTACAACAGAGCAGAATCAGACCCCAAAATGCTAACCTTTGTTCTTTCCTTCAAAACTCGACTCAATAAAATGCCACGATGAAAGGAGGCAAATTAAGATAAGAATGTTACATGATAAAAAATAAAGGAAATTTAAATAGGACTTCCATTTTTCTTGTGTTCTAACGTACTATCAAAACCTGGGTCCTGATAGGTGATATCTCCTTCAGATAAGGAATATGGAATGTGAAAGAACCATGGAAGGTATTAATATCCCCAATCTTTCCCTACCCTTGTCTGCTAACAGCAATTTCTGATTTTCTGGCAGCTGTTTCCACTCCAAATGTTTTCCCAATAACTGTCAGCATCTTTCTCACACATCGGCTGGATGCCAGCTGCTGAGGAGTTAAAGAGGGACATTATTCATCCAGAAGATAAGCAAACCCCCAATGAGAGTAACCCTCCCTCCCGAAGCAGCTGTTTAATAGCAGCAACTGGAGAAGAGATGGCAAAAGGCTCAGAAAAAGGGAGAAGTTTCTATATCTATTTTTTTTTAAAAAAAAACATGGTGGTGGTGACAGATTAAGTCAAAGCAATTTGTATAGCTGAATAATTTCTAGACCTTATATATCAGTCTGCCTAGGATGTTTATAGCCAGATCCCATGAGCCACCATATTGTCAAGTAAGCATTGAACATGGGATGAAACGGCTGCTGTGACACAACTAGTAATATAGCACTGATATTAAGCCAGACCAGAACATTTCCAGATGGGTAATGGTATTCGTACACCAGCAACAGTTATCATTGTCAGCTGCAGTATAGCTGTGAGGGTGCTGAAGGGATCCTGGTCTTCTGAACATATTACACTAATTTGCTTCCAGCTTCAAGATGTTGGTGATTCCCTTTAAAGCTCTAAACAATTTGGGTCTCTGATAAATGAAATACCATATTTCCCCATGTGAATCTTACCTTGAGTCTACAGTCACTACAACAAGTCCTTTTAATAGCCTGCCTCCCATGTTGGTAAACCGTAATTAACAGTTTACTGTTAACGTGAAGATGCCTCCAGTTTCAATCCTCCCTTAGTGCAAGCAGGAACTACAAACCATGATCTCTGGCTTAATCTCACGGATGAACCTGGGACTGTGACTTGCTTCAGGTTTATTATTTGCTTACCAATCCTGGTTTGTCTGAGCAAAACAAACCATGATCTCTGGGTTGGACATCACACTAAGCAGGAGTTCTTGATCTGTAGGTCATGTGAAGGGAGGAGCAAAGTGGGAGCTTGGGCAATTGTGTTTTCTTTTCCTTCAGCATTGGAGACTAGATGAACATGTTAATGGAAAAGTTCAATAAGGGTTGAAAAAATCAAGCATAAAATGTTGCGGTAGTTATATTGGTATAGGCCATTTTCTGTGCTATTGTGACTATAGGTTTCTGTAGGATCCTAAATACAGACCCTCAGTGTCTGCCTACCATTATTTATGGCTTTATAGCACAGCTATAAAGTTTCATTCAACATAGTGCTAAAGAAAAGTTCAACATTCTGGAAAAATTACAGACTGTTAGAAAGTCATTTATTTAAAAACATCAGGGACAGTGCCAACCTTTGCATCATTTGAAGTACATTTAATCGAATGTTAAATCTGTATAAAAGTTATGATTCTCGCTCCCTGATAGTGCACAACATATTCTGTCAATTACAGGAAAGGACGCATGCTATTATTCTTATTAAATGTCATTTTTTGAAGGTAAATATTTTCCAAGTTAGGTCCCTCATTCTTCTAGGGGGGGGAAAGGGCTGCCTTCCAGGAGTTTCTTACAAATCTTGAACTGGGAATCTCACACTCAGCAGGCTCTGGAAAATTTATTAATTTATATTTATAATATCTAATGACATAGTAAAATAACAGCAAAAAACATAAAGTAATATCAATTTAAAATATACAAATATAAATTAAAAATATAAACTATAAATTATCAGCAGTTAATTAATCACTCATTAACATGGTTTTATTCACCAAAGTTTTACTAAGTTTAAAATATTTAAAATATTCCCTTCTAGTCCCTCAATCTTCTAAAAATACTATAGATAGCCAGGTCTCTTTAGGGACCGAGTAACATACAACGAAGATGCCACTACAGAAAAGGAAGTATTTATTATAGTCATTCTGGTCTCGCACAAAGATGAAACTTAGAGCAGGGCTCAGTCTGTTTGTGCTTATGGCTAATGCAGGAGGGGATGTTTTTGAACACAATGGCCTTGATTCAGTTTGGGACTGCCACTCTGAATTGTGCTTGAAAACCAATTATGAACCAGTGCAGATGTCTTAGCCAAACGGTTACCTTGTTCCTCAACACTTCTGCTGATAAACTGTCTGTCACATCTTAAATTAATGGAAGTTTCCAAGCTGTTGTTCATGGCAGTCCAACACAGCTCGTTAACATAGCTTAGAGATTTCTGGACGTGGTAGTCAGGTTACCCTTTTTATGAACAACAGTAGCTGGTGTACCACCTTCGGCTGGTAAAAACCATTCTGGCCACAGGCACAACTTGAAAAGGACTGTCAGATCCAAAAAATCCCAAACAGATCTTTCTGGGGGAGAGCAACCCCTTATAAACAGGGGGTCCACCAGCTCCCAGAACAATCTGGGCTTCCACCCCGAATATACCTATTTGTGTGAGCTTCAGTTTCATTCAGTCCAGAAGGGGTTCTGAATTATTGGCACTGTATGGCTCACCTCCAAGGCAGGTGACCTCCAAGGCAGGTGAATGGTCCTAGCTGACCGCTGCTAGACATAGAAACTGTGGTTTTCCAGATGTCGTTGGGCTCCAGCTTCAATCCACTTCAGTCAGCGTAGTCAATGGTCCAGGATTATAGGAGCTGTAGTCCAACAACTTCTGGGTGGTTACAGGCTCTCTACTCCAGATATAGATACTTACAGGCTCTGTTGGATCACTGGGAGAACTAAGGACCCATTTTCTATTCCATGCTGCTACTCTTCAGTTTACTGTGCCCATGCTCTGTGCCTGAATTGTACTTTTCTGTGTGAAATGGAGATTTGGCTACTGATGCTGGCTTGCTCCTAGATAAAAACTAGAGGGCTGTAGCTCCTGGCCACATGTACCTCTTTTCTATCTTCCAGTTTCCTTCCGTTTCTGGGCTCTTTGTTCAGGCTTTTGCCTCTTCTAATTCTGGTGGGTTAATCCAACTCTCCTTTTCAAAGCTAATCCATACCCCGTTTTCCTTGTCCTGCTGTCTTCTCCCCAAACTGCTGCTTTATGCTTCCAGAGAGGGGTGAGCAGACTTCAGGCTTGCAAGATCTACTTTGTTTTTTTACTAGAACCCCAAGATCCACCAGCTTGAGCCAGCTGCAGAACATATGCCTAGAATTAAGCTGGGCTCCTGCTGGGAGGAAGGGTGGGCTATAAATAAAATAATAAATAAATAAATAATAAAAAGAATCCTGAGCCCAGGAATTTGTTTTGAGTAACCATTTGGAATGGATCCCACAGTCCTTCCAACACAAAAATCCATTTCTAGTTATCCCCACCCCCTTCAGGACCTTCCAGAGTGGTGTTCTATTGCAGGTGTATCCTGCAACATGTTCTTGACATGATACTATTGCATTAGTAGTTGATTTATTCTGCTTTATTAGTTGTTTTGCAATGTTTCCACAATGCTACCACATCATTGATGTCCAGAGGGGCTATAGTACAACAAAGTGGGACAAAAACTTTTGTGCTAAACAAAGATTTGTGCTAAAAACAGAACATTTGCTCCTAAACAAAGTTACAGGAGTTCAGCAAGACATGCACCAACTGGAACTGAAGCAGTGTGACCACCTTAACACTTCTGCAGGTGACAAACAGTATTGCAAGCGGAACTGCATATAACTGTCCCAATAGCATTATGACCGCAAATCATCATGGATGTGCAATAAAGAATTGTCTGGAAAAGCCCTTCTTGATTTTAGCAATATAACCAGGGGCCAATTTGTTGCCATGGTTAAACAAGTGGGGAGTCAGAAATCCTTGCCAATCTATTTCAGATCACTCAGAGATCTGCAAGCAGATCTTGATGTAAGAACGTAATGTTCTGCCAAAGAGGGCAGATGTTCTTTTAAACAAGATCCAGGTAGGCTGGTTTTATTTATAAGATGAGGATGAAATGAACAAACCAACACAAACAGAGCAGAATGCAACATTACAATTGCTAGATGATCCTCTTGTAGTTGTTACCAGCAACAGTCAAACTCCTGGGTCATCAATCAAACCTTTCATGCTCTCCTTCATTAAGCCATGCCATTGGAGTTTCTCTGAGGAAGGTGTTCCTATTAGTTATATACTGCTAGGCTATGTTGACAAAAGCTGATTGGTGCATTCATCACACCCACTTGGTCTGTATGTCCATAGACTACTTCACTTCAGAGGGGTTTGCCTAGCCAATTAAGATATGCTGGAAGCCACTGCGCCAGTCTCATGTACAGTGACTACTTGGCAGATAGTCTACTTCATACAGATAAGTCCCCAGCCCCTCCTATGACAGTCTATGCCATCATTCATTTTCACACAGAACTATCTCTTTATGAGCCACAGCTTGAAAGGACATAGAGTAAAGGATTTTATTTATTTGGAATGGCACATACTACATATGACAGCATGTCATTGAGCAGATTCAGGCCCTTACATAGGCCCCATAAGGGCATAAAAAGGGGCAACTTCTGGATTCCACCTATCTTCTCAAAGTCACAATATATCTTCCATATATTTGATACTACACATAAGAACAGCCCTCTTGATCAGCCTAATGGCCCATCTAGTCCAGCATCCTATTCTCACAGTGGCCAACCAGATACCTATGAGAAGCCCACAAGCAGGATCTGAGCAGAACAGCACTCTCCCTCCTGCAGTTTCCAGCAACTGGTATTCAGAAGCATACTGCATCTGACTGCAGAGGCAGACCATATTCCTCAGGGTTAGTAGTCATTTATAGCCTTATCCTTCATGAGGGGATGTCTAAACTTCTTTTAAAGCCATCCAAGATGGTGGCCATTGCTGCCTCTTGTGGGAGCAAATTCCATAGTTTACATGCTGTGCGAAGAAGTACTTTTTTGTACGTGTCCTGAATCTTCCAACATTCAGCTTCAGTTTGACTGTTGTGAGAGAGTTAGAAAAGCTTTTCTCTAGCAATGTTCTCCATGCCATGCATAATTTTATTCAATTCTATCATGTTGCTTGTTACTCCCCTTTTCTCTTAACTAAAAAAGCCCAAGTGCTATAATCTTTCCTCATATGGAGTTGCTTGATCATTCTGGCTGCCCTTTTCTGAACCTTTTCCTATTCTACAATATCCTGTTTGAGAGGAGGTGACCAGAACAGTATACAATATTCTAAATGCAGTCAGAACATAGATTTGTATAACGCATTACGATACTGGCAGTTTTATTTTCAGTTCCTTTCTTAATGATCCATAGCATGGAACTTGCCTTTTTCACAGCTGCTGCACACTGGGTTGACATCTTCATTGAGCTATCCACTATGACCCCAATGTCTCATTCGTCATCAGTCACTGCCAGTTCACACCGACCTTCTGCTCACCATTGCCCTAGGCTCTTGTTTCTTTATTATTGTTGTCGTTATTATTATTATTATTATTATTGAATTTATATCCCACCCTTCCTTCTGAAGTAGCCCTTTTACCCTCTGCTTCCTTATGGCTCTGATTTGCCCTGCCCCTTCCTTGGTTCAAAGCAGTTCAGTCAATGGCAGCCAGCAAATTATCTGCTCACTCCTCTTTATAAATACAATCTGGGCTATCACTATACAAAATGTGGATTTTTTTTTTTTAAGTCACAAAATATACATAGCCCTGTTGGGCATGAAGACGCACCCTGTGAAAAAGGAAGGTGACTTTCTTTAATATAGCAGGTTATTTCCCCAGCATTCAGAGTAAAAGAAAGTAGGAAAGACGGTTTTGTTCTAGCATGTATTTTATTAACGTGACCTCTTTTATATATATTCTAACTACTTCTTTTTATATATTACTGTTGTATTTGCTTGCACTATTGTATTAATATTCTTGTGACTTGCTTTGAGTGCATTTTGTTGCAGGAAGATGGGGTAGAAAGCCTTGTAATAAGTGAATATATATATAAATAAATAAATAAATAAATAAATAGCATGATATTGTCATAAAGCCATGTATATTAATGCTTCAGACAATCTGAGATTCCAGTGCAACAGGTCACAATCATGTTGAGATTACACACTGGGACTGACCAACCAAAATCAATAGGAAAGTCACTTTTAATTAAAGCATGAATGGTTTGACATTCATGGGTTGAATAACCCTTGACCTCTCCATAGTTTTGACTGACGGGAATTTTAGCCAACCTTTGGGATAAAGAATGAATGCATTTAGACAAAAGGGTTGAAATACAGAGACCACAGTATTAAACCACTCTTTCCTGGTATTAGTAATCTCTTTAGAGGATTTACTCCTTACTAGCTAGAATTGCTTCTCTAGGGCTTGACTCATTGCCCTCTCAGCTTCTGTTCAGTCTCCTCTCGGTCAGGAAAAACGGATACTGGGAACACAGGAAGCTGCCTTATACCGAGTCGGACCATTGGTCCATCTAGCTCAGCATTATCTACACTGACTGGCAATAACTCTCGAGGGTTTCAGGCAGGAGTCACTTCCAGCTCTACCTGGAGATGCCAGGGATTGAACCTGGGACCTTCTGCAATTAAAACCGTTGCTCTACCACTAAGTTATATTGATCTAGAATGGCTACTACTCTTCTGCTTGATCTATATCTTGGGGTATGTCCCCATTATCTGTGTCCCATAGACAGTTCTCTAGATTAATAATTATGCTAAATATATTGTAATATCAGTCACTGCCATATTATGCTAAAGGCATGGTTCCAGAACTTTAGCTAAAATGGTAAATGGTTGTAGAGCTTTAACTAAAAGATTGGCCTGAAATATTGACAAAAAACACATGAGTTTTCAGAAATTTACATTTCAGTGTTTCTATTGTTTGGATTTAGTATTAGGTACAAGTATGTTTCTACATAAAGGCTTAAAAAGAGTGTGTGTGTGTGTGTGTGTGTGTGTGTGTGGTCTAATGTGTATTCAGGTCATACTGGATCCCCAGTGTCCAGACATGCTGGCAGGTTCAGCCCACAATACCACACATTTGACATCAACCTGATAGATGTACTAGCAGAACATGTTCAAACTTATGAACAACCTCCATCTTCAGGGTACATGTATCTATGAATATTATGCATGGCATGATAGATCTTAACTTGCCTAGGACTATGGGCCGGGAAACACTTGTGTGCTACAATGAGAGGTGGGAGCTCAGGCTTGTACATTGGACGGAAATCTGTTTCCTGGCTCCACACAGATTAATTTGAATGCTATGGGAATGTTTTTCTTTTGTTTCCTGAATGAAGTTAGAGAGAAGAGGAGGATAAATTAGGGAGCCTTTCCAATAGACCCATTATAAAAGCATGCTATCATGCTGACAGGAGAAGGCGTGTGAATCTCTTCTCTCTCCATACCCCCACCCAGTATCTTCTTAATTACTCCAAGGGTGGTAACACAAGACGGTTGTGCTGAGTTTCCCAAGGGCCAAATTGGCACATGTGTTGAGCAAATGCTGAGTGTTTGCAGGAGTATGTCAGAGCAGATATATGTCAAAACACATGCCTGGGCCACATATGCAAGAATGTCATCCTGAACACACCTACACACATTAACAGGCACATCCACAACACAACTATAGTGAAGCAATTTGAGTTCAACTTTTCCTACCTCAGTGAGTTTGAGGGGACTAACCTGGATTAAATATACATGCTGAGTTCTGGACTAGGTGCTACACCCAACATCACATAGGGCAAAGAGGATGAAAGATCATTATCATTAGGAAAGAAACTGAATATGCACTAGTGCCGATGTCTTCTTCAAAAGCAGCACATTTAATGCAGTTGAAGTAATTACTGAAACGAACATTCCCCTCAAATATTCATTGTGTTTTGATACTGCCTGGTGCCCCTTTCCCCCCCTCATAGTCCTTGGCTTCATTTACCCATGCTGCTCTTTAATCCGGTTGGCTGTGGTGACCCATGTGATTTTGGTTATTAGCATCTATGATTCCATCAAATCAAGGTAGCACCATGACAACATCAGCAGAACCACAGTCAACAGCATTCATGGCTGAGGGGACAAATGAGGCTGGGGCCTATGAGAATATGCAAACATGATTAGCACATAGCCCTAAGCCAAACCATGGACTGGCATGAATCAGCAAACTTGCAGGTTCCTGGAGCAAAGATCACACCTGCTGCATCCCTTCCCTGGTCCAGCTGCTGTGCTACCCAGGGCTAAGCATGGTTTATTTATTTATTTATTATACTTTTATACCGCCCCATAGCCGAAGCTCTCTGGGTGGTCTACAGTAACTAAAAACAAATACAATTTAAAATACATCTTTTAAAAAAACAATTTAAAACACAATTTAAAAATTTAAAACAATATAAAACACATGCTAAAATGCCTGGGAGAAGAGGAAAGTCTTGACCTGGCACCGAAAAGATAACAGTGTTGGTGCCAGGCGCACCTCGTCAAGAACATCATTCCATAATTTGGGGGCCACCACTGACAAGGCCCACTCCCTTGTTTCCATTCTCCGAGCTTCCCTTGGAGTAGGCACCCGGAGGAAGGCCTTTGATCTTGAACGTAGTGTATGGGTGGGTTCGTATTGGGAGAGGCATTCCATCAGGTATTGTGGTCCCAAGCCGTGTAAGGCTTTATAGGTCAAAACCAGCACCTTGAATCGAGCTTGGAATATTTATATACCACCCCATAGCCAAAGCTCTCTGGGTGGTTTACAGTAACTAAAAACATTAAAAACAATATACAAATTTAAAACACATCTTTTAAAAACAATTTAAAACACAATTAAAAAAATTAAAACAATTTAAAAACACCCAATCCCAGGCTTATGGTTTATCTTGCTCCAGAAAAATCACAAGTTTTAACCAATTTTTGTTCTTGTTTTACTGCTTATGGTTTTTCAGGGGGGAGATAACCATCAGCCTGGGTTTAGACATAAGCCATGGCTTAGCTCTGGGTAGTTCAGTAGCAGCAGGACCTGGGGAGGAATGCAACAGCCATGATCTTCATTCTGGGATATTTGTTTGCTTGTGATAAATCATGGTTTGGCTTAGTGTTAAACGTCAATTAGATGACAGAGAAGAAGGAAAATGGCACTGAGATGAACAGTATTCAAAACATACAAATACAGTCAAAACATACAAATACAGTGTCAACAATTGCTGAAAAATATAGATAGGAAGTGCTTTTCAACACTCATGAAAATACAACACAAAACAGTACAAAACAACATAAGCAATTCTAGCTCAGCTGTAATGATCACGGTCACAAATACACAGGAAAAGCTGTTGCACAGCCGCCAAGCGTAACAGCCTGAGTTATGGGAATCTTTGTAAGTGTAGTAAGAAGGCTTATCACTTGTTTAGGATGGGAAAAAGGAAAGAACCACAATGGGGACAAGGAGATGGGAAGGAGATGTAAGCGATGACTTGTGTAGGAGGAGTAGTACAAATTCTATTCTGCTCCGCTCTCCATTAAGAGTCCAGGGAGTCAGAAAAAAGAGGCAACTCTATCCAAAATTGACAGATTGAGAAAAATGAAATGAGTTCAGCAGCTAGCATTGTTATGCACATCAGGAAGTTTTTGTATCTCAAAAAAAGAATAGTTGTTCTGTATCTCTAGATGTGTTGTAACACAAAACTCATCCAACATACTTTGCCTTTGCTGTGTTTTCCCCATTCTCATTGCATTACAATGCATGCCTGTAACTCAGAGGAAATTGCTTTCATACTAATCAAAATTGTGGCTAGACTCCAGTAGTTTGAATAGAATTGCATTGCTCAGGATCCCAACTCCCTTCCCCATAGCCCCAGCCTCTTCCCCATCACGTTACTGGACATTTTGCTTAAGCAGTGATTATTTCTTTTATTACTTTGTGATATGTGTGTGTGTGTGTGTGTGTGTGTATGTGTGTTGTCCTGCTTGCATAATAACATAGATATTTACAGAGATTGGCACAATGGAAGCTGCTTTACAGCAAGTCAGACCATTGGTCTGCCTAGTTCAGTACTGTTTATGCTGACTGACCATCATGACAGAAACAGATTTTTTCCCCAGCCTTACCTGGAGATGCTAGGGATTCAACCCAAGACCTTTTGCATGCAAAGCACGTGTTCCCACTGAGATACATACTTTCCTAAAACAGGCATTTGAGATGACATACCATGGATGTGGTTACATCCTACGTGAATTCTTTTTTAAAAATTGGTTCTCAGAAGAGGCAGCTGTAAAACACACTTTCCTGTGCACAAGGTACAATCCCGTTTTTGTCTCAGAGCAATGTAGATGGGGCGAAATAAGGTACGAAGGCATTATAAGAACTATCTTGGATGCTCATGGATAGTATTTCTTAGCTGCAACACTTAGTTCCAAAGCAACACTGCTCTGCTTTCCCAAGATTCGGACAGCATGGAAAAAACGGCTTCTAAAAGAATCCCCTTCAGAGCCAAGACAAGCAAGCCAAGCCTGCCCTGGCTCTCCTGAAGTCCTGGCTCTAAGAAAACTGTACATTCCATAAGACTGGTGAGCCCATAACAGGGTGCTCATAATTATCCATTCCAGATAGTCAGAAATCCGGTGAACACAAGAGTGTTTTTTTTTTAATCACAAGAAGAGGAAGATGGAGGGTAATTGCAAGAGGGAAAAAAGCTAATATTTGTCACCTGACTACTTTGGTGCCATTCCTTATGACCTGCATGTCCACCATACAGCCAGCAGTTACATATGAAGCCAAGTTCAGTTCCGAAAACTCTGCCTAGAGGGGAAGCAAAAAACAACAAAAAACAACAACAGATTACTTGATAACAACAGAAAACACACAAAATAAGACTGACCTATTTGCAGATTTCTCTTTCAAATGGAATGTTTGTCTCAACAAGATTTCCATCAGGTAGCAGCATATCTAATTAGTGGTTGATTTGCACAAGAAACACTCAAGAAGCATGAGGACTCAGGATTAGGGAGTTATTGTAATAGCAAATAAAAGAGGAATTAAAGGACCAAATCCCAAGAAGACATCATCTGAATTGAACTTAAATTCTTATTTGGAAAATTTCATATAGATTTAGTTCATTCATGCATTCGATAGATTTATACCCCACCCAAGGAAGCCCAGGGCTAGCCCCAACACCTGCACATTTATACCATGGAAGAAGAGACTAGCTGAACTGCTTCTGTGGATCATGCAGTCTGCCTAGCATTGGGGAAGGGCAGGGTGGGGGGAAGACCCTGCCTTTTGTTTTGTCATCATTCCACATTTCCAACGTCAAACTGAGGCTGGTTCCAGATTGTTGCTATTTGTGGGTGGGATTGAATCCATGCTAACAAATTCTCAGGTTGCACAATTAAACTGGATTTGACATTCTTACTCAACAAACCCATTTCCAAAACCAAAACAAAATCCTTCACTAACCCTGGACATGGTGCACTGAAAGGTGTGGGATAACAATTGCTTGAGGAAACATATATGCTTCCCACAAACAAATCAGAACGAATGCTCAATAAACAGCAGATACTGTATAACTTCCAAGCAAACTTTGTGAGAACACATCAAGGTAAATGCTAAATAAATAGGTCACCTGGAAGTGATCTGACAGTGTGGAAAATTAGAAATTTCTCAGAGTGGTATTGGTAGAGATTTCATGGTGAGTACATTCATTTCTTTTATTTCATATTGTCTCTGGTTTTAACACCCTACCTACTTTGCAACATCTCTTTGGGACAAAATAAATGAGTGTGCATGTATAGACAACAATGCCCCTCTACTTTCTCTGATAGCACCTACAACTATTATGTGACTCTTGTCTAAAACAAAGCAGCCAAGTAATAAAGAGTAGCAAAGTGTCTTTACATTTGTTTTTTGCTAATGGTAAGAATGCAAGCAAGAGAAGAGGGCTGAAGCAATTACTGTTTATCACACTTTTAGCCAACTGTTTGGTTTGTATCAGGGATGGGGAATCTATGGCCCTCCAGATGTTGCTAGACTACTGCTCTCATAGTCCCTGACCATGGGCCATGCAGGCTAGGGCTGGCAGAAGCTGAAGTCCAACAACATCTGGGGGAACCACAGGTTCTCCATCCCTGATCTATTGGATCCTACCTATACATGCAGGCAAGCAGGCAAGCAGGCAGGCAGGCACGCACGCAGGCACGCACACACACACACACAGAGAGAGAGAGAGAGAGAGAGAGAGAGAGAGAGAAAGAGAGAGAGGCTTACAGTAAAATCACAAAACCATACTTAGCACTCTGGTTTCTCTGTCTTGAAAGCACCAGTTGATTTGTAAAGTGAGGAGAATCAGGCTCATGTGACTGCCTGTCTAGAAACCAACTACTCAAGAACATGTGAAGATCTGTGGTGGTTACATAGTGATAGGGGAATGGCACAGTACTCTAGTTATGTATTCCTGTGTTGCAGATCTAAGAGATGAGATGAAAAAAATAGGTAGTGGGGCTAACCCCAGGTGAGTCCTAGAGCTCAAAACTAACTCCTGGTTCATAAGCAGTTGTAAATAAACAAAGTGTCCTAAGGAGCAGCAGAGAACTGTGATACAATTTGGAAAACTCTTGGGCGTTGAGACAAAAAGGCAGAGCAAGGAGGAAATAGTATATTTTCATAGCAAATAACCCAAAAGAAAACCTGTCCTGTTTTTATGAAGTCTGGTGCGTCAGCAAAGAAGCAGAAGCAACAGATCAAAAGCTAACCATGGAGTGGGAAGAAGGTGCTTATATGGAAGCTGATGGAAAAGAAGAACCAGTGCTTAAGGCCTTCTGTTCCAAAGTCAGTGACTTTCAGGGGGAAAAGATTATTTGTCCTTCTCAGTATCCCCTACAAATCAGGCTGTAGGGCTAGTGAGCAGAAAACTAAAATGCATTAAAAGGGAAATGAGAGGTTACAAGAATGAACAAGGCACATGTGTTCATACGTTTCAAAATTGGTCTGGGGTGTCCTGAGAAGATGTCTGTAGAAGCATCCTTGTATCAAAACATAATGCACTCTGGCAAGAAAACAACTGGGAAGTGATATTTCTGGAACTGTTTGCAGATGTGTTAAATTGTTTGGACATTTTCTTCCAAAAATATTCTACTATTCTTGCTTTTTAAAAAAAATCCTAAATAATAGGAACTTATTCCCCTTGGAAAAGGCACATTTTCACTTACAGCAATCAAAGTACAAAAATCTGCAGTATGATTCAGCAGACACCTGGAAAAATGATCCAAGCTTTGATGAAAAACTACTATAAAAGAAAACCAAATTAAGTCTGATGTAAGCCAGTCTCAAAAGGCTTCCTTAATTCCAATCTCTTCCTAGTCAATGGTCTCAGGCACCTTGAAAGCCAGTACTGAATTGTATGCCTGAGCCCATTTTTGACAGACTTATCGTTGTCCACTGACCTGTTCCACTCGGATCTCAAATGCCCCATTCACTTTCTTCCCTTGAAAATATTTAGCCCTATGGAGAAAATGAGAAAGAGAAAGAGTTAAATGGATACAACTGATGCTTGAAACTTTTTCTTTGTGCTGCTGTTTTCTCCTTCCTGTTGAAAAATATGAACTGGTGCACGAGACATCTTCTCAGTTACCATTTTCGGTCAACTTTGGAGCCAATTCAAACATAGGGGCAGGCGCCTTCAAAGCCAAACCTACCAAATCTGCACTTTGCAAAACATTATGTGAACCAAAACACAGCCACCCTTTGAGATTCACACTTTTCCGAATTTTGTGATGCAGTTATCCAGCCAAGTAACGTGCACAAAAAATGTCTACAGTAGGGTAAAGTATGTGGAAAAATTCATATAGCTGTGAAAATTATATTACATTAGGGAAAACTGCTTGGGAAAATGTGCCCATTGGTCAAAACTGCATACAAAAATGTGTTTAATTCTCACTAATGCAGATAAATTTTCATGAGGATTTTTTTAACATTATGAACTGCTGCAAAAATGTGAAGAACGGAATTTAAGATCGAATAAATGAGAAATGGAAATCAAAATTGACAGATTTGTCCATCCCTACTCAGAAGTAAATCGTCCTGAATACCATGGGGCTTACTCCCAGATAAGTGGGGTTAGGACTGCAGCCTTAATCATGCTTAAAGTAGACCAGTTGAAATCAAGGGGACTTCAGTCATTTCAGTGGGTCTTCCCTAAGCATTACTAAGTCCAGATCCAAACGATAATGTTTTGGACTCATAAAATGGCTTTTCGAAATGGATCCTCTGCAGTGCCTGTGTATGGAAAAGTTTGATCTGCATGGGTTTCTCCATTCATCCACTCAACTATCCAACTTTTTAGGTCAAAAAAGAAAAAGGAAAAAAAGAGAGAGAGAGCTCACACTCACAATCCCTGTACTTGGGATTTACAGTCTTTGGCTGTGAGAATTCTTTGTGTGGAGGGGAAACATGCTTTTAGTTATCTATCCTGTTTCATGAGGGATAGCCAAAGAAAATAACAATTCCTGAAGAGGAAGCATATCAGTAAATAAACTAGTTTTACAATTGATCTTTTTCCTCTGTGTTTTTTCCAGGGCCTGCCCTTTTGGGTCTACTTCCACCACCTTCCCATTCTCCCCCCCCCGGGCTTTCTCCATGTTCTTCCCAGCCACAAAAAGTTGATTGCCACTCTCCCAGATGCTCCTTAAGGGCATTTGTATGACATGCAGCAACTATTTTGTATCACACATTATTCAAATTAGTGCACTTTTGGCCTGCTCCCTCTTACTAAAGCCAGACAGCATGCCAGAGATACACGTATGAGGGTATCAGTTTGTTGCACAGCATGGAAATGTCTATTACGGGTTTGTTTTCAGTGGAAACCATCCATATGAACTTTGGGAGCAGGTTAACTTAAAAACCACATGAGATCAATAAATCAGACCATGCTTCCTGACGGTCACTCACGGGTCTCAGCAAACCTTGCTGTATTTCCTCTACAACTATACCTGTTTTCTCATTATGGCTGACATCCATGAACCACTTTAGCAGGTGTTCAGACCTATAAATCCAGTTCAGTTAGAGAGGTGCGCACTGTCACAGCTAAAGCAGCTCATTCCCTGGAGCTATGCCCTCTGCAACTCTATGCACTTAATTTTAAGAAACCCACAGCAGATAAGCAGCGGTGCCCAAGATGATGCCCTCTAGATAGTTGGTATAGTGAACAGGTGTTATATCAAGGTGACCAATATGGTGCCCCCAGACGTTGGTAGACTCCAGTTCCTGTTAGCCCAAGCCTGCATGTCCAATGGTCAGGGATAATGAGAGCTGTAGTCCAACAACATCGAGAGGGCACCACATTGGCTACCCCTGCTTTAAGTCATGGTAGCCTTTTCTACAGCCACCTATCTGCACCATTTTGGCTTCTACAACCACAAACTTCATCATCCTCTCTGGTGCTTTAAGAGAATGGCAGTGCTAGAGGCCATTGCTGTTCTCAATATTGTTTTATCTTAAGTGTTTATCTTTGCTGTTTCACACATTTTATGCCTTCTGTCGCTCATAAACAGCCATACTGGAATACCACCTTGGCTTTTAAAACAACAAGCTGTATATAGAAAAGAGTCTGGATAGAACAGCCATTCTGGTAGCTGCAGTGCACTCCTGGTCTCATCCATATATTATACTCACCCTCTCTTTGATCGTTGTTAATTGCTGCCATTTCCATGCAAGTGACCATTGCAAGGATCTAGTGCAATGGTACATCTGCTGTGGCATAACACATATTTGATGCCAACACTCTGCAAAGTCAAGTGGCTGATTGGAGCCACTGGATCTTTGAAAGGCCCAGAGAACCTGGGCCAACCTGGGCTCTAAATCACTATTCCTGCTGTTGTTGTGATGTGCCTTCAAGTCGATTACGACTTATGGCGACTCTATGAATCAGTGACCTTCAAGAGCATCTGTCATGAACCACCCTGTTCAGATCTTGTGAGTTCAGGTCTGTGGCTTCCTTGATGGAATCAATCCATCTCTTGTTTGGCCTTCCTCTTTTTCTACTCTCTTCTGTTTTCCCAGCATTATTGTATTTTCTAGTGAATCATGTCTTTTCATGATGTGTCCAAAGTACGATAACTTCAGTTTCATCATTTTAGCTTCTAGTGACAGTTCTGGTTTAATTTGTTCTAACACCCAATTATTTGTCTTTTTCACAGTCCATGGTATGCACAAAACTCTCCTCCACCACCACATTTCAAATGAGTTTATTTTTCTCTTATCCCCTTTTTTCACTGTCCAACTTTCACATCCATACATAGAGATCGGGAATACCATGGTCTGAATGATCCTGACTTTGGTGTTCAGCGATACATCTTTGCATTTGAGGACCTTTTCTAATTCTCTCATAGCTGCACTCCCCAGTCCTAGCTGCTTTCTGATTTCTTGATTATTGTCTCCATTTTGGTTAATGACTGTGCCAAGGTACTGATAATCCTTGACAAGTTCAATGTCCTCATTGTCAACTTTAAAGTTACATAAATCTTCTGTTGTCATTACTTTAGTCTTCTTGACGTTCAGCTGTAGTCCCGCTTTTGTGCTTTCCTCTTTAACTTTCATCAGCATTCGTTTCAAATCATTACTGGTTTCTCTGCTAGTAGTATGGTATCATCTGCATATTTTAAATTATTGATATTTCTCCCTCCAATTTTCACACCTCCTTCATCTTGGTCCAATCCTGCTTTCCGTATGATATGTTCTGCGTTCAGATTAAACAAATAGGGTTATAAAATACACCCGTCTCACACCCTTTTCTATTGGGAACCAATCGGTTTCTCCATATTCTGTCCTTACAGTAGTCTCTTCTCCAGAGTATAGGTTGTGCATCAGGACAATCAGATGCTGTAGCACCCCCATTTCTTTTAAAGCATTCCATAGTGTTTCATGATCTACACCGGCCTTTCCCAACCAGTGTGCCTCCAGATGTTGTTGGACCACAACTCCCATCTTTTCTGACCATTGGCAATGCTGGCTGAGGCTGATGGGAGTTGTGGTCCAACAACATCTGGAGGCACACTGGTTGGAAAAGGCTGATCTACACAGTCAAAGGCTTTGCTGTAATCTATAAAGCACAGGGTGATTTTCTTCTGAAATTCCTTGGTCTGTTCCATTATCAAACATATGTTTGCGATATGATCTCTGGTGCCTCTTCCCTTTCTAAATCCAGCTTGGACTTCTGGCATTTCTCGCTCCATATATGGTAACAGCTTTTGTTGTAGCATCTTGAGCATTACTTTACTTGTATTAAGGCAAGCCAATATTTAGGGGACCAATGGGAAGGGCAGGTAGAGACTGCAGCAATCTTGTGGGCTTTCTCACTGGAGGAGAGCTCCACTGCCTGGGTGTAATACTCCATAGTGATCTCCATAGTGCACCTGCATCCATTCCAGTCCCATATGAACCTTAGTCAATTCCCCTCCTGCTTTTCCTGTCTTTGGAAGACCATCTGAATGGAAAATGGATTAACAATCTGAGAAACAAAGTGAATGGCAAGCTTTCACTCGGGGAAGGGCCCACTGCTGTCTCGAAAGTTCTCTGAAGGCCCATAAAAACATGGTGCCACCCCTGGTAAAGCCGCTTTACTTGTACAGCAGCTCACAATATTTAATTTCATGTGTAATCTGTCCTATCTCAAAGGCTATAGGGGCCCTTCAAGTATCCTGGGCTCTATCCATTTAAGGTTTAAAAGGTAACCACCAGGATTTTGAACTGAGTTCCAAAATGGACCAGAAGCCAAAAAAGCTGATGCAGCAATACAGTTACATGCTCCAAAAAATTGGCTCTGGTCACAACCCTGGCTGCAGCATTTTGCACCAGTTATTTCTCTGGCAGACTGTGCAATCAACATAATACCCCAATCCTAAAAATATTACAATGAAGGAAGCCACACTGAATTATTCGTAACTTACTTCCATATCATTTGTTTAAGAGTATGACCTCAGGGCATGAAAACAACACCAGCCTTTTCTCCCTGCCCGATCTCCCAAAAAGGTTAAACAGTCCAGAATAATGATCACTCTTTAGTGGTATGTTCACAATCACCAGCATAGATTAGAATCACCTACCCTACATTTGTTTGCTTTATTTATCACAGTGTGGGGAACCTCTGGCCCACAGGCCTAATTTGGTTTGTGTGGCCATTCCCCACACTTCATGTGCACCTGGCAGCATATGTGACGTCTTGTGTGGCTACAAAGGAATAACTGGATGCTTCAAGTGAGCTCCTGATTATTCCTTTGCACGCAGGGCTCCCTTTCAGCACCCATCATCTCATCTGGGCTGACAGGGAGCCCACTGGGATCCATTGCGCAGTACTTATAGACCACTAAATCATAAAAAATTCAAAGCCGTGTATAACAAATACAAAAGCAACAATAAAAATAAAAAATACATAAATTGCAATTTAAAACGATAGAACAGAGTGACTAATAAGAAAATGTGGTTAGATCGCTAACCCAAGAATGCTTGGGAAAATAAGTCTTTAACATGTGTAGGAAAATCATGTCTGATGTCAGTGAGGAGGATGTTCCACAGAGTGGGTGCAGCAACGCTAAAGGCCCTGTTTCGTGCCACTAATTTAATGTTAAATACAGATTATCTGCCTCTCACTACAATTTAGCATTCTGCTAAAACATTCCTTCACCTGTCAGCAAAGCGAGGGGCTGTGGCTCTGCCTCTACCTCTGGTGTTATGTGACTCCTCCCAGCCCCTCTCTGGCATGTCCAGATATTGGGAGAAGGTCTGAATGGGAGAAACCTGCCAAACATATGTAGGCTGTCCCTACAAGCTACAACCCTGTGCACTCACCTATGCAGGTTCACCAAGGTTACTCCTTTCAGACCCTCCTCCAGTGCCTGGACAGTATAGGGCTGGATCAGGCCAAAGGCCCATCTAGTCCAGCATCCTGTTTTCACAGTGGCCAACCAGCAGAAGTGGCTCACGGCATGTGGCAGAGTTGCTACACAAGCTTCTTGACAGATGGATCATGGTTGCTTACTGGAAGGGAGAGGGGCAGGGCAACAGGGAGGTTGGCACAATGCAAACACCCTGGCATAGCCAATCTGGTGCTCTTGCAGGTGCATTTGCAGCACATCTATCTCCCTGCTGCCTTGCCCTTCTCTCTCCCGGTACATAACAGTGAATGTAGTATCTCTGTCACAGCTGGCAAGCCACTTCTGCCAACCAAGGGCCACATTCACCTCTAGGCAACCTTCCAAGGGCCACATGCTAACGCTCATGGCCAGAGACAAAAGTTGGTGTAGCGCTTAATATAAATCTTACCTTTGCACAGTAGGCTAGTTTCAACACATATTCATACACCTCTCTCTATCCTCCATCCATGCAAGTTTGAAGCATTATCAGAATTCAAAGTTACAAGCAAAAACACTTGGGGTGCAAAGCAGGGCCAGTGAGGTGTGTGGCTTGGGAAGAGTTCCCAGGACTAGATAGAGAGGCTGGAGGGGGGGGTGCATTTGGCCCCCAAGCTTGACATTCCCCACACCTTCCTGGACGGGGAACCTGTAAGCATTACCTGAGTGCAATAGCATTCTGTGATTAACACCGATTCCCTGAACAGAGCTACTGTAGAGTAGAAGAGTTAATGTCTAACTAATCCATATTAAGTGTTTTTGAATGTATGTCCTGAATCTATTTAAGCACATAATACTGTTTAATTTGAAATTTAAATCACACCTGCTGTGTAACAGTTGCTGAAGTATACTAAATGTGTAACTAATGAAAAACAACTCCACACTTCACCCCAGGGATGTAGTTTGCTCAATATAACAGTCAAATCTTTATTTGGTCTTGTTTTGTGGTGTGTTTTACAAATGTTCTTTTTTGGATTTTGGAAGGAAGATTGTAGTATGACACCATAACAAATGAGCTGATCTGCAGTATCAGTGTTACAATAATTTGTAACACTGTAAGAAATTCAGACTTAGGGTCTACCCACTCCTATACTTAGTCAATGGAACCCTACTTAATTTACTTAAGTCAGCTGGACTAACTTAATTCGCATGAATGTCAGGCATTAATGTCAATGGGCCTGTTGTGAGCATGACTACATATTTGCTTCGAATGCAGTATTTTAGCATTTTTGGGGCAAAGCATCTGTCCCTTTGCTTAATAACACTTTATGAATCCAGGTTGAAGGCAGATGATGCAGCCGCCATGTTGAAGCTAAACAGGTCTGGAACTGGTCAGTGCCTGGACAGGAGACCACCTGTGAAGCCCATGTATTCACCCTTGAGTTCCATGATATACGGGATATAAATGTGCAAAATAAATAAAACTAATTGCTTGCTTGGTGTAAAATGAGTGAACCTATTTTCATCTGTGAAAAGTTGGAAAGTATGTCACTTTGCCATTCCAAGCAAGGATCTATAGGGTTAAACACAGTACATTTAAGGAGAACCTGCTAAAGTAATTAAGGTTACCAAATTTGATTCGCATGACTGTATTTATAACCTAGGAGGGAATATTTTCCAGGCCCCTTATGTCTATTTTTGCATCAATGCTAATCCTTCAAATTTCTTGGTCACCTTTCTGCCAGGAGGACTGGATCCCCAAAGTACTTTAAGTATACACTGTAAAAATATAATTGCAAGTGGCAGCAGCAGACCTGTGAAACACTACATAGTTATGTGAGAAGTGTTATTTATCATGTTGCTTTGACAACCTTACCTGAACTCTCAGCCACAATTGGATTATGTCCAGAGTTTTCATTCATACCCAAACCCTCTGTGCAGCTGTCATGTGCGGCAATCCTGCACACAGTTCACTCTGTGCAGGATTGCAGCCAGTTTGTTTTTATTTATGTTGTAGTGAGTGAGCATGCCCTACTGAGGGTGTTTCACTCACGTGGCTTATACTGGCTTTGTTTTAAATGCGTGCCTAACACAAATGCAAAACCTGCACTGGCCACGGCATACATGAAATTTTATTTCTGAATTAAATCCCATGGTAACGCTATTTATATGTGACTCTAAAAGGATAAAAGAAACTCAAATCCACATCTACCATGTATGAAAAAAAGCAACAGACCCAGGGCTCCTGCTGACTGTTCCAACGGTGTCCACAAAATGTTACTGCTGCTGGCACCATGTGATGTTGGTGCTTGGTGTATTGAAAGATTTACAAGGATTCTATGACATTTTTCTTCATGTGGTAATGGGCTAATGCAGAATAATTCTGCCCCCACCTCACATGTATCACTGATGTTAGTGTACACTTGGTAATTTCATCTAATGTTATTCTGCAGTCTCCCACAGTTGTATGGTCTTTTTGTGACTCTGATTTGCATGTAACTATTGTGGGGGAAAATGTTTTTTGCTTGCATTTGTTTTGCCTTCTCGGTTTAGAACGATCCAAATGTGGACATGCGGGATATGCACCTGTTAACCCTTTAGCAGTCTTCCCAAGCTAAGGAGTGCAGGAGAAAGGGGGAGGCATTTGTTTCCCTTATCACAATAGGGCTTGAAGATTCAAGCCCATGTGAGAAATTAGTTTAGAGTTCAGACACAGCTGAATCCAAATAGCAGCGTCTGCTAATATAAACAACAGCTAGGATCTAGCTATGTACACACACTGCTGCCCTGGCAGAGTCTGGAAAGTTCCACCACTCTGCTTTCATAGACAGGTCTTCTGTATGTTTCAGCCTGATTCCATTAAATAGTGCACAGATACATTAATTCATTGGACTGGACATATAGTTATCCTACCCTTCCTTCTGAAAACTCTTTTCTAGATGTTTTGTCCAGTAATGTAGTGGTAAATTTAGAAGTGCAGGGGTCACTTCAGGCCATGCCCCCAAAGCCATGCCCCCTTGCAGCCCCCCTCTCTTTCTTTCTCTCACATACACCTCTCCACGGATTTGCCAGTGCTGTTGATTTGCCCCCCTGCCACCACTGAGAAGGAGGAGGCAGGAAAGGAGCTCCTCCCCTGCCGAACAATAGAGCTGTGAGGAACGCAAATCCTCGAGAAGCCCTGAGCCATAATAATGCTGCTGCCGTCTCCCACAGGGAGGGAGGGGGGAGAGGCATGAAGGGACAGGCACACACATACCAACAGAGGCAGCCCAGCCACTGCCATGGCCATTAAAGTAAGCAGCAGCAACAGCAGCTGGAGGGTGGCTGCCCTTTTCCTCATCTTTCACCAGAGGAGATTCCCCACCGGGCACACTCTCTGCCTGCCTGCTTATCTGCCTCCATCCCCCTCTCTTGCACACCAGTCTTATCTTGCTTGCCATCACTGTAGGGTGGGATGTGGGCAGCAACATGGATGGCAGGTGTGGGAGCTGCTCCCACAGGCAGACATAGACACACCCAGTAGTGGAGGTGGAGGCTGCGGCAGACCACGGAGGAGGAACAGGAAGAACAGGCACCGCACTGTGGGGCAAGAGACAAGCTATAGGTTGGGGTGGGTGAATATCTGCTTAATGCCAACCCCATGCCTGTCTCTTGCCCTGCAGTGTGGCACCTTCTCCTCCTGTCCCTCCTTCATGGTCTGGCCCTGCTTGGAGAGGTTGTTGCAGAGGCCTCACTGCATCATTTGGCCTGGGGCAGGCACACCTGTCCTGCTTCCTTCTTCTCCATGGTGGTGGTGGTGTGGCAGATCAGAGGGGGCCGGCAGGGCTGTCTGCCGAAAAATTAATGGGACAGCCTCCTGACATGTCCCGACATGCATACACACCTGGTTTTGCCCAAGCAGAAGTCTCCAAATTTACCCTGAATTTTGGTTTCACTGGAATTCAGAGGCAATCTAAGAATACATAACTACCACTACCTACCCACAGGAAATTCTGCTATTCTTATTTAAACAGTTCTATTTTCTTGTTTAAATTCTTCTTTTGAAAAAAAATCTAAGGAAGCTGTCAAACGTTTTGCCCAAGGTGGACCCTCCAACCTGAATCAAACCCTTCTGATTTAAGTGAAAGTTCATCCAAATGCTAATGCCAAATGTTGCCAAGGTATACAGTCTGTGTGGATATAAGGATATCTGCTCCATGCTCAGTTGCCAGGGAAGCAATTGCTGTCAGCACCACTGGACTGCCCATCCCTTTGTGTGGTTTGGCCTATCTCAGGGCTCATCCAGACGACTGCAAAATGTGTGACACGCCCGCTATGTGTGTTCATTATTTTTCGGTCGTCTAAATGACGTCTCGCGCTGTTACGCATTTTCGCGGGTTAAATCCACTCCTTGCAATACCGGCAAAAATGCGATTTGCTGTTTAAAATTGGGAATCATCCGCTGTGCCTTCAGGAGTTAGGTTGCAATACCGCGGACTTTACAGCTGATGGGTGGTTCTTGGGCGTTTCCCCTTGCCCCTTCTCCTCATTCCAGCCAATCACGTATCTGCACTTTTGCGCATGTGCGAGAATAAGCCAGGGAAAATTGAACCAATCATTGCAATGGTGGGGTGTTGGGGGGGGGTCTGCAACTACTGCGCAGATGCATTTTATTTTTTGCCAGCCTGCAAACTGGGCGGCTGCTCTGGGTGAGATCTGCAATGCACAGCAAGCGAGAAAGGGAGTGTGGTCGGTTTTAGCCTGCCTGTGAAAGCTTTGTCAATTTCATTCTACTTGCTGGGGGTTTTGCTTCAAATCAGAAAAGCATACATTCCTTTAAGTGTAATATCGCAAATACAAACAAGAAAAGGGCTTCTGGTCGGTTTCAAGCCTGCTCCTAAAAGCTTTGTCAATTTCATTCTCCTGGGAAGGAAAGGGAGAAGGAGGCGGGGTGACAGTTTCTTGCTTTTTTGGAGAAATAAGTGCAATTGCCAGCGTGTGTATCTCCTTAAATATCAATAAAGGCAGAAAAGCATACATTCATTTAAGCATAATATCACAAATACAAACAAGGCAGGCGTGAAACCGACCAGCATCCTTTCCTTCCGAGTCGAGAACTCCTTTACAGCCATATTGTGCTTCCTTGCAAAGGGGGAGAGGAGCATACGTAATTTTGTTGCTGACCAATTGGTTGATAGGGGGAGGCTTTAGAGGCGGAGCTTGGAAAAAGCGAAAAGAATGTAGGGGTCTTACCACTGCTAAAAGGCAAAGTGAGAACTATCAGATGACAAACCGAATATGGAAACTGTGGATTATCCCGCTACGTTTGGATAAGCCCTCAGATGGGAAGGACAGGATTGGAGCATGAGCAAGAATGGGGAGGGTCTGGAACCAAGCTCTTCTCCAATGCCTGAACACCCCTACATTATTGTTCCTTACTAGCAGTGTGTGTGCGTGTTGAAGGCAAGTGGGAGCAGAACAAGATATTTCTGTAGAATTCATGAAGACTTCTTTTCCTGATCTTTCCTATTTGGTATTCCAGTGTAACCTGAGTAACTGTGGCCACACATACAAGCCCAAAGTATGAGAGTGCTGTTGCATTCAGGTCCTGCTTAGAGGCTTCCCATAGGCATCTGGTTGGCTACAGTGAGAATGGGATGCTGGACTAGATGGAACTTTGGCCTGATCCAGCAGCCAGGCTCTAATGTCCTTATGAGAGAATAACACCATTCTGTCTTGTGCTACTGTATGAATGACCACAGCCCTTGCCTATATTGCAAGGTGGTTTTGCTTTCAGTTTACTGAGCTGCAGAGCAGGAAGAATTACTATGCAGGAGAAGCAGACAAGAGCAGCCCTGATCCTAAGCAGGCTTTCCTGCTACTGTCTAGGCATTTTAGATGCACATGCAACAAGTGGCACATGCCACTTCTGACATCTGTCCCACAGATTGGCCACCCACCCACATGCATTGAACTATGTGCTCTTATTTTAGAACTTTAAGCCTCAAACTGCAGTGTCCTGTTATTTCTGAGGCTCTAATATGCAGCCTATGCCCCCAGCCCCTTTTGCAGTATTAGGATTCAGTTTTACCTGCCACGGGCACAGCACAAACAGTCTGCACTGCAGATGCTACAACAAATGTATAAGGCTGCAATCCTAAACTCAGTCACTAGGGAATAAGTTCTACTAAACACGGTGGGATTTATTTCTAAGTAAACATACATACTGTATGTCTGTAAATTGATTTACTTGATTAAAAAGGCTGCCTGAGTATGCCTTGATTAAAAAGGCTGCCTGGTCCACCTGAGTATGGCTATGCACAGTTCTATGGATGGACCATCAGAATTAGAAAATGAAGTTGTATTGTTGCAACTAAGGGAATTGTTTCCATTTCCATAAATGCACCTATGGCTAACTTGGATCATGTTATGTTTGAGAGCTTAACACTGAGATGGTGATGAAGACGATGCAGAGCACTTTAGAGAACACAGTGATGTGCAGAAGAAGAAAGAGACTTTGAAACATGCTGGGCCAATACAAAAAGGAAAACCTTTTTTCTTCTACTATTCTTTCTGGGCCAGTTACACCAATCTTATTTCCTAGATCTCACAACTTTGCAATGTGCTCACAGTTTTGGTAGCTTCAGCGCAGGGATATGAATATGCCCTTTGGGCTTCTTTCCCAAATCTTTTCCAATTTGCAACTATGGTGGCATCAATGTACAAAATTCCTTCACAGGTAAAGACAATAGAACAATGTGTTCTATATATTCACACAGAATAAGCATGCTTGTAAATGAGTGGGATCATGCTGATAACCCCCCTCCAACATATGAATATTTGAAGATCTGAAGAGATTTCTCTGTGCAACCCATTCTAGTGAAAGCGTGACCTTCCAGTTCCAGGGAAAAATCAGGGTTCCAAATCGCATAGAAAGAAACCTATACATGTGCACATGTACACATGTAGGATCTGTTCAGATCTATGTGCAACTTTTCAGATCTTTCCAAAACTGCACACAGGTTGGGTTTCTGAATAGGGTGGCCTTGTTCAACATAATACTATGCCCAACTCCATGATTTAGCATGAATAAGCAAGTGTTCTGGTGTACAGTTAGAAAATTGCAGCTACGCTGCCATGCTATCAGGAATTAAGCCATGGTTATGCTTAGTGTTACATCTGAAACCACAAGCCTGGGTCATCATATGTAATGCTAAGCCAAACCATAGCTTAGCTTTAGGTAGCATGGCAGTAATAGGAGTGGGGGAGGAGCAAAGCCAGTGTGATTTTTCACTACGCACCAGCACAACTGCTCTTCCATGCTAAACTATAGTTTGACTTGGCATTACGTGCAAATCAGGCCACTGTATAAAAAGCATTATTGTACCTCACACTGGAGTCATGTTAAAAAGTATAAACTGAGGGCATGCTCTAGCCAAATTTAAGCACTTTTTAGTCCCACTGATTTTAAACCTTTTGACTTGTAAAAGATATAATGTGAAAGTCATGATGTGGGGAAATGTTACGTGAGTCAACTGATGATAGTGGAATAATTTGAAAACTTAGATAAGATATTGCTCTTGTTTTGAAGAGTGATGGAGTTAGTGATATATCCCAAAGCTGAAAGAGTAGAGCCTTTTCTTGCTGCCGAAAGGGGTTAACAATATCTAGTCCTATGTTCTGTTTGAGAAATTCACTCCAGCAAGAGTATGATTTTACTTAGAAGTGATTTGGTCAAGGAAGTTGCCAGAGGTGGGACGTTTTCCTCCTGGATGAGGTCATGCGCTTGAATTTGGCTGGCTTACAGTAACATGGAGTTCTGCCACTCCGTTTCCTCATGTCCTCATGCTGTGAATAAATACATTGCTGTAGTCTTCTTTCTCCCCACCCCCAACATCCCTTTTCTATGTTTGTGGATTCTGCATTTCCACAGGTGTCCTTGAGAGTTAAACCCCTTCCAAAAATGCACCTCCCCGAGGGAGAAAAACAACAACTTTTCTGCAATATCAGCTAGATAGATCAGCCTTCTAGATAGTTAGCTGGTTTGTTTTTGACATGCAGAATAGAATAGTGAATAACAAACTGGCTAGCCTGCCCCACCTGTCAACCCAAAAGTACACTTAAACTGTACTTGCTATAATATGAACAAACATCCACTTCTTTCTGTCACAAGCAGAAAAGGATCTTTTCCAAAATTCCACCATAAGCACACACAGAAAGAGACATACACACACAAGCAAAGATCACAACTTTCTGGTAAATGCTGAATCTCCCTTGATGAGCTGAACACTCCATCAAAGCTCCTAAAATTAGGTTATTATTTATTTAAGGAATACCACAAGGTCTCTGCCACAAATCTATTTCTAACCAGGCACATAACACGAACTGCCTTTGAAACTAAAATCACCTCCAAGGACTTGTGTACACTCGGGGGATTTTGACTTTTGAACAGCAGTCCTCCACCCTCATGGCTCATCACAAACTGCTTTTCAAACTCTGTTGCATTTCAGAAATGGCTTGCAATGCAGCCTAATCAGAGCATTTAAATGGATACTATTTTGGGGGGAAATTAAGCCTTCTGGCATGTGGAATGAGTTGTGTGGGATCATGAAAAAGCCTGAAATCTTGTGAATGGATATATGGCTGAGAAAAGAGAAAAAAGTGTATATGCAATGGTAAACTTACTGAGCATGCATTTAAATGCTCTGATAACAAAGAAATGCCTCCCATCATGCTGCTTTAGTATTGGATGTTGTAGTAATGGGTTTCCTGCATCAACAGGGGGTTGGACTAGCTGACCCTTCTGACTCTTAAGATTCTATGAAAAAGGCATAGGAAAATGGCTGGGAAGAGGCACAGTTCAAGAAGACCAATCACAAATGCTCTGATCCAAGAAAAGTGTAATCACATGCTTTTCTGGTCATGCTTCCTGCTGCTTCATTTCTGAACCAATCACATGGCTAACAGGTTGTTGAGCATATACTACTAAACACTGGATCAATAACACCTAGAGTTGCATGCATGGCTCCCATTGCAGGAATGGGCACTCGGTTCAAAGCTCCAGTTTCATGGTTGTCACTGTAATTCAGGGCAGATCATTTTGACAGGCACACAGACATAACCAGATACAGCTGCATAGCTTTTTGAATAGAGCTCACTGCTGCAGACACATATCTCTAGATTATATCTCATTTCTTAAGAAAAGCATTTTTTTGGGGGGGGGATGAATCCCAAGGAGGTGGAACTCTAAATATTGACAGGTCCAGGGATGTGGTACTGACTGCACTATTTCTGTGCTATCAGTTGCAGACTGGAAAAAAAAGTTATTGGATGCATCAAACTATTCCCATGTGTGAATGTATGCCCATGGTGGGAAGTACACAGACTATAAAGAAAAGCTGTGAATGAAATCTGTACACTGGAAAACACAATGGAGGCAGAGATGGAGATGGGGTGTTCCATTCTTTAATTTCCTCCAGGGCTGAAAGTAACAACGCACGAGGGCCAATGACTTGTTATGCATATAGAAAATTGTGGACTTAGATCTGCCATGGAGGTCCACAAAGAGACAAAAAGTGAGTTTAGGTTTTAATTTGCAATACTTTTTGAGTTGAATTCTTTTCAATTCAATTTGCGATACTGAATCACTAAACACTCCCTGTACTCTCATTACTTCCAACCATTGTCAACCCTAATCAGAATCCTGAACCTGATACTGTCATTTTTCCAAAATACAGGAATTGTGCAAATCTAAAGTTCCTTGACAGAAGCAGTGATGAAATTCTGACATCTAGTGTCCCTGTGATGCAATTACAAGAGACATAAAATCCATACCAGCAGAAACAGGTTAGTATAGCTGGTGGTACTGAAGCCCCTTATAAAAAAGTGAAGAGAAATTCATCCTATTTTTACAGGCATTTCTGTAAATAATTAAGGCAGGGATTGGTACTTCTTCCTAGTATGGAGGGGAAATATCTTGGTTCCGGACAGTTTTGAAAAATTAATCCATTTAAACTGGATTGCAATTGTTCAAACTGTTTTTATATATGTAATTGTTTTATATAAAAGATCATTTCACCTCTTATATACCCAACTGATCACTGTGCTCTGCAGATGCCATCTTATCAGGATGTCCATTCCGTACGATATAGGAATCAGGCCTTTAGTGTGGTGGCACCTACTCTTTGGAATTTCCTCTTACGTATTAGACAGATATTGTCTCTGTTGTCTTTGCGGTGTCTGCTGAAGACCTTCCTCTTTGAACAAGTGGAGATCTTTATCCCAGTCTGCACAAGTATTGACACTATTTTAAACTATTTTTATATAGGGAATTGTTTTTTTAAAGTTAGAATTGTTTTCATATATGGAATGGTTTTTTTATTATTTTATATATGAAACTATTTTAATTGTTTTTACACTTGTATTGTTTTATGGTTGCAGCTATTTTATTTGTTTTATAATAGTATATTTTATAGTTTTATTATAATACTATTACCTACCCTGGGATCTTATGGTAAAAGGGAGGTGAGAAATTTAATAAATAAATTGCTTCAAGGTTCTTCATAGGAAGCAATTCATAAATGAAATCACTACTACTACTACCTCTACTAAATGTGTGCAACCATAAATGTTGACTTGAACTGAACCTGAAGTCTGAAAGATGGCCATCAGGCAAAAACAAACACAAACAACAAAACAGACCATTTTTAAAAGGCTTCAGGTTGCCATCCTAAATAAAAGGTATTTTCTTTCCATGGGAGAAATTCCTCTTGTATTTTTTAAATAGGGGATGGGATCGATTTCCAGTACAAACAGAACAAGAACCTATGGCTCAGTTACATGTTACGAACTGGACAAGTTCAATGGAACCTGTCCAGTTTATAACCATGACATAATTTTCCATCTCATGGTGGCATTTCTTTGTGAAAAAAGGAACACTGTACATTCTTCCTTAATTTTCTGCTGTTATTTCTATACCAACAGGCATTAGTGGGTGGGTTTTTTTTTTCTTTTACATTTATACATTTTAGATACTGTTTAAAATTGTTTTAGATATTGTGAGCCACACCAATTATATGGAAAGGCAGGATGCAAATATTTTAAATAAACAAACACATTCACATTTCATTAGTCCCAGCCACCACAGCCAATGGTCAGGGATGGTGGGTGTTGTAGTCTAATAATACCTGGAGGGCATCACATTGTCTACTCCTGTAGGAATGTTTGGATGCTTACCAATCAGTGTGTGGATCATCAATTACCAGGAGGATTTGAGGTTTCTGCTGGGCTATTGGGGTAGGGCTTGGTGAGTGCTCCATGAGTCCCGCAGCTGCTTGTGTGGTCTGCTTCATGGCACTGGAGATGGAACTAAAGATGCTGGTACCAGAAGAAAGAGGAGCAGGTTGCTGTATAGGTTGCTGTCTCCTCTCTATCGCAGGGGAAACAGGGTTGCTGGTGGAATTATCAGGACGCTGAAGGTCCATCATGTAACCATTTGGCAAGTTGGCCACAAAACTACTATCTGAGAGGCGCCTTCGCAGGAAATTCATTGTGGCTGCTTCTCCAATAACCACGCAAGATGGAATAACACAGCAACAGAGAAAAAAGGGCCTATCTGGGCTCTTGCTGCCTAGTTGGAAGAGATTTCCGTCACCTTCAGTTATATACTGGGGAGGACACTTGCTTTCCTCAAGATATTTTTCCTCAGGATATCTGTACCTGCAAAATACAGTAAGAACAAGTCATTAGAATGGATCCCTAGCCCTTGAAAAATATCCATCACCAGGGTAGCTCTTAGGCATTCTGGCATACATGGATGATCATCATCATCCCAGAGTTTTATGACTACAATTGGGACCCATCTATAAGCTATAGTTTTGTGGGAAAGGTGAGACCACCTGAACCAGGGCAGGCCAAGGTCAATCTGAATCTCACCAGTTTCCTTCAGTAGCATGTTGCAGAGTCTCACTGACACTGTATAGGGAAGGATGTGTAGCTGAATGGAGTCTAGTAGCAGCTGTGCCAACCAGCCCACTAGGCCAGATTCTCATGCCTCATGGAAAGAACATGCTTGGATGTATTTATTATTAATTGAACTTGTCAGGCACTTGCTATTACATAAAAAGGTCTCCAAGTGACTTACAGCACATTGAAGAGCATAAGTGTAAGTAAAAATCCATTACAAAAAACCACATGGACACAAAAGCACATGAAATTCAAAAACATATATACAGAAAGCAACCCCCAATAATAGCAGCAGAAAGGTTTGGATGCCCAACTAAAAGCAAACCACGTCATAATCCATTAAAAGCCTAAGAAAAGAGGTGTGTTTTTACTTGGCATAGAAAAGATGTCAGCGAAGGCACCAGGTGGACTTCACTGGGAAGAGTGTTCCACATACAGGGAACCACAACGGAAAAGACCCTTACCTTTATCAGTATACTCCAAGCCTCCCTGGAATGATTCTTGCTAGGATTTGCTTCACCTCTTTTTTGAGCAAATTGGGTTCGCTTGATTTGTGCAATTAACACACAGCCCCTTGGTGACCTGCTCTCTTAGAGTTTTGAGGGATCTTGGAAAAACTCTGTATCTTTACAAGTTGCATAAAATGTCACCAGGTATGGCTTTTCTCATTATAGTATTGTGGTGAATGTCCCTTTCTATGCAAATCTTAAAGATGAAGTACGGTTCTCAGAGTGTGGCTCTGGCAACCACAAGCCCCTTGGTCTATTTTCCAAAGCACCCTTGTCTGTTCACTCCCTTCCTGCCAACAACTCCCAGATGCTCCTGTCTCAAGACCTCATGCAAGTCTTTGCCTCGCCCACACATCCCCTTCTCAAGGCCGTGCTTTTCAACCCACTACTTTTCAATCCAGCATCTTCCTTCCTTCAACCACTCTCAGACCCTACCTCACTCATGGTCTCCCCAGCACTCTTCTTTGTAAATAAGCCCACAAACATTACTAATCTGCAACTAAAATAAAATAAAATTACTGGAAGCTAGTAAGCTGAATGTTGATGCTGGGCAAAGAGGAAAGGAGCCTTAGCACACTAGTAAAAAAAAAAAAGTTGACCAGACAAGTAGGTGGGTGCAGGAAGGACAGAGCGATCCATTCCCCCTCCTCCAGCTTGCTGAGTTGCCATGCTTGTTGTGGAGAAAGATTTGACTCCACAACTAGCATGGAAAACAAGTGGGCTGGCAGACAAAGCATGGAGCCATCCATCTCTCCTCCATCAGCATGCTCACTCGCCTGCGTGGAATTCCTAGTCACCTGGGGCTACCAGGAAAGATCAAGTTTCACTCTGTAGATTAACTCCATACTACAATCTAGTTTGCCACTCCAAGCAGAGAAAGTATATCATGGGAAAGCGCCTGCAAAATGAGAAACTCCAGATGGCTCAGGGCACTTCTAGACGATCTATCTATTGAGCATTCATCCTGATTTGGTCACAGGGAGATTACATGGTGTTGGCTAAATAGCCAATAGTGAGCATGTGCTCTGTTTTACATGCATCAAAACAAGTGTTGTCCTACACTTTCCATTGCACTTCCCCTTCACTTCCCTTATCAAAAAAATGTCCATTCTTTTTGGGGAAGCGGGCTTGATGCACAAGAGCTCCAAATCAGCTTCAATTGTCCACCTGAAAATAGTGACAGTCTGGAAGCACCCTTGGGCATGTACACCAAGCAACAAAACCCCTAAAGCAAAATAAAAACCCTTCAGGATCGCAATGGCACATACATATTCAAGCCCCTCTCTGCTAAAGGGGAAGAGGCAGCCAGGATAACAAGTCTGCCTAACTTGGAAGGTGTAAGCCACTAAACCCAGTACAAGCCATCAGACACATATGTCTGCCCATCAGGGGCAAAATTTCCTGTTTTTGCTGCCTGACTAGGCCTGTAAACAGAGAGACGGTGTCAAGCAAGCCAGTGACACATCCGTTGTAAGTTACAAATTGTGCTGGCATGCGGTACTACCGCCACTAGCATTTGCCAGCAGGGGTGTAGTCGTCCAAGGACTCAGGATAACTTTCCTGTTTTGGAAGCAGGGTCCCAGCAGGGTCCCTATGTCTACAAGCCAATGAGCATGAAAGGGGAATATGTTAGCCACTGAGAAGAATCTTCTAACTTGCTTCCTTGTCCTTTCTTGCTGATAGGAATGAAAGGAGGTGAGTCAGCCATGGAGAAGACTCTTTTCAGTAGCTAACACCCCCCTTTCATGCTGATTGACTCCTATGGTCATCTGTTGTTGTAGGGGAAGGCATTAACAAGGATCTCATTTTCAACCCAGCAGCAAAAGAAAAAAAAGGGGGAGGGTGTGTGGCTGTGACTATCATGAATTTGCCACTACATTACTGTTTGCCAGTCTGTTACTTGGCCTTGCTTCATACTCATTTCAAGAGGCCACTGAGATTCTCCCCTACCCCCAACACTATCTTCACTTAACTACTCTCTACCTGCAGCGGCGGAGGCCATTCTTTCCTGCTTTCTGTGAGCAGTCTGTTGCTTGCTTAGGGGAAAGCAACCACCTCCAGAAAGAGCTTGCTTCTTCTGAAGGTACGTCGGTGAACATGAACTGAACATGTAGGGATGGGTGAATCTTTCAAGACTGAAAAAATGAGAAACCAAAACTGAAATGGACAGACTTGTCCATCTCTATATGTTCAGTTCTCCTCATTTGCATTCCATGTCTCTGCATTTACAGAGCCGGATATTGATGGAGCCACACATCTTTGGAGGAGCAGTTGTGCAAGCCTAGCCCTGAGACCATACCTTTTTGTCTGTTACATTTCTATGACAGCTTGATAGTTTATGAGTCAATCTAGAGGTTTCCCAAGAGGAATCAAAAGCCAGATGATTTATACACATTGTTGCATGCCTCCCCAATCTCCGAGTGGTGAGATTTCAGGGGTCCCTCTGCTCACCCTGGGCTTGGTTTCCTTGGGAAGAAGGTCAGTGGAGACTGTGGTGTCTTTATGAAATATGGTTTGTTTATTTACACGCATTCCAACCTCAGCTTAGGATGGAGGGGTACAAGGCATCAAGCAGTCCAATATCCAGCTTTTCCATCAGTGTTACAGGAGGCATCCTAAAGCCATGGTGCAGAGAGACAGCCTCTCTGCCTGCCTCCAGTTCCCAGCCTTTCTCCAGAGACACAGTCTACACACACTAAAAACACAAACCTCTCCTAGCCGCCAGGAGGGGTGGGAAGGCTCTCCTGAAGAGTTTCAATGACAAAGGGATCTTCCTGGCCCATTCACCAGTTGCTGGGCACCTGATCGACCCATCAACAACCTGGCCACTCTATTAGCTTAACAAAAGAAACTAATCTGGCCAGCAGAGCCAGCCTCTCACCCCAAGGCACAGGGTTCCGAATCAGAGGCTGGAAGGGGACCCACAGGAATCATCCATTACAACCCCCAAACTCACAACAATATATTGGCAACCTTGAAACTGGAAAGGATTGTCACTGCTGATATTGCACATAATGACTCTTTGTTTGAAAAAGAAACCCTTTGGATATTGAAACTGTGATTCATAATTTTGAATCTCACAATGCTATTCTTTCTAGCAATACGAACATGGCTTTAGCAATAAAAACATGGTTTCTCTACTAACCAGAGTCCTACCACAGCAACTCAGTGGGTTAACAAAGGCCTTTTGTGACTTCTGCTTATCAGGGAAGCCAGAGGCAGCTCACCAAAAGTCTGCAATGCTGGGGAAAGAAATCCAATGCTAATCCTTTGAAATTACAGAAGCCATCTCCGTCTTCAAAGTCTGCCTAAGCAATGCATTACTTATTCTCCTTTCCCCTACAGTAAAGGCCTTTCAAATGAAAGCCTGACTTTGCACATTTTTGACACCATCATGAAGATTAAGTCCCTACATAGATGCTGAAGGCATCCCCCCTCTATCAAACATTGAATCCAGCAAGCTCGAAACCCCAAAAGAGGTGGCTCCTCCACAGAATTGTTGTGGGTGGTGATACCATGCCCCAGGAGGGATTTAATACTGGGAACGATCTATCGTCCCCCTGATCAAAATACTCAGGGAGACCTTGAGATGAGATATGAAATTGAGGAAGCATCCAAACTAGGAAATGTGGTAGTAATGGGTGACTTCAACTACCTGGACATAGACTGGCTGCATATGTGTTCCAATCATGACAAAGAAGCAAAATTTCTAGATATTCTAAATGACTATTCCCTAGACCAGTTGGTCATGGAACTGAGCAGAGGGACGGCAACCCTGGACTTAATCCTCAGTGGGGACCGGGACCTGGTGCGAGATGTACGTGTTGTTGAACCGATTGGGAGCAGTGACCATAGTGCTATTAAATTAAACATACATGTAAATGGCCAATTGCCAAGAAAATCCAACACGGTCACATTTGACTTCAAAAGAGGAAACTTCACAAAAATGAGGGGACTGGTAAAAAGAAAGCTGAAAAACAAAGTCCAGAGGGACACATCACTCGAAAATGCTTGGAAGTTGTTTAAAAACACTATATTAGAAGCTCAACTGGAGTGCATACCGCAGATCAGAAAAGGTACCGCCAGGGCCAAGAAGATGCCAGCATGGTTAACGAGCAAAGTCAAGGAAACTCTTAGAGGCAAAAAGTCTTCCTTCAGAAAATGGAAGTCTTGTCCGAATGAAGAAAATAAAAAAGAACACAAACTCTGGCAAAAGAAATGCAAGAAGACAATAAGGGATGCTAAAAAAGAATTTGAGGAGCACATTGCTAAGAACATAAAAACCAACAACAAAAAATTCTATAAATACATTCAAAGCAGGAGACCATCTAGGGAGGCGATTGGACCCTTGGATGATAAGGGAGTCAAAGGTGTACTAAAGAACGATAAGGAGATTGCAGAGAAGCTAAATGAATTCTTTGCATCTGTCTTCACAGTGGAAGATATAGGGCAGATCCCTGAACCTGAACTAACATTTGCAGGAAGGGATTCTGAGGAACTGAGACAAATAGTGGTAACGAGAGAGGAAGTTCTAGGCTTAATGGACAATATAAAAACTGACAAATCACCGGGCCCGGATGGCATCCACCCGAGAGTTCTCAAAGAACTCAAATGTGAAATTGCTGATCTGCTAACTAAAATATGTAACTTGTCCCTTGGGTCCTCCTCCGTGCCTGAGGACTGGAAAGTGGCAAATGTAATGCCAATATTCAAAAAGGGATCCAGGGGGGATCCCGGAAATTACAGGCCAGTTAGCTTAACTTCTGTCCCTGGAAAACTGGTAGAAAGTATGATTAAAGCTAGATTAACTAAGCACATAGAAGAACAAGCCTTGCTGAAGCAGAGCCAGCATGGCTTCTGCAAGGGAAAGTCCTGTCTCAGTAACCTATTAGAATTCTTTGAGAGTGTCAACAAGCATATAGATAGAGGTGATCCAGTGGACATAGTGTACTTAGACTTTCAAAAAGTGTTTGACAAGGTACATCACCAAAGACTTCTGAGGAAGCTTAGCAGTCATGGAATAAGAGGAGAGGACCTCTTGTGGATAAGGAATTGGTTAAGAAGCAGAAAGCAGAGAGTAGGAATAAACGGACAGTTCTCCCAATGGAGGGCTGTAGAAAGTGGAGTCCCTCAAGGATCGGTATTGGGACCTGTGCTTTTCAACTTGTTCATTAATGACCTAGAATTAGGAGTGAGCAGTGAAGTGGCCAAGTTTGCTGACGACACTAAATTGTTCAGGGTTGTTAAAACAAAAAGGGATTGTGAAGAGCTCCAAAAAGACCTCTCCAAACTGAGTGAATGGGCAGAAAAATGGCAAACGCAATTCAATATAAACAAGTGTAAAACTATGCATATTGGAGCAAACAATCTGAATTTCACATATACGCTCATGGGGTCTGAACTGGCGGTGACCGAACAGGAGAGAGACCTCGGGGTTGTAGTGGACAGCACGATGAAAATGTCGACCCAGTGTGCGGCAGCTGTGAAAAAGGCAAATTCCATGCTAGGGATAATTAGGAAAGGTATTGAAAATAAAACAGCTGATATTATAATGCTGTTGTATAAATCTATGGTGTGGCCGCATTTGGAATACTGTGTACAGTTCTGGTTGCCTCATCTCAAAAAGGATATTATAGAGTTGGAAAAGGTTCAGAAGAGGGCAACCAGAATGATCAAGGGGATGGAGTGACTCCCTTACGAGGAAAGGTTGCAGCATTTGGGGCTTTTTAGTTTAGAGAAAAGGCGGGTCAGAGGAGACATGATAGAAGTGTATAAAATTATGCATGGCATGGAGAAAGTGGATAGAGAAAAGTTTTTCTCCCTCTCTCATAATACTAGAACTCGTGGACATTCAAAGAAGCTGAATGTTGGAAGATTCAGGACAGACAAAAGGAAGTACTTCTTTACTTAGCACATAGTTAAACTATGGAATTTGCTCCCACAGGTTGCAGTAATGGCCACCAGCTTGGATGGCTTTAAAAGAAGATTAGACAAATTCATGGAGGACAGGGCTATCAATGGCTACTAGCCGTGATGGCCGTGCTCTGCCACCCTAGTCAGAGGCAGCATGCTTCTGAAAACCAGTTGCCGGAAGCCTCAGGAGGGGAGAGTGTTCTTGCACTCGGGTCCTGCTTGCGGGCTTCCCCCAGGCACCTGGTTGGCCACAGTGAGAACAGGATGCTGGACTAGATGGGCCACTGGCCTGATCCAGCAGGCTCTTCTTATGTTCTTATACATTCAAATGAAGGTAGGAGCCATCAGTGCCAACCAAGAAGGGCATAGATAGAAAATAAAAACTCTGGAGGTTTACTGAATAAATGCCATGAAAGGGATCTAGCTTTTTTTTTTAAGCTATTAGAATAAGGGTATGTCTTTGTTTCTGTCTCCCACCTTTCTGTAGTCCAGTTCTGGCATCTGATTAGGGACGAGTGAATCTGTCAGTTTCCCTCAGCTTCTTATTTTTTTCATTCTTCAGTTGTCCATTCTCCCACATCAGTTTGCATTTTTTTCAAAAAAAAGTCATTGTGAAAATTCACCAGCATTTTAGTGTGCATTTCTCTTAATATATACATATTTGCATGTAATTTCCCCTAGTACACAAACATTTTTGCAAAGCAATTCCCCCTTCTATATTGCATGTCTGTATGTTATGCTCACTAACATATGTATTTTTATGCAGACTACTCCAGCATCTGCATTTTTGTACACATTGCTTGGCTGGAGAACTACACTGCAAAATTCAGAGAAGTCAAAACTTTGAAGGATGGCTGTGTTTTGGTTCTCAGATTGGTTTGGAAAGTGAAAATGGGGTAGATTTGCTTTCAAATGCAAACGGAATCCAATTTCTCCCCCAGCCCTGATGGTATATGATGTAATCTCTGCTTGCAAAAGTCTAGTCTCTCACAAAATGACAGGAGTCTATGTGGCATCGTGACTGGCATTAATAGAGCATGGTTTTTCTCTACTGAGAGAGATATGGCTCTGAAGTGCACTGATTTGAATAAAAACAAGAAGCTGGACGTATTTAATACGCAGAGCCTGGCAAGATGCATTAAGGATTAGCTCAGATAGAAAAATGCCTATGGGAACAGTTGGTAAGCAACTTGCTGGTTCTCTCACAAGAAAGAGCAGAGCTTTCCCAAACTCAGCCTGCTGCCCTGGACTCTGATCTATACAAAATGTAACTCTTCCCACGTCATCTTGAGGGTCTCTACAGTGTGTTTTTATAGCTGACAAAACAGATTCATGTTTTTAAAGACAGGGTTAAACTGACCTATTTTCTTGCTATCAAGTTAAAACGGACACCTTCGCAAAAGGCAAGCCAAATTTATATCCTGCAAATAAGATGGGGAAAAGCAGCAGGCAAAGGGAGATGTGTTGAGTTTGTAAATTATAGCCTGTTTGGCTTCAGATATTATAACCGTGTGGACAGCCTTAGCAAAAAGATTTATTTATTTATTTATTTATTTTTGTTGTTGTTATGTGCCTTCAAGTTGATTATGACTTATGGTGACCCTATGAATCAGTGACCTCCAGTAGCATCTGTCGTACAACTCCAGACTCTCCTTTCACATCTGATTTATATCCTGCCGTTCCAGGAGCCCAGGGTGGCAAACAAAAGCAATAAAAACACTTTAAAACATCATAAAAACAGACCTTAATCTGTTTCTTTTTTTAAAAAAATGCACAAATAGTATATAATACTATTATCAAACATCAAGAACATGAACTTTTTTATAAATACAGGTGAAATCCCAAACAATGAAGCACCACTTATAGATCATGGGTCTAGTCTCTTTCAGCAGTGGGACTTTCCCAAGATAAAACTGAGAAACATTTAGCAGTACAGGCAGCCCTATAGTTAGCCTTCCTTGTTAGGTGGGGCAACCTCATTTCTAGGTGGGGCTCAGGGGGGGGGGAGAGAGAGATGCATGGCACCAGCCAATCTCTACCACCACAGCTGTTGGAGAAGATGGATCCGGATGGTTTCCAAAGGGCTCTGGGGAGTTTTCTGGCTGATAGGGCTGGCGCTCCTGTCGAAACCTTGGTTGAACTGTGGAATACAGAAATGACCTGGGCGGTTGACATGATTGCTCCTGAGCACCCTCTCCTGTGTAGAGCTCGTACGGCTCCATGGTATACCCCATAAGAGATGGCTTGAGTGCAGATAGAGACAAACTCCTGGTGGATGCAATTACACACTGATAAGTGCCTATGGTAAGCTGTATTTAGGGGCAGTGAGAGCAGCAAACAAAACCACAATATTTTGCTGCCACTATCAAATCATCAATCTGCCACCCAGCAGAGCTCTTCAGAATTGTCCGGTGGCTATTACACTCTGGACCCAAGGAAATGTTAGAATCTGAGTCCACTGTAATGAATTTGCTAGGCACTTCTAGGATAAAATCTTTAGCATCCGCCAGACTCCAGTGTTATAGCAGGTGAATCAAGCGGGGTATCCAGAGCACAGCCTTGTCCCGATTTCTTGGATGAGTTTCAGGTGGTACAGCTTGAGGACGTTGACAAGGTGCTTGGACAGGTTCGTGCAACCACTTCTGTGCAGGATCCTTGCCCTTCTTCGCTAATAAAAGCTTGCAGGGATGGAACAGCCGGCTGGGCCAGGGAAGTGATTAATGCCTCTCTGCAAGAGGGGGTGGTCCCTGGCTGCCTGAAAGAGGCGGTAGTGAGACCACTCCTGAAGAGACCCTCCCTGGATCCAGAAAATCTTAATAACTATAGGCTGGTAACAAATGTTCCATTCCTGGGCAAGGTCCTTGAATGAGTGGTGGCAGGCCAGCTCCAGACACTCTTGGATGAGACCGATTATCTGGATCCATTTCAGTCGGGTTTCAGGCCTGGTTTTGGCATGGAAACAGCCTTGGTTGCCCTGTATGATGACCTCTGTCTGGAGAGAGACAGGGGGAGTGTGACTCTGTTGATTCTCCTTGATCTCTCAGTGGCTTTTGATACCATCGACCATGGTATCCTTCTGGGAAGACTGGCTGAATTGGGAGTGGGAGGGACTGCATGGTGATGCTTCTGCTCCTACTTGGCAGGTCGCCTCCAGAAGGTGGTGCTTGGGGAACATTGCTCAGCACCCTGGACTCTCCAGTATGGGGTTCCGCAGGGGTCAGTTCTGTCCCCCATGCTGTTTGACATCTACATGAAACTGTTGGGTGCAGTCATCCGGAGCTTTGGAGTGTGTTGCCATCAGTATGTTGATGACACGCAGCTCTATTTCTCCTTTTCATCTTCTTCCAGTGAGGCTGTCAATGTGCTGAACCACTGCCTGGCGTGACAATGAACTGGATGAGGGCTAATAAACTGAGGCTCAATCCAGACAAGACTGAGATGCTGCTAGTGGGTGGTTCTTCTGACTGGATGGTCGATGTCCAACCTGTCCTGGATGTGGTTGCACTCCCCCTGAAGGAGCAGGTTCATAGCTTGGGGGTTCTCCTAGAACCATCTCTGTCACTTGAGGCTCAGGTAGCCTTGGTGGCACGGAGTGCCTTCTACCAACTTCGGTTGGTGGCCCAGCTATGCCCCTATCTGGACAGGGATAACCTGGCTTCAGTTGTCCATACTCTGGTAACCTCCAAGTTAGATTACTGCAATGCACTCTACGTGGAGCTGCCTTTGAAGACGGTTCGGAAACTGCAGCATGTGCAGAATACAGCGGCCAGATTGGTAACAGGGACCAGACGGTTCAAACATCTAAAACCGATTCTGGCCTGCTTGCATTGGCTGCCTGTATGTTTCCTAGCTCGATTCAAGGTGCTGGTTTTAACCTATAAAGCCTTACATGGCTTAGGACCACAATACCTGATGGAACGCCTCTCCCGACACGAACCCACCCGTTCACTACGCTCAACATCAAAGGCCCTCCTCCAGGTGCCTACTCCGAGGGAAGCTCGGAGTCTAGCAACAAGGGAGAGGGCCTTGTCAGTGGTGGCCCCCAAATTATGGAATGATCTCCTTGATGAGATGCACCTGGTGCCAACACTTATCTTTTCGGTGCCAGGTCAAGACTTTCCTCTTCTCCCAGGCATTTTAGCATGTGTTTTTAAATTGCTTTTTTAAATTGTGTTTTTAAATTTGTATATTTGTTTTTAATGTTTTTAATTGTTGTAAACTGCCCAGAGAGCTTCGGCTATGGGGCGGTATACAAATGCAATAAATAAATAAATAAATAAATAAATAAAATGTGAGGCTCAGGCCAGGGGAAGGGAAAGGCAGTGACCTTCCCTGTCACTCCTCCTCCATCCAGAGAGTGTGTTAACATAAATAAGTGAAGTTTTATCTGTTGAATTCTCTCATCCTTCTTTGAGAGATCCCCACAAATACCGGACTCAAAAGCTTGACTTTGCCTATAGCTTCAGTCCCCTTTCATTTATGATCTGTGCCTGTGTTCTGATTTTTCATGAACTGAACTACTTCGGTAAAGACAGTGAGCTCTTGAGCTCAGCTTTGATGCTTGCATTAGGTATCTCAGTTTTAGATTTCACCTGAAAAACATACAAGTTTGTTAACTCCTGCTTGAGAGTTTCTCCTTCTGGGCCCCGGCCTTTAGATTTTAGAGACCAAGCAAAACAAGTAGTGTTTTCAATAATAATTTAAAGAATCATGAGATGGGCTGGCATGGCCTTAGAAGATGCACTTTCTTTAAGGCCTGTTTTCCCACTTTATCAGTGCATTTCTTCATAAATTCCACGTACTGAATATTGTTAAATCAGGATCAGAGTTATAATCCTGCCAGCTATTATCATTGTAGGGTTGTAACCAATGAAGTTCTTTCTACTCAGAGTAGACCACTGAAATGCATGAACCTGTTAGTCTTGTCCATTAATTTAAATGGATCTACTCTGAGTATGACTAGCTTTGGATATAACCTGTAAGAAGTGTCATGCTGGGCCACATCATGTGCCTTCAAACCATACCCAGCAGACACAATCTATGAATTACTACACTGAAGTCTTGTGTTAAATTAAGTATGGAAGTGACTTTCCTGCTTCTTTTCTGTAGCAAGACCACACAACACCAGGAGTGGGGAATCTTTGGCCCTTCAGATGTTGTTGAACTACAACTCCTATCATCACTGACTGAGGCTGCTGGGAGTTGGAGTTCAACAGCACCTGGGGGGCCAAAGGTTCCCCACCCCTGCACTACACCACTATATAAAACCAGCCCCTACAAGTCCATTAACAAGATGAGAAAGAAAATGTTCTAGCTGATTTTTGACAAGTTAGAAAAGAATTCCAACAGAAAATTCCTCCAGTCTTGTTCTCTTATTTCCGCTCTGTGTTATATATCCCAGCTGCTAGGCTGACTAGTCCAGACAATCTTGGGGAGAGCACAATTTCACTCCATTCCAGCTTGTGGACTTTCCATAGCCATCTGGCTAGCGACTGTGAGAACAGGATACTGGACTAGATGGGCCATTGGCCTGATCCAGTGGGACTCTTCTTATGTTCTTATATTAATACAGTTATAGTTCATGCTTCCTACTAATTTATTTCCTTTCCCCTTCACTCTGCTAATTGCAAACTAGAAAATTAAAATCACTTGTAACATCCTTGATACTACATAACTCTCAGTAGAAAACTATTAGATGAGAACAAATACTATATTACTTTCCAATCAATGAATTGCGCTTCATCCCACTATAGCAATCCCATGAGAAACAAGGTGACCACTGTTGCGCTGTGTGTAGTTGTGTTGCTTAATTTCGTTTAAAAGCAGCACCACAGCAGCAGAGAGTAACAGCAGATGTTGAAATGCGAGTGTGCCAGCATGTGTGTGTGTTTGCCTAAGAAAGCAGGCTTTTACCCTGCATTGGCATCATTGAGACTTGAGACTTAGTAAAATAAGAAAAGCTACTTTATTTATAGAAATACATAGTAGATAGAAAAGGCATACCTAGTTCTAGCTAACTAGCTAAGCTGGAGGTGTAATGCCCAGGTGTGGGAGTCAGCCCCATGCTCGGAGAGAGAGCAGAGACAAAGGGATGTCTCCTCTCTCATGGACAGCTGGAGGACAAAGGAGTGGAAAGGGTGGAAGGAGGAGGGGCAGGTAAGCTTCCCTAAAGGAGTCACAGTCTAGCACCAGAAGGAAGTCAGTCAGAGCATCATAGGTAAAAGGTAAACAAAGCCTATCCATCTGGAGGACCCTAGCCCTATCTTCCCTCTGGAGCTTAAACAAAAGAACAAAACAGGAGTTGCTCTTGCGCCACTTCCAACAACCACATCACCAAAACCCAGGAAAATCACCACTAAAAATAGAAGACATGGATTTGCATTATATTTTAATTTGTATGTATAGATGCAAATTTAGAAATAATTACTATAATTTTTAAATAGAAATACAATACTTCTCACCATAGCGGGGAAGACAGTGACCAAGTGAGGTGAGCACTTCCTATGTCTGCTATCCAGGTTCTAAATGTTAGTAGACATATTCAGGGCTCCTGCTGTCCCATCAGAGTTCTTTAAACCTTCAAACTGGACTTGGATTCAACAACTTTTCAAATAGAGCAATTACTTATATAGCCCTTTAAATAGAAGACTTAATCTTACCTGAAGCCTCTGAGATTTCATCCAGGAGACTGAATTCTTATCAGTAACTATCTGATTTAATTTACACATTAGGTTAATTGCATGAAAGCAATTAACGTTCTTGGTTTTTAAAATGCAAATAGCGGCTGCCGAGGGTGGAGGTGAGCTAGCAATATTAAAACTGTGCCACATAAGGACCCTCCCACAAAATACCCCACCCTCTAAGATGTTTTTAGTCCCTGAAGGGGGCCTCCAAGCTACATCAGAAACAGGTTGTGAAAAAAAATCTCAGTGGACGGTTGGTATTCAAGAAACACAAGCCCCCAAACCCCATTGGGCTCACATGAGTAGTTGCATGGTTCTTTTGATGATGATGATATCTCTGTTAGACCGAGCAGCACAGGGAGAAACTGTAGAGAATCAAACCTGTCACCAGGAAAATGTAACTACCTCCTCCCGCCGATTATATAAATCACGGGGATGTCAACACAAGGTTTTTAGTTGATTGAAACTGCTGTTGCAGCACAAGAGAAATGGCAATCTGCAATTTAGAACCAAAGCAAGTTATACAACATTCAAGTTGGGAGCCAAGTAATTCTTTCACAGAATAGACAGAGAAGCTGCCCGAAAGTAGTGCATACTATGGATAGCTGATATGGAAATGCTATGATTTATGAAAGGAATTATGCATGGGGCTTGTCCTCATGCAATTGGTGAAGTGCCCAGTGTACATTGATGGTGCTATATATGAAAGTGAGAGGGGAAAACACAACTCTGTCTCAAGGAACTTACAGTTTAAATTTCGAGTGTGTGTAGACAAGGGAGGGCGAGAAGGAAAAGGAGGTAAGGGTAAAAAACAACAGAGAGAGAGAGAGAGGTAAGTTGAAAGTAAAGGAATGAATGAGAGTAAAATTCCATTAATAAGTACTTAGGATTTGTTTTGTTTTAAGGTAGAGCTTTGTTGCCTAAGCCAACAAATATTCACTTCCCTCGTTTAGCCTGGCTTAGAAAGGAAAGAGGAAAGGGCAGTAAATTAGGCTGTACTGAGGAGACTACTGGCAGGAACTCTTCCACAAGCCATTAATTAATATTTATTTATTATATTTATACCCCGCCTTTCTTTTCATCATAGAAACCCAAGGCGGCTTACACATGGCTCCCAGGCGGTCTCCCATGCAGGCACTGACCGGACCTGACCCTGCTTAGCCTCAGCAGGGAGCTGGCCTTAGTGCCTTCAGACCAGGAGCCCAGGGCAGCAAACAAAAACATTAAAACACTCTAAAACATCATAAAAACAGACATTAAAATATATTAAAACATAAAATATATTAAAACTTCAAAAACATCTTTTTAAAAAAAGCTTTAAAAATATTTAAAAGCAATTCCAACACAGACGCAGACTGGGATAAGGTCTCTACTTAAAAGGCTTGTTGAAAAAGGAAGGTCTTCAGTAGGCACTGAAAAGTTAACAGAGATGGAGCCTGTCTAATATTTAAGGGGAGGGAATCCCAAAGGGTAGGTGCCACTACACTAAAGGTCCACTTCCTATGTTGTGTGGAATGGACCTCCTGATAAGATGGTATCTGCAGGAGGCCCTCACCTGCAGAGGTTGGTGATTGACTGGGTATATAAGGGGTAAGATGATCTTTCATGTATCCTGTTCCCAAGCTGTATAGGGCTTTGTATACCAAAACCTTCTATATTACACCTTTTCTCCAAGGAACTCCTCCCCCATTTTTATCCTCACCACAACTCTGTGAGGTAGGTTAGGCTGAGAGACTATGACTGGCCCAAGGTCATCCAATGAGCTTTATGGTGAAGTGGCAACTTGAACCCTAGTCTCCCAGATGCTAGTCCAGCACTCTAACTACTTTATTACGTTGCCTTTAGTGCGTGGATGAATACACTCATAATCCTACCTAACATCTTTTGCTATTAGAACGATGTATTTCTTCAAATCTCTAGGGACAACTATAATCCCACTGAAATTAGTACATATGTATGTGGGGTGTGGGCTGGGCAGCTTAGATATTCATTTCTATAAGAAAAGAAAGCATTTTATCCCCCCCTCCCTGCTATTGTACCTTATATGGTAGAGGCCTCTAGAAGCAGCACTGAGTACCTAGAGTACCCAGAGATAATTTCTTTACACCTGGTATAAATTTCTAACATGCTTTGTTTTGGAAAAAAAAATATAATATTGATTGGTGGTTTTCAGCTTTTTTTTTTAAATCCCCTTGTTTAAGCTCCTTATGTTTTTGGCTGCCTGATGTAAGTATTTATAGGCAGAAACGGCAGTACAACACAAATAAATATTAATAAATATATACTAATTGACAAACACCCTTTAGACCCTCTTCCCTGTTCCTGGGATTCAATGCTTGTTCTTCAGTGCACAACTGGAGGCCAGAGGCCTAGCTCATTTACTTATGTATGTTCTCAGGCCCTCCAGTAATGTGTTATCAGGGCTAGGTTACGCTGTCCCTGGGATAACTGCCACCTTGCTTATTATGGTATTTATTCCTCTTTCCTGTTGCCAGTCACCTGCCACACCCCATCAGTTCCCCCTGCGTGTGAGAAGGAAATGCCTGCAGAAGGAAAGATCGGTTGGGCTTGTACTCCTTGAGAGAACCACGTAGAGAGGTATACATCTCTCAGTCCCTCAGACTACAAGGTCTAGAGCAGCCTTTCCCAACCAGTGTGCCTCCAGATGTTGTTGGACCACAACTCCCATCAGCCTCAGCCAGCATTGCCAATGGTCAGGAAAGATGGGAGTTGTGATCCAACAACATCTGGAGGCACACTGGTTGGGAAAGGCTGGTCTAGAGCAATGGTTCCCAAACCTTTTCCCCCATGGACCATTTGAAATTCACTGGAGGTCTTGGTGGACCATTTCATGAATCCCTGCCTGTTCTAGCAACTGTAATGTGGTGTCCTAAATGCTGAATGATTTTTAATTATATTTTTACGTACAGGCCGTGCATCTCTTGAATGAAGCTTGTGGACCACCCAGGAGAAACTGGCTTAGGATTTCTTGTACTAGCACTCTCAGCAGTGGATTGCTATACACATCTACTCAGAAGAAAGTGCCACTGAGTTAAGTGGGGCTCATTTCCAGGTAAGTAGGTACCGGACTGCAGCCTAACCTTCATTCTGTTCTACTTCTGATTGGCTCCAACAAATCTTACATGCTCTGGACATCCCATATACATCTGTGTCTGTTTTTAATTATGTTATGTTGTATTTGTTGTTGTTGTTTAAAAAATGCTCAGTTTGAGTTGCACCTTTTGCTTAGGTTGTAAAAACAGTTCCTGTTGTTTTGTTTTTATTATTTTATTAGCAGACCTCTCAAACGTTTTAGTTACTTTTTGACATTTTTATATTTTATTTTTTACACATGGCATTGCTCTCCTGCACGCCCTCTCTGAGCCAGTTCTAAAAACATAAGCCCAGTAAAACATAGACAGCTTGGGAAAAGGGAATTGTGCAGCTCCTGAACTAGCATCTGAACTGATTCCAGGGTGGAGGAAACAGTTGACCGCCAGCTGTTGTTGAACTCCAGCTCCCATCAGCACCAGCTAGCTTGGCTAATAGTCAGAGATGGTGGGAGCTGTAGTCTGGCAACATTTAAAGGAACACAGTTTCCCCATCCCTGATGTGTTAGCCTACACACTGGGCTAGCCTACACACCAGGCTACCCTCCTCCCTCTCAGGTTACTATTAGCAGGGTGATATCAAGTGGCTGAAGACAGGAATGGGATGAAAGTAGGGATGGGGAGAAATTTGATTCAGTTCACACTTAATGGTGAATCTATCAAATTCGCATTTTTGAAAACAACATGAGAACTGAAACACGGCCATCCTTTGAAATTTACACTTATCTGATTTTTGCAATGCAGTTCTCTAACAAAAATGCATATGTTAGGGGAAAGTGTACATAAAAATGAATATATTTGTGCATTATATTAGGGAAGATTGCTTGCCTTCAAAACTGCATATAAAAATGTGTTTTTTAGGAGAAATTTGCACTAAAATGCTGAAGAATTTTCATGTGGATTGCAGTGTGGAAAACTGGAAAAATGAGAAACCAAGAGAACCAAAATGGACAGAGTCTTCCATCCCAAGGTAGAAGACAGTGTGGCACTGAGCTATCCATAAAGTATTTGAGCCACCACTGAGTCAGCTACATTGGCACAAAGCTAAGCACCTAAATTTGGACAGTAAACTATGACAGTTATGTTGCAAATAAAATAAAATAAAATAAAAATGACATGCCTCACCACAAAGCACCAAAAAACAATGCCCCTTCCTCAAGTTGTTTCACACAACATGCATGGCAGCACCCTCACCATTCTAAGTGCATTTAAATCTTAAGATAACTACCTCATCTTTCATCATTAGTTTTTTGCAATTATTTTAAAAAATTATTCTTCTCATGACAATTCTTCTGGTTCGTTTTAGGCTAGGATTTGTTCAGTATGCAAGCTTTCTTAGCAATAATTGTTTCCTGGCTTGGGATTGAATTCATAGTATGTACCTGAGATTGATCAATGAAGAGAATCTACGCTATGGAGATCTCCTGGGAACTTTGTAGGGTTAGATTTTGTATTTGCATGGGGGCATCCTTTAAAATTCATAGATGTTCCATGTGGGAGAAAAGGTCAAACTGCTTCTGGTTTCATCAAAGTACAGTAATCAAATACATTTTAAAATCTTGCATCAGTGTGTGGAAGACAATTATGATCACACCAGTTTGTAAAGCAGATTGAAAGGCTGCACAACAGCGATGGGGGGGGGAACTGCATAATTTTGCAAGGATAGGACTTTCAGAAAAACAAACCATTTGTTAAATGAGCAGTTCAGTGCACCGCTATTAAATATTGATGATTCACGCACTGTGTGCTCATTCTGATTTCCATATGTATGTAGTTTATCATGGAAACAACTTGCAATATCATTTCTATGTAGATTCAGTAATAGATATCACAGAGTGATCTATTATTCATAACATACAGTAGTCTAAACTAATCCATGATTTTCCATGGTGCGGTTATATTTCATAGCAATATTATAGTCTTGTCACCTACCATTACTCTTGTACTGGTATACATGGATGAAGATTACTAAAAGGGGTTATGGTATGACTTAAAAATAATGCAATCAGACGAATTCTCCAGAATAAAGATATATCTTATAATAACATACTGTGCTACTGTAAGCCAACTGCATTCACACAGCTTAGCACAACCACAGTTATTAAAATGTTAAATATTACTCTCCATTAGATCAATGTACTTACTGTAGATTAAATAAAGAAATTCACATACACTGAAGGTATCCTGACATCCCATACCCAAAATGTAAAAGAGTAACATATTGTATACTACATGAATGTAATATTGTGGTTTGCAATTTTCTGTAGGCATAGCTATCAACACATCCCACAGCCTAAGCAAACTTTAGAAATGAGCTATGGATCTAATTATGGACTAGAAATATAGCTATCCATCACACTCTAACATGTTCAACAAGTGCCATCTAGGACGCAGTTGAGAGGATGATTATGCTGCCCTGTTCCCCAAATAATTAGGGTCAACGGAGGCAGGGAACAGGTTTAGGCCTTGCTTGGTGGTGTCCTTGGGTAGACCTTTATTTCTCTGTCCGCTCCTTGGAGAGAGCTTCATTGAATTCTAGCAAGTTGATGAGAAGAGTCCCAGTCCTCCTCTGTATCTTAAGGCAGGGATCACCCTTACAGTTCCACTGAACATCAGCAGCTCAGTACAATGATGGGGAAAATCCTTGCCCTCTATCCATCTGGGATACTGCAAGCTCGTCTCTGGTTTGTTGTTGAGGAATGTGTGAGAAGACCTCACCAGCCACAATAGAGTTACAATTAAGGAGGTTGTGGTAATGCTCTTTCCAACGCAGTGCAATAGACTCTTTGTCCTTAAGAAGTTTGGTACCATCCTTTGAGCGTAAGGCATTCATACCATGATTTGTTGGTCCATTTGTGGAATTTAAAAAGCCTCGTATTCATGAGCACCTGCAAAATGCTGGATTTCTTGAGCTTTCTTTGTCCACCAGGAATTCTTAAGTTCTCTAGTTCTTCATTGGGACCTCAGCCTTTGCACTGGCAGAGATTTTCTTCTTAGCAGTACAGTCAATGCCGTTCTGCCATATCCGAAAGGCCTTCCTTTTCTTGTCGATAATACGTTCAATCCCAGTATCATTCTCATCAAACCAGTCCTGATATTTCTTAGTTTGGTTTTCAATAGTTTGCTCATATGCTGCAATAATGGAAGTTTTCAGTTTAATCTAGTGTTCTTCGACGTTTTCAAGGATTTCCATAGGTAGATGTTTTGTAAGCGTTGTTTGAAAACAAGCTCGCTTAATAAGATCTTGAAAGGCATGGGTGTTCATTTTCGCCTTGGTTTTCTTCCTTGGAGCCTACATTGAGGAACAATATTAATGGCCATAGTGGATTGAATTAATTGGTGATCTGTCCAGCAGTCATCAGCACTCGTCATGGCCCTAGTGAAGAGTACATCACGACGATCTCTAGCACGGACAATTATGTAATCTAGGAGATGCCAGTGTTTTGACTGAGGGTGCTTCCATAATGTTTTAAATTTATTTTTCTGGTGAAACTGTTTATAACAAAACTGTGTATTTGTAATAACAAGATTATGCTCTGCACATTTAGTCAAAAGTAGAATTCCATTCAGGTTGCTGTTGCCAACTCATTCTTTCCCATTGGTTTCTGGTCATAAATCAAAATCACGCCCAACTCTTGCATTGAAATCACCCAGGAAGATAATTTTATCCTCTTTAGGTATCTCTGATAAGATGGTGTCCAGCTGAGTATAAAATATTTCCTTGATGTCTTCATCAGCATCTAATGTTGGCTTATAAGCACTTATAATAGTTGCCTGCTGGTTTTTGGCGAATTTTAACCAGAAAGTTGAGAGCCGTTCATTAATGCCAATGGGAACTTCTGACAAGAGCTTCACACAATTATTTTTAATAGCAAAGCCTGCTCCACGTATTCATCATTCTTGTTCAGGCAGTCCTTTTCAGAAGAAGGTATAACCTCGTTTGTCTTCTTTCAATTGTCCTCCTGCTCTTCGTGTTTCTTGGAGTGCTGCTATGTCAATATTAAAAAGTCTTAACTCTCTCATGATGATGGCAGTCCTGTATTCAGGATACAATGTTCATATGTTCCATGTTCCAAAATTCAATTGTCTTTTGCAACTGCTAAGTGGTGACCCCACTGGATGCAGTAATCCAATCAGGGAGAGATTTGGCACACTATGCTTAGGACACCTTTTCTAGCCCCCTCCCCATACGGGGTGAGCAGAGTGGATCCAGAATAGGACTGCTCAGTTGTGGATGCAGCTACTGAACTACTCAGCTGCCTCGGTCCTTGAGCCAGGACGACTGAATCTGTAACCACCGCCAATGTGCCGGTCCATGACTAGGGGCTTCTAGATTTCACAGTCCTGCCCCTGTCACCATTCACCAATCGGCACGGGACTTTTGTTTTGTTTTGGAAGACACCTGTGCATGAATTTGTTTTATGTGGGGAGATCAGCGCACAACTATCAACACACAATCTTGACAGAAAAATGCTTTGATCCAATGGCATGGATACCATGACGATTGGAAGTCTTTTATCTGCTGCAGCCTTCATCTGCCTTCACAGCCATTGTAACATACACATTGTTATCCTCCACCTGTTCTGCCGTTGAGGACATTCTTGGATCGTTCTTTGTCTGGTTCCTCTCCTTTGACCTTACCGCCATGGGTGACCCTCCTGGGAGTACAAGACTCCCGATGGCATCGCTCACAGGGTTCATTGGAACACTCAAGCCCACTTACCACCACAAGGTGATGATCCAGCAGATTATCTCTCTACTCTTGCCCAAAAGCAAAAGTCCTAAGTGGGCACAGATAAGGGGAAACACATGTCACATCACTCACTTTTGTGTGGTTGCAATGAATATTATTGGGCCAGTCCTGGATAGCATAAAGGTTGTGTGTGGAGGATGCAAGCACTAGCACAATACCTAAAATGGACACCGTGTTTAGAACTTCCCATCCTCTTGCTGCTACTGTTCATGATCTAATTTCAGTTTGCGAACTGATTCATTAATGGATCAGTTCAGCAATTACAAGAAGGGCCGTAACTCAGAGGTTGAGCATCTGCTTTGTGTGTAGAACTCCCCAGTTTCAATCCCTGGTATCTCCAGGTAGGGCTGGGAATGTTCCCTGTCTGATATCCTGGAAAGCTGTTAGCAGTGCTGAGCTAGATGAACCAATGGTCTGACTGATGAATAAAGTAGCTTCCTGTGTTCCTAACAAGAATTGTAACCTCAGATTTCACTTTCACAGTACCAGTGGATTGGCAATGAGATTATATTTCCTGGGGACTGCTGCTATTTTGCCTGTTTCTGAATCGCAACGCTTATGCCAAGAAAGGAGCCACAATGGATTCAACCAACCAGGAAGAAATGCTGTAAATGCATCCCATGGCAGCTGTGCTTCTGAGAACAGATACCTAATAAACTTTCTTTGGGCAATTTTGAAGGGGAAAGCAATAGTTCAGTTCTACCAATAAGAAAAGGGCTCTTCATTTAATTCATCCATTTTGCACATAGCGCTAAGCCAAATTATGGCTTAGCATGAACAAACATGTGAGTCCCCAGAAAGAATATTGTGGCTGCTTTGCTCTTCCTCTGGTCCTGCTGCTGTGTTGCTGTGAGCTAAGCTGTGCTTTAGCGTTGCATCTGAAGTCAGGCTCATGGCTTATCTCTCCTGGACAAATTATGAGCAGTAAGCCATAGAACAATCCTTGTCTACAGTTTGTGGTTTGTCTGGAATGAGACAAACAAGCAAAATATTGCTTTATTCTGCCTCAATCATAAATTTCAGGAATGAAGCAATATTGTAATACCTATTCTTTGAGCATATGTCCACAATGGGGAGGAATGTCCAGCAAGACTATGCAAGTCATAATCTTTGATCTTGCCACTTTGGACCAGAGTATTGTGCATGATGAATGAACATGATTGCTTTCCAGATGAGAGTTTATTGTGGAATTAATGCGCTCAAGCCCTGCATTCTTCCCCCCCTTTTTTTGGGGGGGGTAGCATTCAAACATTGTCATTGTTGTCAAAATGCCAGCCCATTAAAAAAAAAAACAGTCCTGTTTCCCCCTATTGCAGAAAATCTGATAAGTAAATATAATGTGTTATACATCTACAGTCACTGCTGGTGTGGAAATTCCTTAGGACATTTTTTTTTGCAGGGCACAGATGACAGGCACAGTTTGTCATGTGTGTGATGAGGTTTTGGTGGCTGGTCTTTGTCACTACACCTCTACCTGCGCTTGCTTTCACTTGAGTATAGCCTAGCCATTTTGTTTCTCGCAACCCCAAGTACCAAAGGAAAGAAACCCATTTTCACTATTTCCCACAGTTTGGAAAAGATATTCTCTTGAGATCGCCACACACTAAATGTGGGGTGTTACCTGGAAGACTGTAACTGCAGTATATACATTTATTAAAAAATAAATTAATATTGAGGACTTGTACAACTCTCTCTCACTGCTGTAGTCTTGTTCAAGACCTCGGTATTAAAAAATATTAAAAAAGAAACAAACAAATGGAAATGGATATCCTCCCCCTCAAAAAAGCACAAGCTTCCTCTTTGCCTTTTGTAAACATTGAAAGCTGGCTGGATAAGGCTGGTAAAATTTGCTCTGGGATTATTTTAAAGGCCAGCAGGTACAGAAACTCATGCGTGCATACCTGGAATGGAAAAAATGTAGTAGCAGGCAAATGAGGAGTGATTTAGGACAGGGACAGAAGAACATAACCAAGATACATTATACCAAGTACCACCCACTGGCATGAATGGCAAGCAATGAATATTATGACTGAAATTGGAATGTATGTGCATGGGAATGTGCACACACAGAAAAATCAGATTTGAATGACCCATTTGCAATATAATGTCCCCATCTGGAAACACCTTCAAGTCACATCAGAAGCAAAATATTGTTTCATTCCTGGTATAGCACAGTGGGGAGGAGAGCCTGGCTAGGAATCCAGAGTCTGTGAGTTCAAATCCCTGCTTGTGTCTCCTGGGTGTAAAGGGCCAGCTAAAGATCACCCCCACAGTGAGTGGCTCAGGGGTTTCATGCCCTGCCACCTGTGAAGCTGTGGGCAAGCTGCATAGTCCCAAGGAGCCCAGTTGCCCCCCAGCTGGCAGTTGCAGACAAGGAAGGGGCTGGCTTGTGCAGTTGTGGCAAGCTGAGCAGGCTCTAGCCAGCTGGGGAGGACTAGCCTCAGAGGGAGGCAATTGTAAACTCCCTCTGAATACCGCTTACCGATTCATAGGGTCACCATAAGTTGGGATCGACTTGAAGGCAGTCCATTTCCATTTTTTTCATGAAGTAGACTACACTTCTGTGGAATCCATGAGCTAAGCAATTATTTTCCTAATTCACAAAATCAGGTGGCATTTTGGGCTAATATAAAGTCTATGTAAGAATTGGCACTAAAAAAAGCAAATATTTCACTATATAGGACTTGTATAAGAATTTTGTGGACACACATGACATGTAATTCTATGCAGAGGAAAAACATGTACAAAATGTGCAGACTACCTTGTAGAAAGGTGTACAAAGGTCTATTTAGCCAGTAATGCACATGTTGGGAAGCCTTCCTATTAAGTGTGGCAGAACATGGTCCTAATCCTGTTTATTCAGAAATAAGCTCAATTGTGTTCAGTTGGATTTACTTCCAAGTATATGGGCACAGGATTATTGCCTCAGTTGATTTGATTTCAATATACTTAAATGTGTATTACCTCTGGATTGCAACCAGTATGTATATCTTTTTATTACCTATCTCAAACTCTTGTAATTAGACAGACTAGCAATCTGAATTAAAAATACATCCAAGAGTCTGTTTCTTCACTGGTATACAATAATTTCCATGGGGTAAGCAAAAAGGGTTGTTTTAAGTTTAAGGAACAAACACAGGATCACAATTGGGTTGAATGATTCTGCAATGCATTCCTGTATATATTCACTAATAGGCAAAAAACCTTGCAATTTAAGAATGTACCTATAGCCAACAGATATTTCTATCAAACTTTAAAAAGCAGGGAAATTGGGCAACTGTAGTGAATGCACCAGGGCAGCAGGAGACCTGACCTCCTTTCTGAGATACTGTACAGTCCTACAAATTTGTCAAAATGCAAACAGCATTTGGGTTGGTCTTTCACAGTCCAATCCACTTGCTGTGTAGCTTGGAAGAATTTGGTAACGTGCTTCTGAGCATATGGTGAGTGGTGGCAACACCTGCCATCTCCAAAGATGGAGAATTTCATTTGTGTATGTTGGTGTTCTTCTTACTCTGCGTCTTTCCTGTGTTGCTAGCTACTGTTTCTCCAGAGAATCTAACCTAGAAAATTATATTTCTTTCATTACTCATCGTAGAAATCTGTGTCAAATTTATTTTTATTAATTTCAAAGCCTTGTTACTGGTCAATGTCATATGATGGTGGAAACAGCCTTTTGTGTTTTAAACTGGAAGTTATGCTCTATTTCTATTTTGGGTGCATTAACAGTTGACTCTGAAACTGCAGTTTGAGGTAAAATCAGACTGTGTACAATATGTTGCACCTTAAGCAATGCCTCCAGCTGTTGGAAAAAAACAAACTTGGCCTGCCCAAGATGCATGTTTTCAGGCTGCTAGGCTTCAACTAATCCACTTAAGGAAAGATGGGCATGGTCAATTAAAAGCATGGAGCACATCTAGAATTTTGCTAGAATATATTTCACCTCCCACTGCTTTATCTTCTGCAAATTGAGACACTTCTCATGTCCAATGGAAACTATTCTGCAGAACAGTTAGTGCCATTATTCCACAATTGTTTTTGGAGCATTCTTTAGTGTTGCAAAGTGTTGCTGTACTTCACATATTCACAGAAACAGAAGCAAAAGAAAATGATTTACTATAGGAAACTTCACTAAAATTGCAAAGTAAATCAAACAAAGTGACTATCTGAACTATATCAACTGTTTTAATATTGTTGCTTCCTCCCTGCTAAAACAAGATCAGCACAGCACATGTCTTGTTTCTATTATTTGGGCTGATTGCAGGTGTTGTCACCATTCACCATATGCTTAGAGGCACATGTTACCAAATTCTTCCAAGCAGATTGGACTGTGAAAGACCAACCCAAATTGTGTTTGCATTTTGACAAATTTGTAGGGCAGTCCAATATCTCAGAGAGGAGGTCAGGTCTTCTGCTCCCCTGGTGCATTCACTCTAGCTGTCCGATTTCCCTGCTTTTTCAAGTTTGATAGAAACATCTGTTGGCTATAGGTACATTTTTAAACTTCAAGGTTTTTTGCCTATTAGTGAATTTCTCTGCTTTTTAATCCGGGAGGTAAGAAATGGGATCCTGTGCAAGATTGCTGAGAATAGATTGATCATTTGCATGCTTTTTGAGTTCAGTGGGATTTACTCTCCTGTAGTCATCCTTAGGATAGGTGAAACTGACAATGGGGGGGAGGGAAGGAAGGCTGGAGTAGGCAAGGGAAAAGGAAGAGGGGAGGGGAGGAAGAAGGGAGGAGGAAGGGAGAGGAAGGGGGAAGGAGAGGAAGGTATATCTGATCATTTGCATGCTTATTGAGTTCAATGGAATTTATTCCCGTGCATTCATGCTTAGGATAGGTGAAACTGATCTGGGGAAGGGGCATGGAGGGGAGGAAGGGGGAAGGAGGGAGGGGGAGGGGAGGAGATTGGGTGGGTGGGCACTGGGCAGAGGGGAAGCCCCTTTCCGAAAGGAAAACAATATGAACAGTACCATAGTTTTTCAGGGTTTCTCCCACCTTTTTATTCCACAACAGACACATGTAGCCTCCCACCAAAATTTAAACCAAAGCTGTCCCTGGCCATATCCACACCAGACTTTTATTTCACTTTAGAGAGTAATGGCTTCTCCCAATAAATCCTGGAATGTGTAGCTAGTGACGGGTGCTGAGAATTGCTAGGAGAGGCCCTGTTCCCCTCACAGACGGTCAATCAGAGTGGCTGACTGTTAAACCACTCTGGCCACTGGAGTTCTTGCAGGGGAATAGGAGTCTCCTCTTAGCACCTTCACGAACTACACTTCCCAGAATTCTTTGGGGAAAGCCATGACTGTCTAAAGTGAAATAAAGGTCTGGTGTGGGTGTGGCCCCCTGATTAGCCAAGCCAAGCAGCTGTGAGTCTAGCTTTTAGAACACTGACTGTTCTTACTGAGCATGCCTGGGCTTATCATTGACTGTAATGCTAACATTCTTAAATTAATTAAAAATGAGCCAGGCATTTGTTTAGCTTTTAAACTGCAGATAATGAAGGTCATAGTATGGGGCAAGGTTAGGAATAGGAGTACAGGTCCTCTGTGAACATGACTGATTTTTAATTAATTTCAACAAATATGAGAACTCTGACAGAAGTCCAAAAAGGGACTGGGTTTTTCCTCTCTCTTTTTACACTTTGACTGTTTTGTGTATTGCCATGAAAATTTAGAGAGTTGTTAAGCAAGCATTTCTGAGTTCATGACTATAAGTTTTGTAAGGTTTTGTTTTGAAATGAGCTTATGAGAAGCATCAGAATGGCATGGGGGTATTTTCAATTTAACATTGGGGATTGCGAAACTGGAACATTCAAGGGACGTAGTAGCAGGGAACATATCTACTTTAACTTCTGCGATGCTGTGAGGAATGGACAATGTGTAGAGTGGATTAGATCACACTCCTGTCTTTGTAACTGTTACACTTACCATGTTGACAATGGGGTTAGGGGAAAATGGATTTCCAGTTCTTGACCCTTACATAGCAACTGTTGCATTAACACCTCATGGGCAGCAAGATATGTGAGGATTATGTCATTTATACTAGTGTTGCAGCTGTCCATTCTTTTGCCTTAATGCCATGGAGGCATTATTTCTACATAATATCTTGCTTACTAACCTTGAGCTGTTCAACATGCGACCCCAAATCGATCACAAAATGACTCCAGAAGGTTGGCAGATAGGGTGTTTGGGTGGTATAGTGAGTACAGGGTTTTTGTGCATGTGCAAGCAATCATAACTCTGTAAAAGCCCTTGAAATTCACATTACTTGAACTGCGGTAGCAGTTAGAAACACAGCCTTGCTAAATTACCACCTAGAATGACTGCATGCTATAACTTAGACCAGCAGCTGCCAGAAATAAATCCTAGCATTAGTCATTCACACTTTCTCCCCCATGTTATAGAATTTGATTACACAAAGCACTTAGCATTAATTTCTAATGCCTGGGCTTGTCTGCCCCCTATTCATTGCTACCTCTCACCACAGCGGAAGGATTCTCAAGCTACATCACACTGAGCCTGTCCAAAATGAGCACAACATTGTTCAAGTCCTTCCATTAAGTTTAATATATTTGTGTGTGTGTACTGTAGGAGTGAGAAATTCTATATAATAAATACATGTTTCAAAAGAGTCAGAAGCTAAATCCCCTCACACACGCACACACGCACACACACACACAAAGAGCCAATCTAGAGAGCAGGCTGACAGAAATGCACAGTGAATGCAAAATATTTTTTTTAAAAAAATCTTCATATGGTGCTTGGGGGTCTGTAGGTAATGCTTAACTTGTAAACAGAGGAGCCAAAGTGAAGGCCCGCTTCATACACTTACGTAAGGTGGCTGTTCTGTATGTATGGCAGAGAGGCATGGAAGTTTGTGTGCTGCTATCGGGCCTTTTAGAGTGTAAAACTTTGCTTCCAAGACACTTTACTTACTCCAGATGCTGGAGTAACAAAATCAGCCTCTCTGCTTGGTGAGGAAGTGTAAATGCTTGCATGCTCCCACCTTACCTACAATATAACATGTAATGAATCTATATACACAGAGAATTCACACAGTCCTCAAAAATCATCTACACAATGACCCAGCCATACATATAGATACATGCAGATCCTTTCTCTCTGACAGGGCCATACATGTAAATCTCCAATCATTCTTTCCCTTCTTTCCTCCTTCTCTACCTTCTTTTGAGGATTGTGTGAATTGTCTGCATATTTCTATTGCAAGTGTGGTGGAAGCATGTGAGCATTTCTGCTTCCCCACCAAGACTGCAGAGGGGCTGTAACTCCCACTATCACTGACCATTAGCCATGCCTATTTGTACTGTTTTATGCAGTGGTGTTTATTGGTTTACGAGCTGCTATACTTATTGTTGCCCATTTGATATGTTGTGAGCCACCTTGGGCACAATTTTATGGGAAACTGGTATACCAATAAACAGAAGATGATACTGGCTGGGGGCTGATGGAGTCAAACCACATCTGGAGGGGACCATGTTGGCTGCCCCTCTTCCAGAAATGCTGCCTCTTAATCCCAGTCATGTGGAAGCTTGCTGCAGTTATAGCAGTGAGAACCATGCCCTCTTCATATGCAGAGAGGTACCGCCTTCGGTATTATTTCACATGTACCAGAACCAAGCTTAGCAATGAACTCAATTTCTGAGGTTGAATCTGATGAGCTTGAAGGCATAGTGCTGGTGTCCTCCATCTCAAATGAGATTCTGGATGGATTTTAGGGCAGATCTAAGATCATAAGAAGAGACCTGCTGGATTAGATAAAAAAAATCCATGTAGCTTAGTATTCAGTTTTCAAAGTAGCCAAATGCCTCTGGGAAACTCACAAGTAGAGCATAAACACAACAGCCCTCCCATGTTGCTAGTTTTCAGGATCTGGTATTCAGAGGCATGCTGATGTGGAAGTTCAAGTTAGTTATCATGACTGATAGCTGTTGATAAACTTAGCCTATGTGAATTGGTCCTATGCTTTTTAAAAGCCTGCAAAACAAGTGGCGATCACCACAACTTGCAGCAGTGCATCCTACAGATTATACTTCTTCTATATGTCCCAAACCTACCACCAACCAATATTATTGAGTGACCCTTAGTTGACAGCGTTACTTTCTTGTGTACTCACAATGCCGAAGTACATTGTTTCTCCCAGGTGTGATATCCAACCACCACATACACAGACATATATGTAAGAGAGGGGGATACTTAGAGACACTCTGCTACTAAAAAAGCACCCTACAGCAATGTTTAAATCACATTTTTGCCCCTAGGGTGACCATGCATTCTCCTTTAGAGTGGACAGACCTCTATTTAAAGGGCTGTCTGATTCAAATCTGGTTTAAAGCTAAAAACCAAAAGAAGGAAGGTCAGCAGTTGCCCATTCACAATTAGCTCCCGGACAGCAGACTGAGCAGGCACGCAGGTCACCTGATTACAGCCTTCCTAGCTATAGTAAGATATAGTGTAGTTCTATTTAATTATACAAATTATTTCTAAATATTCATCTCTACATATAAATTAGCCCATGCAAATTTTATGCAAATATGTGTCCTTTGTCCTTTACGGTGATGCATTTTCTCTTTTTAGGTGATATGTAACTGGCCAACCTGTGCTTCTCTATGTGCTATCTGTGTAGCTCCTAATTTATGTGTACATGTTCAAGTGGCAGAGTGGCAGAGGTAGACTCTTGCCTATGTCACAATACATTTGTTGATCTTCAAGTTGCCGCACAACTCTTTCTTACTTTTGCTGCAAGTAATGGTTGCAGATATGCTGTTCAGGAATTTGTATGAACAGTGGAAGATAACCGCTATGGAACAAACAAACATTGGCTTTGTCTTGCCACATTATCATCATCATCATCATCCCACCCTTCCTCCCAGTAAGAGCCCTGGGCGGCAAACAAAAATATTAAACCACTCTAAAACATAATATAAACAGACATTAAAATATATTAAAACAAAAATCTTTAAAAGCATCTTTTAAAAAAAAGTTTTTTAAGCAATTCCAGCATAGACACAGACTGGGATAAGGTCTCTACTTAAAAGGCTTGTTGAAAGAGGACAGTCTTCAGTAGGCGCCGAAAGGGTAACAGAGTTGATGCCTGTCTACTATTTAAGGGGAGGGAATTCCAAAGGGTAGGTGCCACTACACTAAAGTTCCGCTTCCTACGTTGTACAGAACAGACCCTCTGATAAGATGGTATCTGCAGGAGGCTCTCACCTGCAAAGTATAGTGATCGACTGGGCATATAGGGGGTAAGACAATCTTTCAGATATCCTGGTCCCAAGCTGTATAGGGCTTTGTAAACCAAAAGCAGAACCTTGAACTTAGCCTGGTAGCTAAAGGACAGCCAGTGTGATTCTTTCAGCAGTGGAGTGGCATATTGGCAATATCCTGCCCCAGTGAGTAGTCACGCAGGCGCATTTTGCACCAGTTGCAGCTTCCAGACCAACCTCAAGGGCAGCCCCACGTAGACTGCATTACAGCAATCCAACCTGGAGGTTACCAGTGCATGGACAACAGTGGCCAGGCTATCCCAGTCCAGAAATGGCCGCAGATGTCTTACCAGCTGAAGCTAGAAAAAGGCACTCCTAGCCACTGAGGTCACCTGGGCCTCTAGTGACAAAAATGGATCCAGGAACACCCCTAGGCTACGGACCTGCTCTTTCAGAGGGAGTGCAACCCCATCCAAAGCAGGCAACTGATCAATTATCTGAACTTGGGAACCACCAACCACAGTGCCTCCATCTTGTTAGGATTCAGTCTGTTTATTGGCCCTCATCCAGTCCTCCACTGAGTCCAGGCAGCAGTCCAGGGCTTTAATATGCAAAATCTGTACTAATCCTAAGCACCTGCCACATACTCGGATGTAAGGTTGCAATTTATGCACACATACTAGCTCCACGGAACACAATGAGAACACACATGCATGGGATTGCACTTAATGGATTTAAACCCCTGGGACCAGCTTCTGAGTGAATATGCTGAGGATGGGGTTGAAAGGTTTGTTTCATGATTTTAATTAAGATGCGTGCAAATTCAGAAAGAGCAAAAAAAATACTGTTTTTCTTTTTTTCTGGATCCTTCTCTTTCTGTCCCTCTTCCTCTCTTTCTTTCTTCTAATCCTTTCTCTTTTCTTAATTTATTCTCTTCTTGTACAGTCATACCTCCAGTGGGAGACTTGTCTCACACTTCAGATGGAAGGCAGTAGAGATTTCAAAGATGCATATCTCTTTAAAAAAAAATACTGCTGGGTGCCTTCCGATTCCATTAGCCCCGAGGGCTGACTTGTGTGCCCCTTCTTAATTGGCTTTTGTTCCTTTGATTTTACAAATACAAATGCAACACATCACTGATTATGTGGTATACCAACTGCACAATGGAAACAGTTTTGTGTATGACAGCTTTTTGTTACCAGTGTTGAGAGTGGGTGTATGCAGACAAAGACACAAAAGCAATGCAAACCTACATGCCAGCCGCATGCATTAGGCATCCACACATCAAAGATTCCCTCCCCCACAAACAGGAAAATAGGTCTTTAGGTAAAGAGAATTCTTACACACAAGGTCTGCATTGTGCAGCTTAATCCTCCAAACAATCCAGATCAGCACTTGAATCTTACCTTCCAGTGTTGGTCTCTTAATCCCATGCCCACCCCAGATCCGTTTCTTTTCCTCTAATCCGCACACAAAACTGCAAGCCCTTGCTTCCCTTTCACATTCACAGATCACTGACAGTATTCTCCGTCACCCTGTTCTACTGCAGCCTTACCGCCCGATTGGCTTGAAGCAGGCAGTAAATCAAATCAAGCCCCTCCTTATACTTCAGTTATCACGGGAGCATGATGAATTATTTAGTAAAACAACTAGTGGGGAGGCTTGGATGTCATACAGCCCTGCTGGAAAGGGCAAAAGGAGTCTTTTTCCCAAAAGGCTGCTGCATTGAAATAGCACCCAGAGACAGATTCAATGACTCGCCTTAGCAGCAGCTTAGGCAAAGAGGGAGAGAAGAGGATTTGGTTTGATGACAGAATCCTTTCTCTGTAAATCTCCCCCCCCCAGCACCAAACCTTCTTTAGAGATTGTTTCAGAGGAGACTGTATAATGTTTGGGGCTGGGTGGAAGGAAATCTTTCCCTCTGCATCCACACTCACGCTCAAAAGAATATGAGCCTGTTCTAGGTTTGGGTCTGAAGGTATTCTGGAGTTTTTACAAATATGAGATGCTGGTTTGGAGCACTGAAGTCAGCATTCAAAGTCTCAGTCTGCATGTAAAAACAAACCAGAACTCTGTAACTTTGTATTGAACAGAGAGAAGATCATACAAATTTTGTAAGAAAAGAAATGGAGCATTACAGAAAAGATACAGTCAGTGTATCACTACAGTGGGACATACTATGCAATTCAGTCACATAGCACTAACAAGTTTCTAGTTCTTATGATTGTTTGGGGCATTGACATTAAATGAGTGATTATATTGAACTAGTTTTGCATCCTAAATAACAGGTGTGTGTGTGTGTGTGTGTGTGTGTGTGAGTGAGTGAGTGAGTGAAAGATTAGGATGATGACTGTGGCACATAGAAAAGAAAGTATTTTGTCATAGTTGCTGGGAATCACAAGTGAGGAAAGTGCTGTTTCCCTCAGGTTTTGCTTCGGGGCTTCCCATAAGCATCTGGTTGGCCACTGTGAGAACAGGATGCTGGACTACACAGGCCTTTGGGCCAATCCAGCAGGCTCTTTTATGTTTACAAAGTCCACTGCAGTCCTGATAAAGCCATCTCTCCAAGCTGCTGTTTTTTCCAGGAGAGAAGCTTCCATCCAAGTCAAATGGGTACAAAAGTCACAAACCTAAATTGCAGTGACGAAATAGCTGATATTGTCTTCCTTGTGTATTATGCTTTGCATCGGGGTGCTGAACATTTATCTAGATACACAGCATAGGCATTGTTGCCATCCTGTACCTACTTCCCTGGGAGTAAGCCCCACTGAACTCAATAGGCCTTTATTTGAGCATACATGTAGAGGATCGCTGTGAGCCATCTAACCATATGCTTATAATTAAGCTGAAAGGCCTATTCCAATAAATGGACTTAACATTGTAACTCTCACTCCACTGCATGCACTGTGACATGACTGCAAGTCATTTTTTTCTGCATTGTGTCCATTGTATTTTGAGGTTATGATGTCTACATCACCTCCTAGCAAGAGGTGATTTTCCTGATTCTGTATGGTCTTTCCCTGTCCATGGTACTGAAACCTCTTGAACTGTTTGATCTTTGTGCTGTCACGTCTCTGAGATTCATTTTCAGTAACTCCAGAGTTCTTGATTCTGTTCCACCACAACTCAAATAGTGTGACATATGCAGTAAGCTTCCTGTTTATAAAACTATATATTCACTTTCTATTAGTAGTTTTATTATATGACATTGTGGTTTACAATCCTTAGTCATTTATCATAATAGCTTTGTGAAGTAGGTTATTGCATAAGAGAAACTGAGGTTGGCAGTTGAGGCTACTCAGAAAAATAAGTGGTACAGCCTTCCTGGGACTGTACCGTTTCACAATACAGATGCAGAATCACATGCTCCTTCCCCAGCTGATTAAATAAATATGTGCGGTTTGTAACTTTTAACCAAGGGAATCGGCCCAACTTCCCTTTAAAAAGTGAGATAAAGCAAGATCTTCTAAAACAACTAAACATTAGGTGTAAACACTGAATTTAGAGTTAAATATTTCAGAAAACTGAAGCAGGTCAACATTATTTTCTCAGACTCCCCCCTCCCCTATTGTATTCAGCTATAGTCTTACCAGAGGACAAATGCATGTCTAAAAAGTCTCTTGCTGCAGGTTGTTTTCCCTTTCCAATTAAAAGGTCATGACAATTATGCTTGTTATTATGGTTATTTCATAGCTGTGCTAATAGGAATCCTAGAGGCCCTAATCAGCATCCAGGCTCCATTGTGTTACACAGAACAAAAACAGGCATAAGCACAACAGCAAACCCAGCCTGTTGCAAATTATGCAACAGGGAAGCACTTGAAGATTTAACAAAGATATCAGCAGGATGTCCAGACAAAGATAACGAAGACAGAACAAAAAGAAAATTATGTCTGATTGTTTATAGGTGTACTTTTACAAATGACATATACAAACTACAAATGGGTCTTCAAAAGGCCTGTCTCACTTGATCCTTGGGCTACTAGATAAGTTAAAAATATTCAGTCCATTGATTTCAATAGGTCTCTTTTTAGTATGATTAACATTGGAGATCACCCATTGTCACTATTCTCCAGTTGTATGAACACAAGAAGAGCCAAGCTGGATCAGACCAAAGGCCAATTTAGTCCAGCATCCTGATTCCCACAGTGGTCAAACAGGTTATTTATTTGTAACATTTATATCCTGCTCTGCATCATTGGGTCACAATCTTCAACAACGATGTAAAACCAAACAACAAGCATCAAAACAGGGATCTAAAATTCAGCACCTAACCACTCCATCTGAATAGGCCAATGCTCCTTGGTCAGAAAACCTCTGGGAAACCCACAAGCAAGACCATGTTCAAGATCACAGGCATCCTGTCCCTGAATACCCCAGCAGCTGGTATTCAGAAACAGAATACCTCTGATCTTGGACATAGTATATAGCCATCATTGTAAGTAGCTGTTGATAGCCTTACTTGCCATGAAGTTGTCTAATTCCTTTTTAAAGCCACCTACATTGGTAGCTATCACCACAACTTGTGGCAGCAAATTCCATAACTCAACTACGTGATTTCTGTCTGTACTGAATCTCCCACCATTCAGTTTCATTGGAGAACTTCAGGTTCTTGTATTATGAGAGAAATACACATCTCTCCCTATCCACTTTCTCCACACTATTCTCCACTTTATCACGCTTTCCCCCACCTCATTTCCTTTTTTTCTAAACTGAAAAGCTGCAAACTCTGTAACCTTTTGCTGTAGGGGAGTTGCTCCAACCTCCCGATCATTTTGGTTGCTGTTTTGCACACCTGTTCAAGATTTACAATATCATTTCCTGAGGTTTAGCAACCAGAGAGCCCTGTTCACGTGATTTTCATAGGTCAGACTTGAACAGCTATTCCACTCATAGGATATGGAAGTTCAACATTTCACTCCCTTCATCACTGGCCAAATGGAAAGAAGTAACCTCCTCATTACACTACCTGGCACAGGAAGTGGGTCCCTGCCAAAATGCTTCAGATTATTTTACCCCCACTCTCTAATAATTAATGAAATTCCTCCAAAATTCACCACCTATGAACGGTGGAAGAATTTTTTGGGAGGCCATTTACACTTAACCCTAATATTAGGCAGAACTAGACTAGAACCCATCTTCCTGACATCCGGTTCTCTATGTTGGAGGAACTTTTGTTGATAGGAGGAGAAATCAACCATGTGACATCCTCTTCCTTGAATCTGAAGTGGTACTACAGAGACACACGTTTATCATCTCACTATTGGTTTATGGCTTGTTTTTCAGAACTAGGTCAAAGATAAGAGTGATTCAGCCAGTAAGCTCATTTTGAAGACAGATTCTCTCCATTGTGACACTGAAAAGAAACTCTTATCTCCTTAGGCTGTTCTGCAGTCTCGTACTCTGTGCCCTTTGGTTGGTTGCCAGGCAACTATTTTTTAAAAAACATATTATTACAAGAGACCTTCCAATAGAGAACCCTTTGGAAGTCAGTCTTATTTAGCTTAATTTAAACACACAAAAGAATGAAATAGGCATATCCCATTAATGAATTGCTGCCTATCAGTATAGCTGAATGCCAGCTCATGCTAGCTGCTGCTAGTATTTCTAATGGACTGATTGACATTTGTCTACTTAGAATGATTTAAATCTAAGATAATCTTGTCTCAGTGATCTTAGCTAAATAAATGTTCACTTTTTAATGCTATGGAATTTTTTTATTATGGATATCCAAAACATACAAAAAAACTCACAAATGCTCAATACATAAATAATTGAACATAATGAATATTAATAAATTCATGTTAACTAATTCATCTGGCTTCTTAAACAATGGTTCATGATAATAAGACTTTTTTATTAATATCCACATTATATTGTTGTTTTGTATAGTAAATAAATGGCATCCAAAGTTATTCATTAAAGTTGTTCTTCATTTAAGCAAATACATTCTGTTAACCATTGAGGCTATATACTAGGGCAGCCTTTCCCAACCGGTGTGCCTCCAGATGTTGTTGGACCACAATTCCCATCTTTCCTGACCATTGGCAATGCTGGCTGAGGCTGATGGGAGTTGTGGTCCAACAACATCTGGAGGCACACTGGTTGGGAAAGGCTGTACTAGGGGTATGGAGTGACCACAAGATTTGCCATGTATTTGCATCTGTAGCATCTGGAAGCCATCTGACATGATTTTTGGACATGATGTTTGGACATAATTTGTATCATTTTGATTTGATTTGTTATTCCAATCCAAATTTGATCTGTTTCACCCCATTGACTCCAATTTGGAATCTAAAAATGCCTATAACTTTTTTTTCTTTTCACATGAGTGGATGAAATTTGCAGGCAAAGGAACCCCTCCAGAGTGGATTAAGTCTGCCAAATTTCAGGCAGATCCATCCAGGGATTTTCATATAAGGAACCTTTGTATCTGACTTTTATTTTCTGCCAGAAATTGCATGCAGATTGCAGGCATTGTTATCCCTTCTGAAGGGATGGAGCCTGCCAAATTTCACAAAGATAGGTGCAGCGATTCTCCCACAAGGGCAGACTTTATCATTTTGGGGTGGTAAATTAGAAAATACATTCTCTTCTCTACTTTTTGGTGGGAAATCAGTTTGAAAACTGGGACATGAGGGAGATACCTCTGGGAAAGAAACCTGCCAAAGTTCAGACAAATAGGTCCGTGGGCTATTTTACTTGGTGATTTTAACTTTACTGGAGAACTGTAGAAGGCATAAATACTGCATTTGCTCTCATACTGGTAAGATAAAGTCAGAAGAGGCTCTTCATGTAAGAGCCATTTCATGCATTATGAACTTCCTAGAAGGAAAGTCTTTCCATAGTGGCAAAGATGTGAAACCCAAGTATAAATAATTATCTGTGATGATTCCCACACAACTGTTTTACTGAGTGTACATGTGTTGGGAAGCTATTATTTTTATTTATTTATTTAAGACATTTATATCACACCTAAACCTTCAGATTTCTAAGCAGAACCAGAAAAGGTCCTCAAATGCACAGATGTATTACTGAACACGAAAGTCAGGATCATTCAGACCATGGTATTCCTGATCTTTATGTATGGATGTGAAAGTTGGACAGTGGAAAAAGCGGATAAGAGAAAAATCAATGCATTTGAAATGTGGTGTTGGAGGAGAGCTTTGCGCATACCATGGACCGTGAAAAAGACAAATAGTTGGGTGTTAGAACAAATTAAACCAGAACTATCACTAGAAGCTAAAATGATGAAACTGAGGTTATCATACTTTGGACACATCATGAGAAGACATGATTCACTAGAAAATACAATAATGCTGGGGAAAACAGCAGGGAGTATAAAAAGAGGAAGGCCAAACAAGAGATGGATTGATTCCCTAAAGGAAGCCACAGACCTGAACTTACAAGATCTGAAAAGGGTAGTTTATAACAGATGCTCTTGGAGGTTGCTGATTCATAGGGTCGCCATAAGTCGTAATTGACGTGAAGGCACACAACAACAACCACCACCTAAAAATGCCTGCAGGAACAAGAAAGTCTTAGTTACGCACCTGAAGTTCAACAAGGGGAAGGTCCCTGTCTAATCTCAGTTGGGAGTTCCACAGGCTTGGGCCCACTACCCTGAATGAATGGCTTCTAGTCATTACAAGCTATGCATCTGAGCCACGGGGGACCACCAACAGAGACTTCTTGAAAGATCTAGTGATTGGACCAAGATGTAAGAGATCAGGCGGTCCTTATGAAATTCTGGACCAAAGTTGTTAAGGGCCTTGTAAATTAATTCAATAACAAGCTTCTAGTATGTGTCCATGGAGTGAAAGGTGAATTATACCTAATGAACAGTATAGTTTTAATGAAGGAACAATTGATCATAGAAGCTGCAGAACTATAGGATTGTACAGAATGTGTGAGATACATATATGCCTTTCTTTTCTCTATTTGTAATATTTCTGCTCATCAGACACTAACACATTTCTGGATATTCTTATCTGAACTGAATTTAGGCTTGCTTCTGCACCAGACACCTGCCACTCCATTCTGATTGACTGACACAGCCTAGCAGGAGGAGAGCCAATAGAAGAGAGTCATGCCTTAGCTTTGAGCTCGGGAATGTTGCAAACAATAGGAAGCAATCCCAGTGTGTGTAGAACCTCTAATTAAACTGAGTGTGCGAATTTCATGTATAATTAAGGGATAGGAGAATTCAGTTCCAGGGTTACTCATTTTGTTTTTAAATGAGATACGATTTACAATCTCTTCCATAAATTGTTACTACTTTTTATATGCATGTGCTTCTTTATATTCAGGATGTGGGCAGAGTCCAGCTTCTAGTGATCAAATGCATCATGCTTTGCCATGGACATTAGGCTACACTCAGTAAAGTTCAACCATGTATTTTCTTCTGAAGCAAATTTCACAGTCTGGGGTAGGATGGATGGAGTCCACCTCCATATGTTTTATTAATTGTATCTGCTGAGTAGTAGCAATGAAGAATATTAATTTTTTAAATGTGCGAGGCCCCAGAATAATTGTCACCATACATATCTGTCCCTGCAATTTCCTGCTGGTTGTAAGTTAGTTATTAACTGTATGTTTTTTGTTGTTTATTGGATTTGTTTACTTAAAAATAGCCGAAGCTCTCTGGGCGGTTTACAGTAACTAAAAACATTAAAACAAATATACAAATTTAAAAACACATCTTTTAAAAACAATTTAAAATACAATTTAAAAATTTTAAACAATTAATTAACAGAGAGGAAAAATAAGCCATCATTTTGTTAGCTTCCACAGAATCATTCATATATGATGCAGCAATGAATAAGTGAAAACCAGAAGGTGGCAGGGGAAGAAGGAAAAGGACTTTAAAAAACCTAGGCTATGGTCATTCCCTCTGATAGTGAATGCATATGGTTGAGTGCCCATCAGTTTGGAAGTGAAACGGGGCCATTCAAAAATGAAATTATTGTTCAACCCTAGATATGCAGGACAGTACCTACTGGCAAGGCTCCACAAGTGGGGATGCATTGCTCTCTTTGATTTCCCAACACCATGCTTCGCTGTCAGTTACTGAGAGGGGCAGAGCCAAGGCAGCAGGGAAGTTGGTACAGTGCTGCGCAGCAGCAGAGCCAATCTAATGCTCCCAGTGCTACACCCATAATGTGCCGTGCTCCCTGCTGCCCTACTCCTCCTGGTAACTAGCTGCAATGTGCAGTCATGAGAGCAGCACAGCCCCACTAGCTGCTATTGATACAGATATATATGTCTGTAAATTGAAAGAATTTTTTTAAAAGCCTGAAAAACTGCTTGACAAGAACCTGTGAGCTTTCAAGAAGTGCAAACAGGGCTAAGAAAAGGAGGGGGCGAAATCCCCAGGGCCCGGACCTCTGGAGGGCCTGGGCCTCAGGGATCATGCACTGTGAAAAAACAAGTATTACAAAATAAATTTTGGTATTTCAACAAACCAGAAAGTGGTTATAGTGCCTGTTGCTAAATATCAGTGCATCCACGTTTTCTATAAGGACCAACTTTTATTAATATGGTTCAGACATGGCAATGTGCAACATGCTCTTCCAGGCCCCAGTCGTAGGCTCCAGTTCAGTTCACACAACCACTAGGCCCCAGTTCACATTTTCTCAACAAGCATTTCCTACAGTTCTCATAAAGGAACAGCACACCACAGTGGCAAATAAAGAGAAAGATAACACACGAGAGTCTTGTTCTTATTTAGTCTATGACTGGAACACATTGGAACAAGTCTACATGTGTTTTGGCATTGTTTTAAGAAGAAATTAACACTATGGAGTACAATACCAGACTGGCGCACAGAAGAGAAAGAAAAATATGAAAAAGCAGAAAGAAAGAAAAAAGGTCAGGCAAGTTTATTCAGTCTGGGATTGTTTCAAAATCATCATGTGGCAATAAGAGAGATAGTCAGATACTCAAACATTATTATTAGAAGAAAAAGCTAATGAGGATTCTACTGATGTAGAACAGAAATGTACCAGCACTGCTCAGGATAAGGATAGATTGGTCTCATATTTCATTATTGAATACTTCATTGTGAATCAATTTACCTGTACACTTAGCACACCAGAATAAGTTGGCATATTTTACCTTATCTTTAATTTGAGTAAAACCAATGTGAAACACTTGTTCTTCAAATGTCAAGTTATGAGTGTACAGTACTAATGTACAGTACTTGCAGAACATTTAGGATTATCATGAATTTTCCGGACCTCTTTTGCATGTCCTGTAGTTAGTAAAACAAATTAAAACTATTTACACGATTGGAAGCCGCATAAAAATTAGCCTGGACTGATATTAAGTATCTGTCTCAAAATAATATTATATATATGCAATGCAGAAATTGTGCATTTTCAAGGGTTTTTTTTTAAGCCTAACAGCTTAATGGCTCAGGCCAGGATCCAATAATAAAGTACAGCATCCAGCCACTGAGAGCCCAGTCAGTTGCTGAAAGCCCACCTATACAGAAAGGCTCTTGTCTGCTAGGAAAGGACAGCAGGGGGGTGGCCAGCCCAGCCCCCTTTGGAAGGGAGTTCTACAGCCTGGAAGCAGCCACTAAAAAGACCCTCTTTCACATCCTCCGAGGGTGGTGAAATTGAGAGAAGGGCCTCCCAGGCAGATCTCAAAGAACAGGCAGGTTTGTATGGGAGAATACAGTATTTCAGATCGCCTAGACCCAAGCCATTATTTCAGTTGTTAGATGATATATTAAATAAAAATTAATATGTATTATATATTATGCTATGCTTTAAGACACACCTTCACCAGAACCTGTAAAAGTTACTGTAAAAGTGACATTGAGCAAGGGTTGGACTTGATAGCCTTATAGACCCCTTCCAACTCTACTATTCTATGATTCTATGACTTATACTCTGAACAATGAATAGATTGATGATCAGTCATAAACAACATGTTTTCATTCAAATGTAGTAACACTACTAATTAAATAGTAATGTATTTGTACTAGAAATGTTAAATTTACTTTCATTTGGATTTGTGAACACTTATTTTTAATATTTTTCTTTTATTTTCAATATTTATTGCCCAAAGTTAAGCCTAACTCCCTTAAAAACTTTTTAAAAGAAAGTACTAATATTTGTTTTGTAGGGAGATCTAGGAAGGGGTCCCAAGTCATGCATCTTGCTCTAGCTCCAGTGCCAGCTCTAAGCAGCCCTGAGTACAGAAAGCTGATGGCAGTTGACCCAGACTCTAACCCTGAAGACTCTCTGCCCCTGCAGAAAAGACTGAACAGCCCTACAAAGCTCCTGCTTCAGACTTAGGGGCTGGAAATACAGTGCAACACTTTGTTTCAAATCCATTTGTCGTATTAATCATCAAGTGCAGCTCCAAGCTAAGTGATTTTTCCAAGGGAAAAGCTATTAATGCCTGGGAGGGTCCAAATTCTCAAGTTGATGCCGGCAATTTATCAGGTTATAATTAGGATCTTGGAGCTTTCTCCAGAAGGAATAAATCAATCAGCATTTAAGCCTGCACTTCTAGAATCTAGGGAATATTGAAAGGGGATGTGGAATGAACAGGAAAACAAAAGAAGAATGTTAACTCATGTAAAATATTGTCATTCAGATTTCTAAGCAGAACTAGAAAAGGTCCTCAAATGCACAGATGTATTACTGAACACTAAAGCCAGGATCATTCAGACCATGGTATTCCTGATCTTTATGTATGGATGTGAAAGTTGGACAGTGGAAAAAGCAGAGAAGAGAAAAATCAACTCATTTGAAATGTGGTGTTGGAGGAGAGCTTTGCGGATACCATGGACTGTGAAAAAGACAAATAATTGGGTGTTAGAACAAATTAAACCAGAACTATGACTAGTAGCTAAAATGATGAAACTGAGGTTATCATACTTTGAACACATAATAAGAAGGCATGATTCACTAGAAGACCATAATGCTGGGAAAAACAGAAGGGAGTAGAAAAAGAGGAAGACCAAACAAGGGATGGATTGATTCCATAAAGGAAGCCACAGACCTGAACGTACAAGATCTGAACAGGGTAGTTTATAACAGATGTTACTGGAGGTTGCTGATTCATAGGGTGGCCATGAGCCGAAATTGACTTGAAGGCACATAACAACACAAAGCTGACTTCAAGATAAAATGGGCTGGGGCTGCAACTTCTGAGGTTTTGGAGTAAAAGGGGGCAGAGTTTTACTCCTGTTGTGTATCCCCACGTTCAGAAAATTGAGGTGGAGATGCACTGAAGCTAGCAGAACTGCAAATGTGTTTCTACCCCCACAGGCATGTAACATTAGCTTTGTTTTCCTTATGTCTGAAACTCTTGGTAAACTTTCCACTCACCTTGATAAAACCAGATAGAACAACTAGGAGCCACATCAAATTGGTTTGGGGGTCAGGTCTGGGCCAAGTGTAATTAGTTGTCCATCACTGCTGTATGTGATCAGTGCATATCTGTGCAGGGGTTTCACTTAATTCTTTAGCCCTCTTCATGCATTATTCATGTGAAGAGCCTACGAAAGGGATGTGGGGCCATGTGCCTGGCCCCACCACCACTGAGGTACAGCTCCTCACCAACCATCTCTGTATTATTTGGAAGCTTGCAGAGCAGTCAACACGTGGACTTCTTTTTAATTTTTTTAAATAAATATTCACATTATTGCACTTCTATGCTTACATGCACATAAGTTGTCCAGGTCATGGAACCCTGATCATCTGTAGGCATATTACACACCTCTGATGTCCATGCTAAAGTGTGGATGATGTGGGCAGACCTAGGAGGAACCATATGAGGGTGGGGCCAGAGGCATGACCTCTGCAACCTCTTTCTGTGCACTTTGCCTCTTCGTGCAAGTAATGCATGAAGAGGGCTTTTCTTGTGTTAGTATCTTATGAAACTCTGCAGTTCTCTAGAAGAACGGCTTGGCTTGGCACTGGGCTGCTGGTTCGGCTGAGAAATATTCAACATTTCACCAGCAGCAAGGAATTAAAGCAGGCAGAGCCAGAGTAAAAACCTGTGGCTCTCCAGATGTTGTTGGACTCCAGCTCCCATTGTCCCTAGCCAGCATGGCCAATGGACAGGAATGATGGGAGTTGTAGTCCAGCATCACATGGAGGATCACAGGTTTTTACTCTGGCTCTGCCTGCCACTAATATTTGGCCCCTAGAAGGTTTCCTATGAGGATATGCAGCCATTGGGCTGGAAATAGGTACCCACCCCTGACTGATGAAGACTTGACATGGCAGATCCATGCATCTAAGTTCTCTCTCCCAAAAAAGCCTCATGGCATGTTTTCAGAGCCAATTTGCATGTTGGGAAACTATTGCACCACTCTGTATCCAATAATGTGTGAAAGAAAAATATGCCTTTTTGTCCACATGTTTATGCTTCAGGGAATTAAAGCTACTTCAGTGAGTGCCCATGAATTTATTTTATTCATAAATGTATTTATGTACCACCCTCACAACACATCAGGGTAGTATACAGCAATATAAAAAACTTTAAAAGCAATACAGATTAATTATGCTTTCTAGATTAGAGCAGGAGGCTCTTGTGGTATGTGACTCAAGCCAAGCCATCTACCCTCTGCATCAGGGATGGGGAACCTTTGGCCTTCCAGATGTTGCTGAATGACAACTTCCATCATCCCTGGCCATTGGCCATACTTGCTAGCGCTGATGGGAACTGTAGTTCAGCAACGTCTGGAGGGCCAAAGTTTCCCCACACCTTCCCTATATCCACTCTCCTTTTTATTCCCACAATGTTGTAAAATCCAGAATGTTTGGAAGCAGAATAGGCTATGTCAAGATAGAGAGAGAGTGCACAGAGCTTCAGATAATACACCCACACCTTTGCATCCCTTCTGATGAGACTAAATATCAGTTTTATTATACTTAAGTACTGAGCTGGGGAAGGGCCATTTTCAAGTTGGTAAGGATTTTATTAGAGAAGAATCCCCCCCAGCTCCACTGCATTGATGTTTTCTGTTTTTATGGTTCAAAGGAATAAAAAAGTTGCAGTGAAAAATTATTGTGGTAACCAAGAATGACAGAGCGATAGGAACATCATTTATCTTTGCTGAGGTAGGAAAATACATCAAGGGTTGTTGGAAAAAAATACACAAAGATAGAGCATAATCCAGCTAAAGTTAATTATGTTTATGTTGTATTGCTTTAAAGAGGAAAGATTTAAGCACCTGCTTAATTCTCCCTTTGAAATACATGGAGCTTAAAGTACTTAGCGTCAGATGGACCCTGGCCACTGTAGCTTGTGTCTTTAGGTGCCTGCATGGAAGGAAATGCTAGTATTGTGTATCATAATGTATCCTGAACTACCTGCATCAGGTAAAGGAGGAATCATGGATATCCAGCCACTTAGTACCAAGCCCGTTTGTACCACAATATTATTAGCAAGGCACTATCACCTTTCCTTCCCTGTATAACTTAAATAATTTATTCCATAGTTAGAGATGTGAAGGCCTGGGGAAAAAACCCGGAAATACTTAGAAAAGAACCCTGTTTTTCTTTTCATTTTTTGCTTCCCCCCTTTTACCCCAATGTTTTTTTTAAAAAACAGGGGGAAACAGTCTCTCCCCCCCCCCATTTTTGCAGGCCTTCATATCTCTATCCATAGTTAGAAGGAGCAAACAAGAGATACTGCACACTGATCTGCCTTTAAGGCAAGCATAGAAGGCAGGAAAAAGGGAGCTCATATCTACACAGCAGCAGCAACAACAGGCAATATCCAACTAAACAATTCTGCTATTATCATTACAGCGTAGGTTTTCACGGACTAGAATCTATTTCACCACATGCAGGGAGTGTGATCCTCACTTGTCAGGAATATATACACATGACTGTAAAGGGACAAGGGAAATGTAAAGTTAGATGGCAATAGAATTCATCAATAGAATCTATGGTTATATTGTTTCTTGAAGGGGACAAATATACTGTTGCTTCTATTAGAAGCAAATAGAAGAGGCAACACAGGCTCTTCTCATAAATTTGTAAAGCCAACTGATAATTTCATCATATTGTCTTTCCCCCTTCTCCAGCAACAGATTTATCTGCACCATATGGATCACTCAGATGATGGGGTTCCTTCCCCATTAGTCCTACACCTCCATCAGGGCTGCTGACTGTGGTATGGGAAACACTCATGGCATCTGGACAGTGCCTAAAGTGGGAGAGAGAAAAAGAAAGTGGGATGGTTCTGAAGGAGAAAGTGAGATGGTTTCTAAGCGGGAGAAAAACATTCTCCCATCTTGGCTGAGCCACCCTCAGTTGGAAGAGAAATGGATATAGGTCCATCGGAAAGAAGTGGGGTGACATCCCATCCCACTTTGAGCACTACATCTAGATGGCCTTAGAGTTCTGAAACAATGTTGATGCCTGACCAAGGGGAAGCAGTTTAGCTATGTATCACATAAGTAGGGTTGGGGGAGAAATTAGATCCCGTTTGCATTGAAAGATGAACCTACCTAGTATTTGATTGAAAATGAAATAGAAACAGTTCAGTAGTTCTATTTCTTAGCAGAGTATATATTTTGCAAAGAGGAATGAGAATTAACCAGCCCACCTTACCTTCATAGAAACTAGCTGAATAAAAGCAACAGAGACAGTCTTCTTTGGTAAAAAGTATTTCATATGTTCAGGAAACATAGGTTCTAGCTTTTAGAGAAAAGATAGTAGGTAGTAGATTTAGTCCATGATTGGGATTGTCTGGCAGATAAATCTGTAGATGCTTCTCTCTCCTGTGGCTTAATGGAGAATTATGCTAATAAGAGAACAAGAGAACAAGAGAACAATCCATAAAAACATAAGCAAAAGATTAAAACTACCCCTAGAACTGCAGACTAATGACCTAAGTCCCCTCCCCAGCTTGGGTAAAGAACCAAGTCTTCAAGGCCCGTTGCAAACACAGCAAGTAGGGTGCCTGGCGGAGGTCAGTTGACAAGGCATTCCATAGCGAAGGAGCCACTACAGAAAAGGCTCTTGACCTAGTCCTCTCCAGTCTAGCTGCTTTTGTTGGGGGAACAAGGAGTGAACCATTCATAGACGATCTTGTTCGACAGCGCCCCTTGTTTGGTATCATCACAAGCTGCTGTCTTTTGCAGATAGAGCCCGATTCCAGTTTTCCCAGAACTACCGTGCCCATATCCTTATATTTATCAACAATTGGCAGCCTGATTGGTCCATCAACTGATCTGTTGAAGTTTGGCAAGTTATCCAGATATGGAATAAATGGTAGCCCAATATACCAAGGACAGAAGTCCGATTGCTCCTTGAGGTTTGCTCCAGTCAGTCCTGAGCAGGGCATGAAATGAATATCTTTTTTGGGATTGAAGCCAACTTTCTTCAAAAACGGCACCAATTTCTCTTTACATTCTTCATACCTTTCATTGCTCCAGTTCACAGTTGGATCATCCATTTTATTAATAAGAACTATTAAATGTTTCACGCCTGCTGTTTTTGCTAGCATGGCATGCTCTCTTGTTTGCCCCCCTTCTCAAAACCAGTTTCAAATTCTCCTTTCCTTGCAGAGATAACCTTTGTCTCATTCTTCCCTGTTTGTGTCTAAGGCCCAGGAGAGGTACATAGAGGTAGATATTCAGTAGTCCCATCTCTCCTCAGAGAGAATAGCATCAGGTAAGAAGCAATGGAAACCCACATAGGTAACCACCAGCAAGATGGAAACCCAAGGGAAGACCAATATGGGAGAGAGAATGCTAAGGACAGATGAAAATGGGAAGCAAATCCAGTCTTCTTCTACCCTTTGCTTAGTTATACAAATGAGCATATTTTAAGAGCCACTCAGGATGACCCAAACCAGTTGCAGTGTCTGTATTCCTCTTTGCTCACTTTGTGTTCATATGACTGAATAAATGCATTTACTAAGATCATGATAAATTATTTATAAAAGCCGGGTTGCTTCATATACTCCATATGCATGAGAGGAAGAACACAACTCTCTCTAGTTCCTTAAATTTAATCAACCCTTCCCCACCCTTGTTGACATTTGTAAGCAGTGGTGCAATTAGGGCCAGACCTGAAGAGCAGGTTTGCCCCCCACATCCCTAATGACCCCATGGTGGCAACATGATGAAAGTGGCAACAATCTGCAAAGAAACATGAATTAGCACAGCCTTTCCCAACCAGTGTGCCTCCAGATGTTGTTGGACCACAACTCCCATCAGTCTCAGCCAGCATTGCCAATGGCTGAGGCTGATGGGAGTTGTGGTCCAACAACATCTGGAGGCACACCACTTGGGAAAGGCTGAATTAGCAGCTGAGGCTCTAGCTGCTTGCTATTTTAATTCAAAACATTGCTGGCCCAGGGTGAGAGTGGCAGTGAGTTTAGCCAAGTAAATGCTGTGGGGGGTCACAGGGCCAATGAAACCAGCAAGGGGGTGTCCAAGGAGGATTGTCCCACCCCCTTGCTGCAGTGGTACTTTCACTGGCCCTACGACTTCAAGGGTGGTGCACAATTGGCTGAGCTTGCTGCCACTCTCACAGAAATTTTTTAAATTAAAATCACAGGCAACTGGAGCCTTGGGGGATTTTATTGGTGTAGTGCTTTGCAGCATACACAGATCTTGTTAGCACCAGAGATGAGAGTGCTGCTGCTTCCACTGAGAGGACCATGAAAGGTTGAAAAAAAGTAGGGCAGCAGGAGGTGTGGGGGAAGAAGGTCCCTTTCCTGGGGACCCCTCAAACCTGGACTGGCTAGGCCACTATTTGTAAATCTGGCAAGTTTTGTAAACTGTAAATGTAAATTTTTACATTGGCTTGTTAGAGTTCCTACTAAAAGACTGAGCTGTGAATACAGACGTCCTCAGTTTGAATCTCACTTCTGCCATAAATTCACTAGCTGGCCTTAAGCAAACTTCAGTTCCCACATCTTTAATATGGGGGAGAGTAATTATACTGGCTTACCTTACAGGATTGTTGTAAGGATAATGCAGGTGAAGTGCTTTGAACACTTGAAAGCACTATATAAATGTCAAGTGTTATTATTAATGCCTGCATTGAGCAGGGGCATTAGATTAAAAGATCTCCAAGGACAGGTCCTCGCCAACTCTAAAATTAAAAGATGTTGTTGTTGTTGTTTTAAAGCTTATTATTATTGTAAGGCCTGAAAAACACTCCTGCAGCCCCTCCCTTGTCTGAAGAGATCACTGCAAGACAGCTCAGTGTAGGCAAGTAGTTTCACATAAGACATGTGAATTGATCTGTTTTGCCCTTGTAGAAAATACATCTGACTCAGAAGTAATTACGAGGATGAAGCATTTAACAGCATGCTTGCAAACCAAGCTGTGAGCACAAGAGTCCTTAAATGGTGGTTTAACATTGGACAAACCACCAATTTTACAAATATGTGTCATGCTCCAGGAGTATGTGGGAAACCTGGATATACATTTAAACTTCTCTCTCTTTTTAATCGGATATGATCTCCTTCGCACATGCTGTTTGAAAAATAAATAATGTCATAAGAGTCAAGATCAGGGCCCAAGGGTAAAATGAGGAAGGGGTGCAAACAGGAGGAAAGATGTCAAAAGAGAATACCTTTGGCAACCAGGTTATGCTTCCTCTTTTCACACTGCTACTAGCCAATTTTGATTGGCTAGCTACAGTGATTTGATATCATCTCACTTATTAAGTGATTGTTGAGGATCACCCAGTGAGGATGGAGCAGCAAAAAGCAGGAGCATTGGCTGAACATGGCCTTGAAGTAGTAAAATATATAAACATATGTGGTTTTGCAGGTAGCATTTTTGCATCCCAAATTTCCTCTTTTAGTCCCACAAATGTTTGCAGGCTATAATTTGCCTTAGCCATAATGATAAACTTATGTTTAAGGACATAGCTATAATCTACCAAACCAAATTTAGATATCATTTGGATACAACTAAATGCATGGCATTTCTATTTTGCTTGAGAAGAGCTGAATACAATGATCAAATTCTAAACCTGAGTTTCTGCTTGTATCAAGTAGTGTCTTACCCCTTTATGATGATGGATAATGTAGTTAAGGGATGCACCCACCCTGCACCTGAGTCACTTTGTGGTTTAACACCTTCCTCCAATTGCAGTTCCTTCATGCCAGTCTTCCAAATCAAATCTCATGTATGCTACATCTCTGGGAAAACTGAGACTATGAGGGCAATCATTTCTTGACTTTATGGCTAAGAGCAAGTGTAAGGTCTTCTGCCAGCCTACCCCTAAAACTGAATACCTTTTCCGTTGCTAACATCTCTTGATAGTTGCATAACGCCCGCTGTGAATCTCTGAGCACAATGCTGCTGCTGTAATACAGAAAATAATCTGACCAATTTCCAACCACTGTGTCACTGAATGTTAGTGGTGTCTAGAGTTCCAAAAGTGGGTCTGATGCAAAGTGTATAATTCTAGCCACCCTATTCTACTTAGCCTTGGAATGGGATTTCAATATATGTTAATGAAACAGAAAGGTAATCAGTCACACATCTGTTTATTCATCTCAGTACAAATTATTTTCTGACTGCTATTAATTTCAGTGGATCCTACTGTGAGTTTGACTAACACTGGATACAACCCAATACGTTTAATAGTGAAGCAAATAAACAGAAATTTTTAAAAAATAAAGTTTGACTAACACTGGATATAACTCAATACGTTTAATAGTGAAGCAAATAAAATAAATAAATAAAGACAGGCCGAACCAGATATACAGTCTCTGTGTTTTCATTTCTTGTGTCTCAAATCCATTTAAGTCAGGTGTGAGGAACCTTTGGCCCTCCAGATGTTGCTGAACTACAACTCCCATCAGCCCCAGCAAGCATGGCCAATGGCCAGGGGTGTTGGGAGTTGTAGTTCAGCAACATCTGGAGGGCCAACAGCTCCCCACACCTGATCTAAGTGCTATAATAGCCTGGCTATCTGTTAAGCTTGGTAATTAGAAGATAGTAAGTTATTAACATTGACTAGGGGGCAATGCCTGATATACCAAGTTCCTACGCACTGTAGGCAAATAGGCAACCATTGAAAAGCATGGGTAACAGACTGGATGCCCTATCCACAAAGTGTCCAAAGTCCAGTGATGATTCCTGGCTTGCCATAGCGATTATCAGTCTCAGATTGTTTCTGATCTGAAGTGAAGGTTGCCGGTATGGAGAACAAGTCTTATGAGGAAAGGTTGAAGGAACTTGGCATGTTCAGTCTGGTGAAGAGAAGGCTGAGGGGCGACATGATTACACTCTTTAAGTACCTGAAGGGCTGTCACATAGAGGAGGGTACAGATTTGTTCACTGCTGCCCCAGAGGGTAGGACTAGGTCTAATGGTTTTAAGTTGCAGGAGTGTAGATTCAGATTGGACATTAGAAGGAACTTCTTGACAGTAAGGGCAGTTCGGCAATGGAACCGACTGCCTAGGGAGGTGGTGGGATCCCCTTCACTGGATGTCTTCAAGCAGAGGCTGGACAGCTGTCTGCGGGAGATGCTCTAGCTGTGGATTTCCTGCTGTGAGCAGGGGGTTGGACTTGATGGCCTACAAGACCCCTTCCAACTCTATGATTCTATTCTATTCTATTCTATTCTATTCTATTCTAAAGGATCAATCACACAACTTCCTAATGACCAAGCCCTCTTAAGGTCAAACTACCACTTCCTCTGGTTACTTTGGCAACCAAGCATGCTCAGTTTGTTCCAGAGTAAGTTTCATTAAAAGAGAAAAAAATCCTGACTTCCCAGGAGGATCCCTCCGCCTGTGCAGCTCTGAGACGGGCTCCCGTCTTGGATGAAACTTTTTCAGCCTTAAATCCAGTCAGAAGGGTCTTTTTTGACTGGGGATAATTTCTTCCGGACAAGGAAGAAACGTGAGATTTCCCACACAGCTTTGTTGTGGTTGTGGGAGACTGGAATTCGTCAGAATCGTCTGTGAAAGGAGGTCTTCCAGCAGCTCGGACAGAGCGAGGATTTATAGCCAGCTCAGCTGAATAAGTGACCCTTTTTTTCCCCTTTTTAAAAAAAACAGATTAACAGGCAAGCATCCTCCTGTCTATGCTTATCACTTTCTTATCTATACAGCTAAAGAGATTTGTCAAAGGATCAGCAATTAAGAAAACCTGGGTGAGCCAAAACTTTCCTTCTTTTTTACTCACGGAACTAAGGGGGAGGAAAATAAAAATAGCCTATCTTTTTCCTATTGCAAAAAGCTGACATGGAAAATGGCATTGTAAAGATTACAACAGATGAGGGGTTTCTGATTGGAAGAGAAAAGAAAAATCTTTTTGATTTATAAGACTTTTGTGTAATATACGTCTGGGACTATTTTTTCTGATCTACTTTTTTTTTGACGAATCTGCTCATTCTAGTTGCTACTAGTCATTAGGATGCTGTGAACTAAAGCTGTTTTTGCACTTCTGGGCATATAAGAGATAAGGGCTGTCTAGAGTGTGACGCCAGTTGGTTTGAAAGATTAACTCCTTTATAACTGGATAAAGAAATAAACTGCTCTTTGCTTGGGACATTGAAAATTGAAGGAGTTTAGTTCTTTTGGCCTTAAGAATGACAATTAAGAAGATCATGGATGTACAAGAAGGGACTTTATCTTTAGACATGTTTCAGAAAATAATGAATGGGATTAAGTCAATAAAACAAGAATTGAGAAATAATAGACAAGCATGGAGAATTGAATTTGATGAAATGAGACAGGAGCTGAAAGAAATTCAGGATTCTATGAGAAAGGAGAATAAAGATTGATTTGGAAAACCAAAAAAGGAGGAAAGAGAAATTAAAGGCAAGGTTCAAACTATGGAGATTGGATTAAATATGGACATGGAAAAAGATTTGGATTTCCTGGTTGTGATGGATCCTGGAGACAAATATTATGGTTTGGAACTCAGCGCTGTCCCTGAAGGAATTGAAGAGATTGGAGATAAAGATATTATCGGTTCAAAAAAATTCCTGGACTGGAAGGATTTGATGGAACTTGAAATGGAGAAAGTTAACAGAATTAATCCCTGTTTTGTGTTAATGGAAAAATCTTCAAGAGATGTGCTAGTGTATCATGTAAAAAAGAGGAACAGAGATGCGGCTTTGCAACAATACTTCAGTGATACATTCGGAATTGATGGCAAGAAAATATCTGTGATAAAGGAAATTCCTATCAGACTTTTATTATATGACTATGACAGCAAGATTATTGGGTGCGTAAAGATGGAAGATGGAAGATGGAACCAATATGGATAATGGAAGAAGAGCGATTTGAAATTACTGGACTTAGTAGACTTGATGAATTGGATTAATTGACATGTTTATTTAGAAAAAAAATTGATGGACATATATCTCAAAGATTGGAAACTTCTTTTTGACTTTTTGTGGAAGAATGAAATGATATGATGTTAATGAGATTTGAAACCAATTAAGATAACCGCTGGAGGAAGGTGATTTTATAATCTATTAAGAGACAGGCTTGTTATATATTATAGATTTATAGCTGAACTATGACAAATCGGAAGTCAATATTTTTGTTTTTGTTTTTATTTTTATTTTTTTATTGTATTAGTTATTGATTTGTGTTTTTTTTCTTTTTGTATTGTTTTGGTTTTGAAAATCTGAATAAAAATTAATTGAAAAAAAAAGAGAAAAAAATCCTGAAGTGCAATTATTTGTATTTTCACAATCCAGCTGAAATACAAATATTTGTTTGAACAGTGTTATGCTTTTTTGCACAAATTAAGGGGGAGAGAAAAATAAAGCACTGTTTGCAGCAGGCTTGCAGAACGGGAGCCATCAGGAAATGACATGAACAAAGGGGGGAGGAGGGAGTGGGCATGGAGAGGGGAATGATTGACACACCCACCTAAATGCATCAGAGCAAAGCATCTGCAAGCCCTAGAGATACAAACTGGAGACACTTTTTCCTTCTCTTTTCAGATTATAAATGGATTGTTGTGATACGGGGAAACTGTGTGATAGCTGCTGATTGCCTGCTGATTGCCTTCAACTTCATGTGAACCATCCAAATTAAACGGGGATGCAAATAGCACCTATCTCACCGTAAGTCGACATGTGAACTAGCCCTGTTTGGGTGAAATCTATCATACTGCTTACAACCTCAACTCATAATGGAGCTCTTGGCAGAACTGAACTTACATAGGATCATACCCACAGTTTATAGTTAGAAAGTCAGCTGCTGTTTTCTAGCCAATATGGTTTGCCAACAGAGTCTGACAAAGCATGTGAAATGTACATTTCTGCAATTAGGCATATGAAAAATTCAGACACATTCTCCTAGACTCAGTTGCTGCCTCGGTGTGCCTTTGAAGCATTGCCTATCTGGTTAGGTATTACAATACTCAAAAAGGTTTTGTATCTTTTTCTCTTTGATGTGAGCCTATATCCTACCAACTATGGTGCTTATAAATTCCTTAAAATTGTTAGTTTTAGAAAGAGAGAACTGAATTCATCCTTTCATCCATAGAGGGATTGACTAGAACTTAATACCACTCTCTAACACAGCATATCCCTGTTCCTTAGCATGCCAACTGCATCATGTTAGGTTGGGCTCAAACCAAACAGTCTCTTTATGATATCAGAAATGGCATATGGCATGACACTGACTACACTGATCCCTCCTGCCCTGCCATGTGTTCTTGACACAGAATCTGGCCAATTCCAGAACAGCTCTGGTTTACTGCCACTGAAAAATGCAGATGGGCTTGAGATTTTTATATCACTGGAGCAGAACATTTGCTAATTTCCCCAGCGACTAATATAGCAATGTTCCAAGCAGCCTTCATTTCTGACACAGTCTTCCTAATGCAACTCTTCTCAGAGACCAAATGTATTCTTCATTAGCAGGAAGAACTGGGATATTTACTAAACACCAGCTGGTATGGGCATAGTGCCCTGTTTCATTCACTACTTTTCACCTTTCTCAATGGTGGCTCAGATCCAAAGATCCTCATGCATGAATGGAAAGCATATCCACATGGTGGACTTCCGGGAAGGGTGACTTAGCCTGTGCCTGCTTTTGAGACGGGCTCCTGCCTCAAAAGAAGCTTATTCAGATATATCAGTCAGTTTTTTCTTTTTTTTTTGACTGATTAAACTTCTCCCGGGTAGGGAGAAACGAAGAGATTAACCTCAAAGCCTATTTTTGTTGGGACGACCAGATCTCATTAATTTATGGGACGAGGTCCAGCCGACGAAGGTGGGACGGATTTTTAACAGCAAGCTCTATCTGATAAAGCGAACGTTCACCTTATCTTCTAAGAGAGAACGCACTAACAGGCAAGCACCCTTCTTTCTATATTTTTCTTTTATTTGACTTAAATTGTTGCTGTTTAAAAGAGATTTGCCAGATTGATCAGTTTTTGACATCTCACTGGGGAGCCGTAACTTCTCTCTGCTACGCACTAATTAATAGCTTATCTCTGTTTTTGTTGCAAAAAGCTGTCCTGGATTTGCATTCTAAAGATATACACAGAAGAGGGATTTCTATTCCAGATTTTTATTTTGAAAAATATTATACTGTTTTGAGACTACTCTCTTTTTGGTCTATTTTATTTTGACGAATCTGTTTCTTGACGATTGCCATTAATTGTTTCGATCCTGGGAACTGCATTTTGTTTACTTAACTATTGGAGAGATAAGGCTGTCTGCTCTGTTTATACTGTGATGTCACCAAGTTTGGAGTATTAACCCAATTGTTGCTGAAATAAGAAGTGGTTTTCCTATATTTTTCTTTTAAAATGGCAATTAAGAAAGTGGCTGAAAATCTGGAAATAACTATGTTTCAGAAAATAATGGATGAGATTGAGATAATGAAAATTGAATTGAGTAAAATGAAGCAGGAGATTAAAGATATAAGGGTCCCTGTGAGAGAGGTGACCCTGGAAGGGGTCCCTGTGAGAGAGGAGACCCCGGAGATTGGAACAGGGGTCCCTGTGAGAGAGGTGACCCTGGAGACTGGAATAGGGGTCCCTGTGAGAGAGGAGATCCCGGAGATTGGAACCAACGTGGAACAGGAACAAGATTTGGAGTCTATGGACTTTAGAAATAAAATCTATTGTTTGGAACTCAATGTTATCTCTGAAGAAATGAATGAAGATTCTAGAGATAAAGTTATCAATGGCATGGATAATCTTCTGGACTGGAATGATGTGATGGAGCCCAATATAGAGAAAATCTATGGAATTAACTGCAGCCATGTGACAATGGAAAAACTTTTAAGAGATGACCCAGTGTATTTTGAAAAAAAGAACAGAGATATGATTTTACAGCAGTATTTCAGCAACCTATTCAGAATGGATGGCAAGAAAATATTTGGGATAGAGGTAATCCCCATCAGACTCTTACTATATGACTATGGCTTTGACAGCAAGATTATTATGGAATACTGATAATGGAAGATTGGATATTGAAATTACTGGACTTAACAAGACTACTGAAGATGGAAGATGGAAAATGGAACTAATAGAGATAATAGAACAATGGCTACTGAAATTATTGAACCTAACAGATTCTGATGTGATGGATTAATTGAAATGTTTATTTTGACTATGGTTATGACAATAAGATTATCATAATTAGTAATGAGATGGATTAATCGATATGCTTATCTGGAAAAAAAAATTGATAGATATATTTCTTAAAGAATTGAAACCTCTCTTTGACTTTTTGTGGAAAGAATAAAGTAATGTTTATGAGATTTGATGATTAAGTAAGATAACTACTGGAGGAAAGTGATTTTATAATATGACTTAAGAGACAGGATTGTTATATATTATAGACTTATAACTGATTTGATCTTTGACAAATGGGAAGTCAATATTTTACTCTTTATTTTTTATTTTTGTTTTTTTTTTTCTTTTTTTCTTTTTGTTTAACTATTTTTGATTTTGTTTTTTGTCTTTGAATGTTTTATGATTTTGTCTTGTATGTTTTATGAAAATCTGAATAAAAATTATTGAAAAAAAAAAAAAAAAGGAAAGCATATCCACATGGTGAATTGCCAATTTCCCCCTTGGCTGCTGTCCCCTATTCCTATTGCATATGCCACTCTGGAAAGTCCCTTGACCCTCTGAAGTGGATTGGGGATTAATGAAGTACTCAACTAGGGCAAGTATTGGTGATCAACTAATGCTTTCTGTAAACATCTGGGAATATTTGCATTCAAGCTCATGTGTGGGTGCACGTCAATGTTTGGACCAAATATTTCAAACAGGGGTGTCCTGCTTCAAAGAGTAAGGATGCCATGAATCAGAAGGCAAAGTCAAGTCACAGTCCAAGGTCAAGTTGGGAGAATCAATGGGAGAGGCAAAGTCCAATAACAAACAGGAAAATAAGATTCACAGCTAGGAAGCTCAACCAGTAATTGTTCTAGCAGCTATCTCCCATCAGCCCAAGGCACTGGAGGCTTTTATCCAGGAATTTTCTAAGCCCACCCTAGGCACAGCTGTTAGATATCGAAGCCATCCAAGGAGCTGGGCTTACTGATGAGGAAGTAGCTCATCATAAGTAGCCTATTACTCTCATAGAGGACTAGCTTTCAGCAGACACTGTGGTGCCTGGTCCTGCACCTTCATGTGCTGGTGCTCTCTTGGGCTTGAAGGTGTCTTTGTTTCCAACTCTGCTGCTGAGCCTGGGCCCTTTATAGGAGGTGACACCAAATGGGATGCCGTAAGGCCTGACAGTTGTGGTTCAGCCTCACTGCTGTCCAGAGCTTGGAAATGTTACTTTTTTAAACTATCATCAGCCCCAACCAGCATGGCAAGTGGATTGGGCTGATGGGAGTTGTAGTTCAAAAAAGTAACTTTTCCAAGCTCTGCTGCTGTCTAACCCCACCTTTATTCCTCTATACGGTTCCCTTTAGGTAGCACCAGGTGTTCCTCTGATGAGGACTCCTCTAGTGGGGGCTTGATGAGGTGGGGGAATGAGCAGTCAATGTCAGTTTACTTAATATTAGAAAGAGTTTGCAATTATTGATATTTGAAGCTTTCCATGCAAATCAACGTATTTCAGTTATGTAGCTAACTAGCCTAGCAAGTTTGGACTATTACCAAATTGTGCATACCTAACTGCAGATGACTGTTATATGATAGAATTCAGTGTGATCTCTAATTGCTGGCAACAAGAAAGCTTGCGATTTCAGCTCTACGTTCAGCATGGCATTTTAGGTTACCCTAACTTGTTCTTGTACTGATTGAAGGGAATGACAGATCCTGCATTACAATATTTGTCAAAGAATTTTTAATAGTTGCTTGAAACCACACATACAAAGTGCACAACATACATTTCTTGCCCATGTGATCAGTCCTGACCTTTTTTTTGGAGTATGTGCTCATGCAGACAAATTGAATGTATGATCTAGGCTGTCATGATTAGGGCTAGCTTGCAGCAGCTTCCATAGTCACTTCCATTATTTTTTGTCCGAAGACTGTCAATGGTGCACCTAGGGCTAGATTTTGGGGGGCAAAGTCCAGGGCTCCCAACTGACCAGAGACTAGCAGATGGTAGGGGAAGCAGCAACAGGCCTGGTGTCAAGAGCAGTCGGCTGGGCATGGGCATGGGCATAGTCGTTGTTGTTGTGAAGGTCCCAGGGAGAGTCACAACCATCTACAATACAAAAATAAAAACAGTTGAAAACAAAGTACAATCACAAGAATGTGGTGGGTTCTACAAGCATACATCTAAAATACATTAATAATAGTTTTTTAATAATTACAATCACAAGAATAGGGTGGGTCATAAAAATATACATCTCAAGTGCTATAGGCACTTACTGATAGTCATTTTATTATTTGATGATTGTTTTATTATTATACAGCCAGCATGGATTTTTCACATTCTTCAATATTAAATTGAAAACACCCACCATGCCATTCTGCTGCTTCCCATCAGCTCATTTCAAAACAAAACCTTACAAAACTTATAGTCCTGAACTCAGAAAGCTTGCTTAATATCTCTCTAGATTTTCATGGCGATACACAAAACAGTCAGAGAGAATCGAGAGTTCAAAGTATAAAACAAGAGAAAAAAATCCATACCCCTGTTGGACTTTTTTCCATCAGTGGTCTCATAATTTGTTAAAATTAATTAAAAATTAGCTATGTTCACAGAGTACCTGAAATCCTATTACTGATCTTACCCCATACTTCATCTTCTGCAGTTTAAAAGTTTAAAAAATGCAGGGCTGATTTTTAATTAATTTAATAAATTTAACATTGGACTCTATGATAGCGCAGGCATGCTCAGTAAGAACAGACTGTCAGAGTTCTAAAAGCCAGACTCACAGCTATTTGGCTTGGCTGATCAGGAGGCCACTCCCACACCAGATCTTTATTTCACTTAAGATAGTCATGGTTTCCCCTAAAGAATCCTGGAAGTGTAGTTTCTGAAGGGCGCTGAGAGCTGTTAGGAGACTCCTATTCCCCTGACAGAGCTCCAGTGAACAGAGCAGTTTAACAGTCAGCGTCTCTTCTGGGGATTGTAGCTCTGTGAGGGGAAAAGGGAATCTCCTAGCAACTCTCAGCAGCCTTCACAAACTACACTTCCCAGGATTCTTTGGGGGAAGTCGTGACTATCTAAAATGAAATAAAGGTCTGGCGTGGATATGGCTAGATATAGCTTTGGTTTAAATTCGGGTAGGAGACTACTTGTGTCTCCTGTAGAATAAAAAGGTGGGGGAAACCCTGAAAAGCAATGATACTGTTCACAGTGTTTTCTGTTTGGAAAGGAAAGGGGCTTTCCATCTGCCCAGTGCCCACACACCCAATCTCCTCCCCATCCCCCCTCTTCCTCTCCCTCCTCCTCCTCCATGGTCAGTTTTACCTATCTTAAGCATGAATGTACAAGAGTAAATCTTTTTGAACTCAAAAAGGCATGCAAATGATCAAACCTGCCCTCCCCTCCTCCTCCCTCCTATCCCCTCCCTCTTACCCCTTCCCTCCCTCTTCCTCTATCCCTCTTGCCCCTCCCCTCCCCTTCCAATCCACTTCCTCTCCTTCTCCCTCCTCCTCCCTCCCCTCCCCTCCTTCTCCCTTCCTTCCTCCTCCCCTCTCCTCTCCCTTCCTCCCTTCTCCTCCTCCCCCATGGTCAGTTTTACCTATCCTAAGCATTATTGCATGGGAGTAAATTCCACTGAACTCAATAAGCATGAAAATGAACAGACCTGCCTTTCCCATCCCCGCCTTCTCTTCTTCCCCCTCTCTCCTTCCCCTCCCCTCTCCTCTTTCCCCTCTCCTCTCTGCCCTACAAATTTGTAAAAATGCAGATCAGCCTAAATAAGAGAAGCAAGATTAGATTTTCTGTAGAAACAGTAGTAACACAGGAAAGAAGCAAGATAAGAACATCAACAAAATACAAAAAATGTAATTCTCCATCTTTGGAGATGTAGTCTTGATTGCCAGTGTTGCCACCACTCACCATATGCTCAGAGGCACATGCTACCAAATTCTTCCAAGCTACACAGCAAGTGGATTGGACTGTGAAAGACCAACCCAAATTGTGTTTGCATTTTTACAAATCTGTAGGGCAGTACAATGTCTCAGAGAGGAGGTCAGGTCTCCTGCTCCCCTGGTGCATTCACTATAGTTGCCCAATTCCCTGCTTTTAAAAGTTTGATAGAAATATCTGTTGGCTATAGGTACGTTCTTAAACCACAAGGATTTTTGCCAATTGGTGAATTATTTATTAGTTACATATGATCATTTTGTTATTTTTACTTTAGCTTATATTTTTCTTTTTTTACAACGAAATGGAGCTTATTCCTAAGTGAATGTCCTTAGTATCAGGACAGCAGAAGCAAACCCCATGTTTTTTCCCTGTAGTTGTGATGGTGCTATTTTAGGTGAGTTTAAAATGCAAAACTGCACATCCTCAAGAGTATTTGTTTTTTAAAAAAGCAGAATTGGCAAACTATTTTTATTTGTCTTTTCCCCCTCCAGCATTAGATATGTGTAGAAGCAGTTGTGAAAGAATGGAATGACAGCCAGGGGTCAATGGATAGAGAGTGGGGAAAACGTTGTTGTTGTTGTTATTATTAAAATTTATTTCCTGCCCTTCCCCCAAAGGGAGCCCAGGTTGTGTAGAAACCTCTGACTTTTGTGTGGTGGGGTTGCTAGAAGCCTCGGCACCAGCCTGCAAGGAAAGAGCTGCGCAGTGTAAGTTTAAACAGGGCCATAAGGGATCTCTCTGTCTGCTGTCCCGGGGCTTTCAGTGGGGGAAAACAGAGAACATAAGGTAAGCTCTGTGCTCCTTAGTTGCTTTAAGTGCTAGTTTTTGCCTGCAAACCAACAGCTTTGCTTCAGTAAAGGACTACATTTTCTTCCTTCAATGCTTCATGGTCATTCAGATTCTGAACTTTCTTGCCTTAGGGAAGGGAAAAAACCTTTGGCAAAACACAGAATGGTTTATAACAAATGCTATTGGAGGTCACAGATTCATAGGGTTGCCATAAGTTGTAATCGACTTGAAGGCACATAATGTGTAGTATAACTTTTATAAACCACTTCAAATCTTTTGGAAACCACAAGAGGTTTTTTTTACAATCAAGCGGTGTATATATATATATATATATATATATATATATATATATATATATATATATATATATATTGTTAAACAAACAAACAAACAAACAAATATAACTTACTGCAGGGATGAGCAGACTTCAGGCTTGTTGGATCTCTCTCTCTCTCTCTCTCTCTCTCTCTCTCTCTCTCTCTTTCTCTCTCCTTTTTAAAATAAGAAATCCAAGCAGAGGTGGCTGGTGGCTCCATATCAGCGGGGCAGTGAAATCCACTCCAAGGTATGTTCAACATGCTGAAACCTCAATTGTTGAGGGGAGGTATATATTTCAGAACATTGGACAGCTCCAGGAAAACCCAGGGTGGATTCCACTGCCCCAGTGACATGGAGCCACCAGCCGGCACTGACCCCAAGCCCCATCATCTAAATCCAGTTCTGTTCAGGGGGGTGGACAAAGAACTAAGAAACAGGAAGCCTCTGAGCATGTGCTCAATGCAGGAATTTATTTTTAGTACCAGAACTGAACTCACCATCTCTCCATATAAAAATCCACGCCTGGTTTTCTCCCAAGCTTTCTTTATTTCAGCAGCAGCATTTCAGAGAAGGGAAGCTTTTCTGTTCTCCCTGTTAAATAGTTGAAAGTCAGAGACCATTGCCAATATAGGCAAATGATCCAGAGATCTGCCAGTAGATCCCAAGCTTCCTTCTAGCCATGCCCAACATTTTGCACGTTCTAGCATCTTGGCATTGTGCCTTTCTCAGCCTGTGCTGCACATCATTAACAGCTGCTGGCAGGGTAAGGCAAATGCATCAGTGTCACAACATGGAGTAAGTGGTAACAGCACACTGTGCAGAAGGGGACCGGGAGCTCTTGCTTCTGTTCTGTGCCTCTCTCATATTGGCTAGTTCCACCCTTAGGGTACAAAGTTCAAGCCTACAAATCAAAATCCTATTACAGCCTGGAGGACACATAGCTATATATTTTTCTCTCTCTCTCCCTACAAAACACTGCACAGATGATAGAAATGTGTAGCAAGAACAGAAGAGGGTGGAAGAAGAAACTATATAGCCTCTTTCTCATTCTCTTGGCAGCTGGAAGTGCAGCAAATGATGGATGTTTCAGAGGGGTAACAGTGCAGTTTGCTGGTTTTTAGTTCATTTCTCTCCACTGAGCCCATCAGGAACAATTAATCTTCCATCTTGGAATTAGAGCTTCTGCTGCAGCTGAACTTGTCATAGCACTTTCGATGTACCTGCCAGGAAATCTTTACTCTGATTCTGAGGCTTTCACAAGAGAGTACAGGATATCTCGGGGGCCCTCCAGATTGTTTTTTGTTTGTTGGTTTGTTGTTGTGGGTGTATTCTGCAACATGTAATTGATGCAATGATAATGAATTAGTGGTGGATTTATACTGGACTGTCCACACACCATTCTGCTTTCTTAGTTGTTGTGTGATGTTTCCCCAATTTTATTGCATTATTGCCATCTGGAGGGGCACTCTTGCACTAAAGTACAACGAAAGAGGGACAAAAAACAGTGGGGGTTGGACTCAATGGCCATATAGGCTCCTACCAACTCTACTATTGTATGATTCTATGGGTATGCTTTAAGTTGGATTCCTGCATTTAGAATCATAGAATCATAGAGTTGGAAGGGGCCTTGTAGGCCATCAAGTCCAACCCCCTGCTCACAGCAGGAAATCCTGCTAGAGCTAGAGCATCACAGCTAGAGCATCTCCCGCAGATAGCTGTCCAGCCTCTGCTTGAAGACATCCAGCAAAGGGGATCCCACCACCTCCCTAGGCAGTCAGTTCCATTGCCGAACTGCCCTTACTGTCAAGAAGTTCCTTCTAATGTCCAATCTGAATCTACGCTCCTGCAACTTAAAACCATTAGACCTAGTCCTACCCTCTGGGGCAGCAGTGAACAAATCTGTACCCTCCTCTATGTGACAGCCCTTCAGGTACTTAAAGAGTGCAATCATGTCACCCCTCAGCCTTCTCTTCACCAGACTGAACATGCCAAGTTCCTTCAACCTTTCCTCATAAGACTTGTTCTCCATACCGGCTATCATCCTCGTCGCCCTCTTCTGAACCCACTCTAATTTGTCTATATCTTTCTTAAAATGAGGCGCCCAGAACTGAACGCAGTATTCCAGATGAGGCCTGACTAATGCAGAATATAGTGGGACTATTACTTCCCTCGACCTGGAAACTATAGCTCTGTTTATGCAGCCCAAAACTGCATTTGCTTTTTTTGCCACAGCATCACACTGCTGGGTCATGTTCAACTTGCGATCCACTACAATTCCAAGGTCCTTCTCACACGCACTACTGCTAAGCCGGGTATTTCCCATCCTGTACCCATGCATTTTGTTTTTGTGGCCTAAATGCAGAATCCTGCATTTGTCTTTATTGAATGTCATTTTATTAATTTCAGCCCAATTTTCTAGTCTATCCAGGTCCCTTTGGATTTTATTCCTGTTTTCCATTGTGTTAGCTATCCCTCCCAGTTTCGTATCATCCGCAAACTTCATAAGGCTTCCCTCCACTCCATCATCTAAGTCATTGATAAAAATGTTGAAGAGTATCGGCCCCAGGACAGAACCCTGTGGCACTTCACTTGAGACCTCCTTCCAGTCCAAAGCAGAGCCACCGACGACCACTCTTTGAGTACGGTTTTCCAACCAGTTGTGAATCCACCTGACAGTATTTCCATGTAGTCCGCATTTGACTAGTTTGCTAATCAAAGGGTCGTGGGGGACTTTGTCAAATGCTTTGCTGAAATCTAGATAGATGACATCTACAGCATTTCCACCATCTACTAAGCTAGTGACCCGATCAAAAAAAGAGATGAGATTAGTTTGACAGGATTTTTTCTTGACAAACCCATGCTGGCTCCTACTAATCACAGCATTGTCATCTAGATAGTTGCCAATGGACTCTTTTATTATCTGTTCTAATATCTTTCCCGGTATTAAAGTCAGACCGACCGGCCTGTAATTCCCTGGATCATCTTTTTTACCCTTTTTAAAGAGCGGGACGACGTTTGCCCGTCTCCAATCCTCCGGCACCTCTCCCGTTCTCCAGGATTTCTCAAAGATGATGGCAAGAGGTTCCGAGAGTACATCCGCAAGTTCCTTCAATACTCTGGGATGCAGTTCATCAGGCCCTGGAGATTTGAACTCATTTAGGTTAACTAGGTATTTCCTGACTATCTCCTTATCAATCTCGAACTGCAATCCCAACCCCTTACTGAGATTGCTACCGATGCAAGGTTGCACACTGTTCCCTTTTTGGGAGAAAATGGAGGCAAAATAGGTGTTGAGCAGTTCTGCCTTTTCCTTGTTATCTGTCAACATTTTGCCATCCTCATTGAGTAGCAGTCCCACCATTTCCTTGGTCTTTCTCTTGCTTCGAACATATCTGAAAAACCCCTTTTTGTTGTTCCTCGCTTCCCTCGCCAGCCTCAGCTCATTCTGGGTTTTAGCTTTCTTTACGCTATTCCTGCAAGCCCGAGCCGCTCTTCGGTACTCTTCCTTGGTGATGCGTCCTTCCTTCCATTCTTTATACATGCTCTTTTTTATTTTTACCTCCTCCACCAGTCTTCCGTGTAGCCACATTGGCTTTTTCAGATGTCTTCTGTTTTTCTTCCTCTTTGGAATTGTTTGCGATTGAGCTTTTTGTAATACGTTCTTCATGAACTCCCACGCTTCTTGGGCTCCTTTTTTCTTTAGTCTATCTAGCCACAGGATCCTACCCATCATTTCCCTGAGCTTGCTAAAATTGGCTTTCCTGAAATCCAAGGTCCATATTTGACTATATTCTTCTTTGGCTTTCCCCAGAATCACGAATTCCAGCATTACGTGGTCACTTTCCCCCAAGGTACTGACCACTTTAATTCCCTTTAATTTAGCAGGGGGTTGGACTCGATGGCCTTATAGGCCCCTTCCTATTATACTATTCTATGATTCTGTGAAAAAATAAACTGGAACATTTATGGTATAATGTTACAGGATTTCAGCAGGAAGTTACGGACCTTCCTGACTGAAAACGAAGCATTATGTCCACCCTGAAACATTTGCAGGTGCAAACAGTATTCTAAGCTGGATCCAATATAACCACACTAATACCATCAGGAGTACAAATCATCATGAATATATACTAAGAAGGATTCTGGGAGGGGCTACAGGTCAACAACATCCAAAGTGTTGCATACTTATTTGTCTTTTGATTGATTGATTGATTATTAGATTTATATCATTCCCTTTGTCCCAGCAGGAGCCCAGGGCGACATCAGGGCAGCACTTGATCCGGACTCAGTATTAATCTTTCTCCTTACGTAATGAAATGTGGGCAGCAATCCTTTGCACACTTACCTGAGAGTAAGTCTCATTGGTGGGACTTGGTGGGGGTTACTTCTGAGTAAACATGCACAGGCTATTTGTTGTTATTTGGTTTGCATATAGTATATTCCTGCAAAAATGGGAATTAGGTGGTCTGGAATGCTTTTTCTTCGCTTTACAGACTCTATTAATGAAGCATTTCAGGGACGCAGAAAAGCTATTAAATTCTGAAGCTCTAATACATTTCATTGAGCTCTGCTGAACTTTTGACCTGCACACAGATTTTTTTCTGGTATCTCTTACAACCCCTTGATTGAATTACTGCCTTGTGAACAGTGGATATACAACTGTGCAGTTCATCTTGGAAACAGCATGTGCTGGAAACAAAAAGGAAAATGAGTCAGAGAATGTTCCATTTTCTGATCAGATTATCATCATCAGTAACAATTTCTATATACATTTTTATGTGACTTTGCCCAAGGCTCTGAATTCTGTATATTTTATTTTTCTCACCTACAAAATGAGATGAAGCTACTAACATAGAAAACAGGGAGGCTGGATGTTAAGTTAACCTCTGCACAGCATTTAAAGGATTTCAAGTGAGATCCCCCCATTACTTGGGATGAGCAATTCAGTTTAGTGAAGTTCAATGAATTAGTTCAAAAATCTCTGAACTACACCTGAAAGTAGTTCCCATAATTGCCAGGTAAACTGAACATGAATTAAGTTCATTTTGGGGTGGAACTTCAAACGATTTCTCATTCATCTTCAAGTTCATTTTCTTACATGCGCTTTTTAGTCTTTAGACTTTTTGAGCCTTTAAGCTTAAAGATCAAAATCCTTAAGAAAAATTAATTAGTTCACATTCTACTCTGTGTGTGTGCGTGTGCATGCATTTTAATGATTTCTTAGTCTTCTAAAGTATATTTCATACTTTAGCACAGCAGCTTGTAACATTCTAAATACTGAAATGTTTTTATTTATTTATTTATTTTGCTGATAATCATTTGGATAAAATTGAAGGATCAATGTGAACTGGAATTAGTTCCTTTTTGGACATGCTAACCTTGAACTAGAACTATTTCCTCTTTAAAATAAATTTTCCAAGCTCTACCACCCACTCCTAGTAAAGCTAATGAAGTCTGAAGTGTTTGATTCATAGCAGAAGATTCTAGTAGAACAATAGAGATGGGAGGTTGCCTCAAAAGGTCATCTAGTCCAACCTCATAGCATTGAGGAAATGTTCTCCACTGGCTCACCCAAGAGTCTTTATGCCCCTGCACAGATAAAGGAGTTAAGCAGGTTAAGAGGACCTTTGTTGCAAATCAGCATATTTTGTAAAGTTGTGCCCTTATTTGTTTATTTACATTTATTTATTTGTACACCACTATTTCATTTTTAAAAAGAAATCAAAGTGGTTTACAACAAATAAGAAAACATACAGTAAAAAAAATTAAAAATACAGTAAAAACAAAGGTCAACGACACCAAGGTGGTGTACATGGTTCTCCCTCCTATCCATTTTATCCTCACAGCAACCTTGTGAGGTAGGTTAGACTGAGAGACTGTGACTGATCCAAGGTCACCCAGCAAGTTTCATGGATGAATGAGGATCTGAACCCTGGTCTTAATTCTTGAGTCTTGGGGGCAAAGCAGAAACACATATAGCAAATCAGGTCCCTTCATTTCTGTTATTTGGCCATCCCATGAAGCTTCTTTTCTAGAGGCACATGACACTCTGCTTTCTGCTACAGAAGTGAATGGGAGCCATAACATAGAAGGAAAAGTTCTACGGGAAAAGTGTAAGTACTATGATCCATGCCACAAACATAGTGCTTTCTGACTCTGGCATCTGAGTCATCAGTGTTGGGAGTGAAGGCCAAAGCCTCCCCACACCTGAACTGTGCCTCCAAGTGTAGTACTTCATTTTCTTCCCTAGAAATAAATGAATCCCATTCATTTTATCATCATCACGATTTCACATTTATGAAACACCTTACATTTTCTAGGTGCTGCCATATAGTCAAAGATAATCCAGTTCTTGACCACAAACTCACAATCTAATAAACATGATACAAAAGGAAAAAGGAATGGGGATGGAAGAGGAAAGTGAGCATTGGAACAGTTGCTCCTTTCCTAGCTAGTGGATGCGGCCAGGTTTGGCTCCCCCATGCCATGATATTCTTCCTAGGAGGCAGGGGCCGCAGCCTCCCAGTAGACTTTAGTCTCTTGGCCAGTGTGTGTTTGCTTTCAGCTCTGCTGTCCTAGGGCATCTTGTGGCAGGAGCCAAGTGTGCTTTCTAGTGGAGGTGTGGAAGCAACCACTGCGGCTTCTCTGACCAGGATGGAACCAGGCTTGTTTCCTCCTTGCCACAATGCTCTTCCTGGGAGGCGAGGTGTGCGGTTTCCTTCTCAGTGTTGCCACTGACTGCACCATTTTACTTTCTCCTATACAAGTGCACACAGCCCACTTTACTGATGACCCCTGGGTTAATAACAGAACAAAGATGGAGGACTAGACTGCATAGTAGCTGCCTCCTACCTAGTAGATAAAACTCAGCATTCTCCTGATAAATCCATTTTATTTATATACAAACCAGGCAGACCCAGACTCAAAATGTCCTCTGGATTTGCCCACTAAACCAAAAAAATGTGGAAACCTTATGTTATGACAGGCAAATGGGTGGTACTGACTAAGGAAGCCATTCCAGGTTTTCACCTCCCACAGCATTGCCTCTTAACGTGTGTCTGCCATGCGTTTGATGAATACACATGTAAAGCATTTCTCGTGGTGAGTCACTCCAGGCTTCCTTTTTGGCTGAAATACTCACAATCACAATTTAAAACCCTATATTGGATAGAGCATATCCCCTCTAGCAAGGTTGCACAAGTCTGCATAATTTTCTTATAGCGATCATTTTTATTTAAAAGTATCCATATTGAAATTAAATGTAGGTTGAATAAGCTGTGAAATCATTACATATCCTTATTTTTCTTGTGTAATTGTGATTGATTTTAACTTTGATCTTGATTTCACTGTCTTTTTTTTAATCTATCCTAAGGCTGTCTGGATTCATATTCAAACTTATAAGAAGGACCCTGCTGGATCAGGCCAGTGGCCCATCTAATCTAGCATCCTGTTCTCACAGTGGCCAACCAGATGCCTGTTGGACGTCCACAAGCAGGACCTGAGAGCACAAGCTCTCTGTCCTCCTGTGGTTCCCAGCAACTGATATTCAAAGACATACTATCTCTGACTGTGGAGGCAGAGCACAGTCATCATGGCTAGTATGATGGGGAATTTTATATATACATACATGTATGGCTAATGGGGAATTCAATATACATAAACAATAAGCAAAATATATTCTTTCATAAAGCTATAAAAGTTCATAACATTTTAATAGTTTAGTAGGAAGCTAGATCCTTTTCTCTTTGGAGCTGTCTCCCTTTACTGTACTGGTTTGTTTGGCACTATTTGTACTCAAAATAATAGATAACACTGTGCAGAACATCTCAGTATCCCTGAGATGTAGAAAGAAAGAATTGCAGTAATAAAATGCTTAACTAAATTGCTTGCTCATTAGCTGGAGTGCTTAGCTCACTGTGAAAATGTACTTTCATGTGAAGTACTGAACATTGCCAAATTCAGTAGAACATGATGCAGAGAAGTACAGTACCTATGCAATCCCTATGCAAATGCCTGTGTAATACCTGCGTAATATTGTCATGTCTATGTCATTCTGATGTGTTAAATCCTGATTGGTAGATGCTAAAGTTTTTGTCCTGAAATGTATAAAAACCCCAGGCAAACAGTGCCAAATGGAAGTTCTCCACTCACTAGGAGGGAGACTGACCAAGTGTACATGTGTCATCCAATAAAGGCCTACCTTTTTGCTGCAAGCCTGTGTCTTCAAAATTTTTATTCAAGGACCCCCAGCAAAAGAACCCACAGGAGAAAAACAAAATTCTACAACAAGTAGCCTTTGATATCTTTCTTTTCCATGTATTTGTCTAATCCTCTTTTAAAGCCATCCAAGTTGGTAGCCATCACTGCCTCCTGTATGAGAGAATCCCATAGTTTAATTCTGTGCTACACGAAGAAGTATTTTTCTTTTGCCTGTCCTGAATCTTCCAACATTCAGTTTCATCGGATGCCCACAAATTCTAGTGTTCTGAGAGAGGCAGAAATTTTTTTCTATAGTTGCTTTTTCCATGCCATGCATAATTTTATACACTTATATCATGTCACCTCTTACTTGCCTTTTCTCTAAACTACAAAGCCCCAAATGCTGCAACCTTTCCTCATAGGGGAGTCTCTCCATCCCCTTGATCATTTTGGTTGCCATTTTCTGAATCTTTTCCAACTCTACTATATCATTTTTTGGGTGAGGCAACCAGAACTGTACACAATATTCCAGTGGGACCTACTTCTGAGTAGACATGCTGTAGGGCTTCAAACTCAAAAGAAAGCCCCCATCCCAAGTTTGATGAGATTTAGTTGCTGGTAAGTATGTTTAGGATTCAACCTTAGTTTCAGTATTTTTAATAAAATGCATGATATTTTAATTTATGCCTGGAGCAATCACATGTGTTTTGTGAACTGGCCATTACTTAATATTTTTCTTAAGTCCCCCAGCTGACTCTTTTGTTGAATTGAATCCCACAAACACACAAATGATTAAAATCAGAAGTTAAGTGGCATGCCTGCGATTACTGCCCTAAGTGTCTTAGACAGGGGTTAAGAGATGATCACACACAAACCTTTCCCCAAAGAAATCTGATACTGTTTTACAAGGTAAGGCTAAATGAAGAAGCTTCAGAGAGAAGCAGGAGGAGCTGAATGGGATTAACAGCACCAGAGGCAGCTGCTTTTGTTCCTGGAAAGGAAATGTGCTGAATTATTCATGCTCACTTTAAACTGCCAATGCACTCAGCTTTAGCCAAGCATTTGTTCTCTATTATTCATATGATCCAGCTAGTGGAGAGACTCAGCAGGGGGATATTTCTGCAAATGGATGAATGGGACTTGTTGCTGTCAAAGTGAAGGTTGGCTGTTTATTGAATGGAGACGCAGGATAAGTCTTGAGTTGCCACTCCCATCCCAAAGCTAGTGAACACTGGATAGGCATGTCATGTGGTCATGTTTCCTTCCAAATCATTAGTCCTATGTAAGTACGTTAGTCCATAATACGTTATTTAGTATTTAAGAGTATTTAAAGCACTTTACATGTGTTATTTTGATTAGAGAATCAGAGTTAAAAGTAGGGATGGAAGGATCTGTCTATTTCAATTCTCTCAGTTTCTCATTTTTCCACTCTTAAATGAAGTTCTCCACATTTCTGCACCAGTTTGTGATTTTTTTTTAATCCTCATGAAAACTCTTCAGCACCTGGGTGTGAATTTCTCCTAACACATTTTATATGCAGTATTGCCCGTGGTACAATTTTTGCAAACAATTTCTCCTGATATAAAGCATTTTGTATGCTATTTTCATTAATATATTCATTGTTATGTACACTTTTCTCTAATATATCTATTTTTGCAAACCTTTGTTTGGAGAACTGCATTGTAAAAGTTGGATAAATGTGAATTTTGAAAGATGGCTGTGTTTCGGTTCTCATATTGTTTCTGTTTGATAGATTCACATTTTAATGCAATCTGAATCAAATTTCTCCTGTATCTCTACTTAGAAGGTACTTTAAAAGTCATCGATGGCTGTAATCCAAACCTGGTTTTGCATAGGACTGGGTGGAAGTGTCCCTATGCCCAGTCCTGCTGTCCTCGCAGACCTCTGCATGTGGAGTGATGCCAGCATCTCTTGGCCAGCGTACAGTCCCCCTTGGCAAAACATGGCTCCAGGCCGGCACAACGATTTGTCTGCACACCCTGGCTTCTGCCCCAGATGCTGTAATCCAAATCCCTGTCAATTAAGGACTCCCCAACTGCAGCATCCCTGATAGGCTCAGCTTAAAAACTTGTAACAAAGGAGCATTACCACCTTCCAAGGCAGTCTCTTCCACAGCTGATCAGCTTGTATAGTTAAGAGTTCTTGCTAATGTTCAGTTGAAATCCCCTTTCTTGTGATTACAACCTCTTGGTTCAGGTTTGGGACAACAGAAACCAAATTTGCTCTTTCATCAATGTGACAGTCCTTTAAATAAGTGAAGACAGCTATACTATTGCCTCTTACTTGTCTCTTCTCTAGGTTTACAGCAAGGTAGGTCCCTTTTACCACCCCCCGATAGATGATGTGCTGAGAGAAGGTGGCTTCTAGTTCTCCCAGATGTTTTGCGGCTAAGTTAATTTTGAACTAGGGACTTCTGAGATCGCTGCTTATATATTAGTTCTTACAATGTCCCTTGCACCAAGAGTCATGGATAACTACTGAATTATTTTGCAAGTTTTTCAAACTTAACCCTTCCCTTTGTTGAAATGCTTGCAAAATATTTCATTGTAATCCCTTTCTCTAGCCATGGCCATATTAATTGCAACTCAACCAGCCCAGCTAACTCATCCTTCTTATTTTGTCTCTGAGATCCACCAGATGACCAAAAAAGCATATCTGGATAATTAAGGGCTAGTTCCTCCAACTCTTGGAGAGGTGTGCTTGCAAATCAGATGGACTTTCTCCCACCCCAAGTTTGAATTTAAGTGGGAACTGGATTTAACACTATTTGCCTTAAAGCAGGAATGAGGAAACGTTGGCCTTCCAGATGTTGTTGGACTACAACTCCCATCACGCTGGGGCTATGGCGGCTGGGGCTGATGGGAGTTGTAGCCCAATAACATCTGCAGGGCCACGGGTTCCCCATCCCTGTCTTAAAGGATACTGCCATTTGGAGAACATTTTAAACATCCTGCGCGAGCAGAGGTTGCTGAAAATGGCAGTGATGTGAGACAGATGGTGTTCCACAGTGAAATCTCTTAGGACCCAAGGAAAACGGGAAGGATTAGGCATATCTGAATTTCTGAGACTCCCTTTAAAGTGTGGTCAGTGATCTGGATCTGAGATCCAGTTATTTGAATGTTGCTTGAAATCATGTGCATAGCCCAACTGGGAATACTGTGACATCATACTGATGATCCACCTGGCAGCATCTGCTTAAGTCAGCGATCTTACCGGAGCAATCGAATTTTTTGCATTCCTTTGTAGAGCACCACTATTTTGGAATGCAGCTTTAGGCAATAAAACATAACTTCTCTCCTGGGCCATATCACTGTTTGTATTTATTTAACATGAGCTTGTCTAGAAATGTGTTATCATTGCCTCTGGGTATAGTGATTCAGCCTCACTGGTGTGTGATGTAGCTTCACCAGGGAAATGGCCAATTGTTTAACTCAGAACAGCTATTCCCTTCCAAACAACAAGATGGCATTTCCCTGCCAGTGATTAAACAGTTCTGGCTTGCTGCCAATGCTCATGACATCAAGAAGGAATTCACATGGGGACTTGGAAGGAATACAGGTGTGTGTACATAGCTGCCACAGTCCATTTGCATCTGTGGATTCATCCTGTACTGGTTTCTTACCTGTGGCCATTCTATGCTGGCCCTTGACTTGTATATAGGTGGTGGCAATCACAGGCACAAAATCCACTAACCATGATCTCACACACAAAGTGCTACCCTTTTTAGTATAATCATTGGTCACATTCTCCTCTCAAGTACCCCAGAAGAAAAATGCTAAAGCAAGAGCAGGGGAAACTGCTATCAGGATGTTCCAGCTGGTGCAACAGGCTGCAGCCAGATTGTTGGTGGGGCCAGCACATAACTCAGATGCTTAAAAGCTTGCACTGGCTGCCCCTATGCTACTTGGCTGCATTCAAGTTTCTTCTATTCATCTGCAAGGCCCCTGACAACTAGGGCCCAGAATTCCTTAAGAACCACCTCATTTTATATCCCAGCCTAATCACTTAGTTCTTGGAGGGAACCTCTGTTAGCAATCCATCATGGCGCAGTTGAATGGCTCGTATCTGATTTTAGGGTTATTTTTTACTAATTTTATCTCTATTGTATGTTTTGCAACCTTATCATACACCACTTAGAAACTATAGCGTTAAGTGGTATAGAAACTGTAGAATGGATGAATGAATGAATAAACTATCCTTAAGGCTTTTACAGACAACACTGTTGTGCAATGTGCAGGTTTTACTCAGTCCTTGTAAAGAATCCAGCCTTTGCTCATGGTAGCTCTTCTGGTGTGGTCATACTGCATTTTGCCAGCAACATTATTTGTTACTCAAAAAATGCAATTGTGTACCTCCCTCCCCACCCAATCAATTATAAGTGAGTGGGGTAATGGAAGACCAAAGGCCCAAGATGATGCTCATGATAGGTAGTTTCCCTACATGGCTATGTCATTTTGTGACTCTTGAGATGCTTGTAATTTGCAGGGGTAGCCAATGTGGTGTCTTTCAGAAGTTGTTGGACTACAGTGAGCCCCTGTTGGCAGTTCTACAACCATATGAAGTTCATGGGTTATGAGACGTCCTTTTTTGTGGTAGCCCCCAGATTGTAGAATACCTTCTCCTTTGAGTGCATCTAACCGTGCCATTGCATGCATTTTGACAGCAAGTCTTGGCATGCCTTTTTGCCCTGGCTTTTGGGAATAGAAGGGAAGGGCTGTAGCTCAGTGGTAGAGCATCTCGTTTGCATGCAGAACATCCCAGATTCAATACCTGGCATCTCCAGACCAGGTAGGGCTAGGAATGTCTCCTGTCTGGAATCCGCAAGAGCCACTGCCAGTCAGCATAGACTATACTGAACTAGATAGACCAATGACCTGATTCATATCTTGATATGGGAAAAGCTGTTTCAGTGGAAAGATAGATCCATCTGATAGCCAAATCCCAACTCTCCAATACTTCTGATGCTATTAAACTGTGTGCTCCACACTAAAATTAAAAAAGGCACTAAATTGGATTTTCTGTATAAATTATGCAAATTACTGAGCATAATTCCACTTGGGGTAAGACCCATAGTTCAGTGGAAGAGCAAAGACTTTTTGCATGAAAACTGTCTCGGGTCGAATCCTTTGACTCTCCAATTAAATCCCTGATATATTTAGTGATGGGAAAGACTTACACTTGGAAGTTACTGCTGTAAACCGCCCAGAGAGCTTCGGCTATGGGGCGGTCTATAAATGTAATAAATAATAATAATAATATAAGACAGTTTCCTATCTTCGTAAGAGTTACATGGTTTTATTTATCATAGCCCACCTTAGGCTGACCTCTATTGGCAGAAAAAGATAAAGGAAAAAAATTATAGTTTTAAAGCCTATAATGCAACATCTTGCTTTTCATTACTCTCTTGGGTCGTGTAGCCATTTTCATGAAAGTGCCACTGTTTCAATGCATGGTGCTTCATGGCTTCTTTCATTTTCAGCACCAAAAGTTTAGAGATTTGCATCATAGGAAGCTGCCTTACATCAAATCAGAGCATTTGGGGAAAGTGCTGCAGCTCAGTGGTAGAGCAACTGTTTAGCATGCAGAACATGCCCTAGGTTCAATCCTTGCCATCTCCAGGTAGGGCTGGAAGAGAACCTTGTCTGAAATTCTGACGACCTGCTGCCAGTCACGGTAGACAAGAATGAGATAGATGGACCAATGGTCTGACTCTAAATCAGGCAGCTACTTATGTACATTGGTTCATCTAGCTCAGTATTGTCTATCCTGACTGACAGCAGCATTCCGGCTGGAATCTTTCTAGCTATTCCTAGCGATATCCGGCACTGAGCCTCTAGGACGTTTCACAAAGTATGTGCTTTACCAGGTCGATTGCAAGAGGAAATCTACATTTGGCCAGAATGCAGTGACGGTGCCTCCCAAGTGGTTCTGCTCCTATGCTTTACTCCTTTCTGTACCTTGCCCCCTACTTTCTGTTTCACACCACTATGCTAGGGCAGGGGTGGGGAACCTTTTTCCATGTGAGGAACACATTCCTTCATGGATAAACCGGGGGCTAAGTGCCAGTGGTGGGCAAGGCCACAGACAAAACTGGATAGGGCAACAGATGTGACTCTTTACCTTTATGCAGTAGGGTGCATTCTAGCCATATAAAGGAGAGCGATTTTGCCCCCTTCCCCCAATCACTCCATCCAGGCAGGCAAGCAGCATGATCACAGTTCGACACATTCCAGTCAGGCAAAAACACTCAAGAAAGTCCTGGAGCAGGGCTAGTCAGAGACGTGGCCTTGGAAGGAGGGGTGGCCTTTGGAGAGGGTTCCAAGGGCCAGATAGAGAAGGCTGGAGGGCTGCATTTGGCCCCAGAGCCTAAGGTTCCTCACCCCTGCACTAGAGGAAACAGCTATCTAGAAATATCAGTTTTCATTCACTGCAGAATCTCTGATGATAATCAGATGACCATACCATATTCATTCTTACCCATCTTTCATACCACTTTCAAGTCTCTGAAAAAATAGGTCTCCAATAGGGTTGCCAGGCTCAGGGCCTGAGACCGATCCTGTATCTTTAGGAGAAGAGAAAGTCAGCCAAGTGCAGGTGTTCTTGCAACAGTGTAATGGGAAAAACCACAAGGTGGAATTCTCCCTCCCCCCTGCACAACTTTTAAAGATACAGAAGACCTCTTGGTTGCCAGGCTCGGCCTCAAAGAGGACTTCTGTATCTTTAAAAGTTGTACAGGGGGAAGGGAGAATTCCACCTTGTGGTTTTTCCCATTACAGTGTTGCAAGAACACCTGCACTTGGCTGGCTTTCTCTTCTCCTAAAGATACAGGATCAGTCTCAGGCCCTGAACCTGGCAACCCTAGTCTCCAATTATTTTAGCATATCCTGGGCTGACATCTAGTGGCAATGTAAGGAAAGGTTGCTGAAATGAAGGGAGGGCTGAGCATTTGAAAAGAGGGTCAAGGATAGGCTCAAAGGGGGAAAAAAGAGCCCTACTGCTCAAAGGGATTGCTGTCCATTATGAGCTTGGTCAGCGATGACAGCACCATTGCTGCCTTTGGCACTGTGTACACAATTCAGTCTTGTGTTGGGAAACAACAAATTCATCTCTGAATCCTGACTGCAGAGATCTTCTCCAGAGTGAAAAACTTTAGGTACCCTCCTGATGGTTTGGACTACAACTCCCATCAGCCCCAGGCAGCATGATCAGTGTCCCCTGTACAATCCACTGCGATTGCATTCAAGATATTTGCCCAAATACATTGAGGAACAATATTAATGCCCATAGTGGATTGAATTAATTGGTGATCTGTCCAGCAGTCATCAGCACTTGTCATAGCCCTAGTGAGGAGTACATCACGACGATCTCTGGCACGGACAACTACATAATCTAGGAGATCCCAGTGCTTCGACCGAGGGTGCTTCCATGATGTTGTAAATTTATCTTTCTGGTGAAAGAGTGTGTTTGTAATAATAAGATTATGCTCTGCACATTTAGTCAGAAGTAGAATTCCATTCAGGTTGCTATTGCCAACTCCTTCTTTCCCAATGGTTTCTGGCCATAAATCAAAATCACGCCCTACTCTTGCATTGAAATCGCCCAAGAGGATAATTTTATCCTCCTTAGGTATCTCTGTGTCCAGCTGGGTATAAAATATTTCCTTGATGTCTTCATCAGCATCTAAAGTTGGTGCATAAGCACTTAGAATAGTTGCCTGCTGGTTTTATTCGGAGAGTTGAGAGTCGTTCATTAATGCCAGTAGGAACTTCTGACAAGAGCTTCACAAGATCATTTTTAATAGCAAAGCCTACTCCATGTATTTGTCATTCTTGTTCAGGCAGTCCTTTCCAGAAGAAGATGTAACCTCCTTTTTCTTCCTTCAATTATCCCTCTCCTGCTGTTAGAGTTTCTTAGAGTGCTGCTATGTCAATATTAAAATGTCTCAACTCCCTCACAACGATGGCAGTCACACATTCAGGACATTCACTATCTGTATTGTCCAGCAATGTCCGTATATTCCACGTTCCAAAGTTCATTTGTCTTTTGCAACCACTAAGTGGTGACCCCACTGGATGCGGTGATCCAGTCAGGGAGCGACATGAGGCAGACTATGTTTAGGGCACCTTTTCTAGCCCCCTCCCCATACGGGGTGAGCAGAGTGGATCCTGAATAGGACTGCTCAGTCGTGGATACAGCTGCCAAACTACTCACCTGTCTTGGTCCTTGAGCCAGGACGACTGAGTCTGCATCCACCATCCATGTGCCGGTCCATGACTAGGGGCTTCCAGATTTCACAGTCCTGCCCCCGTTGCCATTCGCCAATCGCCATGGGATTTTTGGTTTGGTTTGGTTAGAAGACACCTGTGTGTGAATTTGTTTTATGTGGGGAGATCAGTGCACGACAATCAACACACAATCTTGACAGAAAAAGGCTTTGATCCAATGGCATGGATACCACGATGATTGGAAGTCTTTTATCTGCTGCAGCCTTCATCCGCCTTCACAGCCGTTGTAACATACACATTGTTATCCTCCACCTGTTCTGCCGTTGAGGACTTTCTTGGATCGTTCTTTGTCTGGTTCCTCTCCTTTGACCTTACCGCCATGGGTGACCCTGCTGAGAGTACATGACTCCCGATGGCATCGCTCACAGGTTTCATTGGAACACTCAAGTCCACTCACCACTGCAAGGTGACAATCCAGCGAGGAGTTAAGTCACAGTAGCAGATGGCTATCACACACATCATGGGGTATTTCGTCCAATTTTTTTTAAGGGGGGCGTCTTTTTGCTCCATGCCCAGAAAGTGGGGGGGGGGAAAGACGTCTGGGACAAATACTTTGGCTCATCACTGTAGACAAGTGTTACCAGCAAAGGGTAGCAGTCATACTCTTTCTATTCAGGTCTTCTCCTGTGTGAATAAAATGCAACTTCTGAAATATAACTGGCTTGCCCAGTGGAACGGAGTCTCAATGTTAGCTTCCTGGCAGCAGTGCTGCGACTGCTTACTGGGAGGGAGAGGGAGAGACGGCAAGGACGTCAGTACAATGCAGTGGTGGGAGGACTGTATTGGCTCTGCCCCTGTGCCTGCACAGCCTTAACCTTCCCGCCACATCTCCCCTCTCCCTTGCGACCAGCGGCAGCAACACCACTGCCACCTCTAGGAGGCAGCTCTACCCCACTGGGAGAGCCACTTCTGCACTAATACGAGCCATGAAATTATTTCAGCAAGGTATGAGGTTTACAACTCATTGCCGCCTTGCACTCCTACTGGGAGAACAGGCAGGGTATAAACCAAATAATAAATAAATAAAACAAAACAAAACCGTGGTAATAAGGGGCTGATCTGTGCTTTCCTTTACTGTTTCCTATTTAAAAAAAAAGACTTTTATTGAAAAGCTGCCGGCTTGACGAGCAGCTTTAACAATGTAGCAGCTCTGCTGGCATCCACATGCCACTAAAGTCCACAGCAAAGCCAGCAGCTTTTTTTTTTTTAAATACAAATGGCTCCTCCTCCACCACACCCCTCGAACGCCACATTTTCAGAGCTTCCGCCAACGTCCTCTGGCCCTTCATCCACAGGGCTGGCCACTCCTGGTGGACTCCCAGTGGCACCAGCAGGCTCCTGGCAGTGCCACAGCTCAGCCGCAGCAGAGGGCTGCTGCCAGGGGAGGCCAGGGGAGGTGGGTGCAGCCAAGAGCCTGCTGCCACTGCCGGGAATCCACAGCATCCAACTCTCCCCAGCCAGGCAGAAACTTGAGCTGGATTGCACCCCTAATCTTTCCTGAATGGATATTTCTCCTCAACAATACTTAAAGATAAAGAAAAATAGCCGCTTGTATTGAGTCTCCTTAAAAGTAAATAGAACCTTGTGTCTTGGCTTAGGTAACCATAGTCTGTCATCTGATGATAAGATTAGGCATTCCATATTTAGGAATCCATGTTTGGGGTCCTAAGACATTGTTTATTACTGACAGGTGTAATAAAGTCATACCACGTCACTATATAGTTGCACATCTTTATCTGACCATGCAAGAAATGAACTTTGGAGATCAGTTTTTCCTGAGAACGCAATGTTCAGATTTTGCTGTGCTGATTTGATATTGTCACTCCCTTGAAGCGTTTCCAAAATCTCGCAAGATGAGATACCTCTAATACATGACCATTGAACTCCTTCCTCTTTAGTTGTTCATTCATGCCAATGAAAAGATTTAATAATGCTGGTTGAAGGTCCCCACCCCCAGCATGTTGGTGTGTTTGTTAAACACAAGGCCTCAAACCTGTTACTTGCAAAATTGTATGTGTATGCTTATGTGCATTTTTCTGGGGAGGGGATCCATAGCTTTCATCAGATTCTTAAAGGGGTCTGTGATCAGGACTGGTGCCAGGCAAGCCTGGGCCCTTGGGCACCAGCCAGCCCCAGACCCGCGTTACCATAGCCCATCCCTTCCATATAGGTGGCATGGGGCTAATAAACCCACCTGCGCATCCCATCTACCTCTCCCATCCCTGTAAATGACATGCACACATGCCTGCCATCAACCAATATGGCAGTGGGGGCATCAGCCCCTTAGGGAAGCCGCCGCCAGCATCTTAATTGATGGCAGGCATGTGAGCACTGTGTATGCATGCCTGCCATCATCCCCTTAAGGAAGCCCCCACTGCCATCTTGGTTGATGGTGGGCATGCGCTCACAATGAGCACGTCATTCACAGGGATGGGAGAGGTAGATGGGGTGTGCGTGCGTGCTTATCAAACCTCGCACTGACAGTATTGAGGGAGTGGCTGGGAGCTCCCTCTCCATGATCTGCAGCATGGTTGGGAGCAGGCAGATTGTGGAATAGGAGTGCTACCCTCCCACCCTAAGGAGAGGCCCCTCTGGGCCACAGGATACCTCGGCCAGGGCCCAACCTGGTGCTGTCCCTGTCTGTGACACAAAAGGGTTAAGAACCACTGCTCTAGAGACTAGTCTCTAAGGCAGTGGAGGTGACGGATTTCTCATGGGCTTTTCTCATGCCTAATGTTTGTCTGAGTTTGTTTTAAATAAAACAGGTTGTGTCAATAGTACACCTTACAATGGATTGAACCTGGGGCCTCCTGTATGTGACACATGTGCTCAGTAGTAACTGAGCGATGGTCTCTTCCTGAAATAAATGTCAGCAGATTTTATTACAAAACTCCCACAGAATATGTAGTTTAACCTCAAGACACTGATTGAATCTACAACTTTTTGTGTGCAAAGGAAATGCTCTCCCTTCTCTCCCCCTCCCATAATAATATTAAACACCACATCAGAGCAAGGTCCCGAAAGTCATGTGTTCTGTTTCTGATAAGCAGGGTATGAAGCAATGGCTTTTCCTTCTAGTTGTTAAACCACAGCTTTTGGTATTCAGAGATATATCGGGTTTGTAAATCAATTTATCAATGTCTCTGAATTAATAAAAAGTTAATCATTGCTAAGAAAATCCATACTAGCATCGCAGAATAGTGCAATATTCAAATATCAGTTTGCTTGTCCACAAACAGATTTCACAGTTTAAAAAAAGAGAATTGCAGACAAATCAGACAAACTTGCATATTGAAATGTGGTTTTTATATAGAATGGGTAAACAGTGTGTTTTGTTCCAAAGAAACCATTTACATAACAAGTTTATCTTGTTTCCACCACCCTGAGAGCAGCTTTATTTTTCTTACAGCCTGCCACAGCTTTCTAAAAGATTTATCAGGTTCAATTCTTTAAATAAATCAGTCACATTTGCCTACTATGTAAATGTTTTTATTTCAACAAGTTGCTATATGAGGTTTATGTTTAGAGAAATATCAGAACTCTGATTTCCCAGAATTAGATTCTTAAATCATGCTGATTGTTCTTTGGAGTGGGGAGAGGAGGAATTTGGGAACTGTTCTTTAGGGCAGCACACGAGGAGTTAATAAGAAGTAAGAGGAAGAACATCTGGGGAATTCTTTCCTTGCTCAATAACTATCCTGACCACCAATTCAAAAACAAGCACACACCCAGGCAACTGGGCTATATGTATTTAAGTGAAGCAGCTGATCAGTTATACTGGGAACTTCAGAGCATCTTGCAAAGAATACATAGGAGAAGACTACAGAGCTTCAAGACATAGATCGCTTCCAAGCACATGATGATGCTGAGACTGCTTCAGTCTCACAGCCTCTTTTGGCCAGGTTTGTTTTTTCTTTCCTTCTGATAATGGGCTAATTTCTTGTAGTGACATTCACCCTCCCCATTAGGGTTGCCAGGTTCAATCCCTGAGACTGATCCTGTATCTTTGGACTGCCTTCAAGTCGATCCTGACTTATGGCAACCCCATGAATAGGGTTTTCGTGGTAAGCAGTATTCAGCGGGGGGTTACCATTGCCTTTCTCTGAGGCTGAGAGGCAGTGACTGGCCCAAGGTCACCCATGGAGCTTCATGGCTGTGTGGGGATTCGAACGGTTGGAATTTGGCATGATGTGCATGGGCCCTGACTGGATCCCTGATGAACAGCAGAACTTTAATTGTAAAACGTGAATTTGCTGGTATGTGATTGAACTCCACCTGAAAATAGTGACAGTCTGGAAGTGCCCTACTGCACATGAAAAACTAGAAGCCATAAACATGAAAAACCAACTGAAACTGTTACTTAGGGTTGATTTACCTACGCATGTTTATCATGTGATGACTGCAACTTCAAATGATGAGTGTGAGAAATAGGAATGGAACATCACAGATAGGATACCATGGTCAGACCTTTCATTTTACCTCACATAATCGGAAACACAGTTGTTTCTTAGTATGTCAGTTCAGGCAATCAGCTTCCAGTTTCCCAGAGTACAATAATCAAGCAGATGACCACACATGTGTGCCCAAGAACTTTAGTCTATTTGATAGCTACTCTGAAAAAGCGAATGTGGTTTGCTTCTCATTTCTCCGACTATAGGAATCTGGAGTTTGACCATTTTTTTGGTCAGAGCAGAAGACACTCAAGAGAGAAACCATTTTCCATGTTGTGTGCCAGGACCTCAAGGCCCTCCTGGGCTCAACGGAAACCCTGGTCACAATGGATACAATGGAGAGAAGGGGAACCAGGGGCAACAAGGTAATATTTTATGCCAATTTGATAGGAATTACTTTGCCCCATATTGCCTTGACAATTGAACTGCTGGAATTGCAGAGATTAAGAGCACAAGCCTATACATGTTTCCTCAGAAGCAAATCCCACTCTGTTCAATGGTGATTACTTCCAGGCAGAGAGGGACAAATCAGTCTATTTCCATTCCATGTCCTTTCTTTGAGTTCCTTAATAAATCTGTTTCTTCCCATTTCTCATCAATCCGAAGAAAAATTCACATTTTAATGTTTAAAATGTTTTTCTCTCAAAATACACAATTCTGTATTGCTATTGTTGTTTAATGTTATTAGGGAGTTGTTTAATGCTATTATTATTATAAAGGGAGCCCAAGGTGCCAATTCTAAACATTTAGAATGTCTTACACATTTCTAAATGCATTTTGATAATTCTTTGGAGACGAGAACTTCACCAGAAGAGATTAACAGCACAAGCTTATGCATGCTTACTCAGAAGCAAATCCCACTCTGTTTAATGGGTAGCTAAGTCCCAATCCACACAGTGCTGGAGGTGTGGATCAGTTCATAGAATCACAGCGTTAGAAGGGGACTCAAAGGTCATCTAGTCCAAACTCCTGCCAATGCAGGAAGTCCACTACCACAGTTCCCCTGATAGTTTGAGTGCTCATTTAAAAATTCATGAAGATGAAATTCCTCAAACATCTTTACTCCTATGTGCAGGATTGCAACACCAACATGGTCACATCCACACCATACATTTAAAGCATTATTATATCACTTTAATAGTCATGGAGAATCCTGAGAACTGTAATTTGTTAAGGGTGCTAGGAACTGTAATTCTAAGAGGCTAGCATTCTTAACGAGCTACAGTTCCCAGGATTCTCCATGACTGTTGAAGTGGCATAAGAGTGCTTTAAATGTATGGTATGGATGTGACTTAAGATATGCAACACCAACATCAGGTTTCCTCCTGCAAAGCAGCAGAGAAGGGACTGATTATCTCTGTTCCACCCACCAAAGACTTCCTTGAAACTTTTACCCTCAGCTCCTTCCCCACTTTACAGGTTTCCAGACCCACCCATCTGGGACACAACATGAGAGCTCCTTTGCTACTTTTGATTCTTAATTTGCTGCAAATGACTCCTCATCCCACAAATTGCAAAGAAGCTATTGCTGGTGTTACGTTACACAAGAATCCCCCATAATATGCAGTTAGAATCATTATTGGGCTTTCTTGATACAATACGAAAAACCTCTAGATCAGTGATGGGGAATCTGTGGCCTTCCAGATGTGGTTAGACTCCAGCTCCCATCAGGCCCAGACAGCTTGGCCAATTAACAGGGATGAAGGGAGTTGCAGTCGAGCCACAACAGGAGGGCCACAAATGCCCTACCCCTGCTCTTGATGGAGGACAATCTCAGCCCCATCTATGAATGTTAAAGAACACTTTTTTGGGGTGAATGAGTATTTTGCTCCAGAAGAGGTTGCATAGTGCTTGGAAACCAGAATATGTTGTACTGTGTGAAGACCAAACAGTTTCTTTGATCAAAGAGCTTCTGGCTATCTTGAATGGAAATTGAGCTCTGAGGGAGTTACGCTTGCAAAGAGACTTATACTTCAAGAATGGAAGGGAAAATACCCACCATCACTACTCAGTGGCCTGAAGATCTTTCTACATTTGAAGATTATTCTGCCACAAGAGTGGCTGTATACTATAGTCAGCATGGATTTTTCGCATTCTGCAATGTTAAATTGAAAATACCCCATGACATTCTGATGCTTCCCATAAGCTCATTTCAAAACAAAACCTTACAAAACCTGTAGTCCAGAACTCAGAAATGCTTGCTTAACAATCCTATAAATTTTCATGGCAATACACAAAACAGTCAGAGAGAACAGAGAGTTAAAAGTGTAAAAAGAGAGAGAGAAAAACCAGACTCCTTTTGGACTTTTTTGTCAGAGTTCTCATAATCTGTTGAAATTAACTAAAAATCAGCCATGTTCACAGAGTACCTGTAATCCTAATACTGACCTTGCCCCATACTCTGACCTTCATCTTCTGTAGTTTAAAAGTTTAAAAAATGTCTGGCTAATTTTTAATGTAAGAAATTTTGGCTTGAATTCAATGATAGTGTGGGGCATGCTCAGTACAAACCAACTGTCAGTGTTCTAAAAGCCAGACTCCCAGCTGCTGGGCTTGCCTAATCATGGGGCCATTCCCACACCAGACCTTTATTTCACTTCAGACAGTCATGGCTTCCCCCAAAGAATCCTGGGAATTATAGTTTGTGAAGGGTGCTGAGAGGAGGCTCCTATTCTCCTGACAGAGCTCCAGTGGCCAGAGTGGTCTAACAGTCAGCCACTCTGACTAAAGCTCTGTGATTGGAACAGGGCATCTCCTAGCAACTCTCAGCACCCTTCACTAAGTACACTTCTCAGAATTCTTTGGGCAAAGCCATGACTGCCTAAAGTGAAATAACAGTCTGGAGTGGATATGGACATAGACAGCTTTGGTTTAAATTTGGGTGGGAGGCTACGTGCACCTGCTGTAGAATAAAAAGGTGGGGGAAACGCTGAAAAGCAATGATACTGTTCGCAATATTTTACTTTTGGAAAGGAAAGGGGCTTTCCCTCTGCCCAGTGCCCACCCACCCAATCTCCTCCCCTCCCCCTCCCCTTCCTGCCCTCCTCCTCCCCCGGCCACCCCCAGGTCAGTTTTACCTATCTTAAGCATGACTGCACAGGAGTAAATCCCACTGAACTCAAAAAGCATGCAAATGATCAAACATGCCCTTTATCCCCTCCCTCTTGCCCCTTCCCTCTCCCTTCCTTTACCCCTCCCTTCCCCTCCCCCCTCCCCTTCCAATCCCCTCCTTCCCCCTCCTCCTTCCCCTCCCCTCTGCCCTCCCCCTGCCCTCCCCCCCATGGTCAGTTTTACCTATCCTAGGACTATGACCTGGGAGACCAGGGTTCAAATCCCCACATAGCCATGAAGCTCACTGGGTGACCTTGGGCCAGTCACTGCCTCTCAGCCTCAGAGGAAGGCAATGGTAAACCACCTCTGAACACCGCTTACCATGAAAACCCTATTCATAGGGTCACCGTAAGTCTGAATCGACTTGGAGGCAGTCCATTTCATTTTCAAGCATGATTGCACAGGAGTAAATCCCACTGAACTCAATAAGCATGCAAACGATCAAACCTGCCCTCCCCTCCTCCTCCCTCCCATCACCTCCCTTTTGCCCCTTTCCTCCAATTTCTTTCATCTCTCCCGTTCTAATCCCTTCCTTCCCCTCCTACTCCTTCTGCTCCCCATTCCCCTTTTTCCTTCCCTCTACTCTCCCATCTCCCTCCTCCTCCCCCCATGGTCAGTTTTACCTATTCTAGCCATGATTGCACAGGAGTAAATCCCATTGAACTCAATAATCATGCAAATGATCAGACCTGCCTTTCCCCTCCCCTCTTCCTTCTTCCTCCTCCCCTGCCCTTTCCAGGCTGCCCTCCCCATGGTCAATTTTACCTATCCTAAGCATGATTGCATGGGAGTAAATCCCATTGAACTCAATAAACATGCAAATGATCAAACCTCCCCTCCTCCTCCCCTCCTGCCTGCTCCCCTCCCCCTCCTCCCCTCCCCATCCCATGTGGTCAGTTTCACCTATCCTAAGTATGATTGCACTGGAGTAAATTCCACTGAACTCAATAAGCATGCAATGATCAATCCATTCTCAGCAAACTTGCACAGGATCCCATTTCTTACCTCTTGGACTAAAACGCAGGGAAATTCACTAATAGGCAAAAAAAACCTTGCAGTTTAAGGATGTACCTTTAGACAACAGATATTTCTATCAAACTTAAAAAAGCAGGGAATTTGGGCAGCTATAGTGAAGGCACTAGGGGGCAGGAGTCTATATTAAAACATTAAGATTAAAATTAAAAAAATAGAGCACACGCAGAATTTTGCTAGAATATATTTCACCTCCCACTGTTTTATCTTGTGCAAACTGAAACACTCCTCATGTCCACTGGAAACTATTCTGCAGAACAGTCAGTGCCATTTTTCCACAATTGTTTTTGGAGCATTCTTTAGTGTTGCAAAGTGTTGCTGTACTTCACATATTCACAGAAACAGAAGCAAAAGAAAATGATTTACTATAGGAAACTTCACTAAAATTGTAAAGTAAATCAAATATATTTAAAGTAACTATCTGAACGATATGAACTGTTTTAATATAGCTGCGTCCTCCCTGCTGAAACAAGATCAGCACAGCACATGTCGTTTCTGTTATATGACTGCAGGCATTGCCACCACTCACCATATGCTCAGAGGCACATGTTACCAAATTCTGACAAGCTACACAGCAAGTGGATTTTACTGTGAAACACCAAACCAAATGGTGTTTGCATTTTGACAAATTTGTAGGGCAGTACAATATCTCAGAGAGGAGGTCAGATCTCCTGCTCCCCTGGGGCATTCACTATAGCTGCCCAATTTCCCTGCTTTTTAATGTTTGATAGAAATATCTGTTGGCTATAGGTACATTCTTAAACCACAAGGGTTTTTTTGCCTATTAGTGAATATATCTTATAATTGTCAATATCATTTAGGTATCTTTTGGGACCTATGGGCAGATTATATATATATATATATATATATATATATATAAAACAATGCATATATGTTTAAGTTATATATATAAATGCATATACATATATGTACCGGTGATTTATTTTTATTGTTAGGGTGGGCTAATTATTTCCTTTTTGTTATATTTGACACACACACAGAGACCGAGACAGACATAGAGTCTTTCAGAAGCCTCTTTGCTATAATAACACTTTCTGCTAAGTTATTTTTTTCTCTTCCTCTTGGTTCTTCTTCAGGTGCTCCAGGTGCTCCAGGTGCTCCTGGACTGCCAGCTGCTCCAGGAAAACTAGGACCAATTGGTCCAAAAGGTGAAAAGGGTGAACCTGGTGTCCCTGGCCTTCCTGGAATATGTCAGCCACAACAGAAATCTGCCTTTGCTGCACATCTGGGCAAAAATTATCCTTCACCAAATCAGCCCATTGTGTTTCACAACATCTTCTACAACGAGCAGCGACATTTTGATGCAGCTTCGGGAATTTTCACCTGCCAAATCCCAGGAGTCTATTTCTTTGGCTACAACATGGAGGCATACAAGAATTCAAAAGTTCTACTGATGAAAAATGGTGTAGAAGTGATAGGATCCTATCAAATTACCTCAAATGCTTATGAAAACATGTCCGGAAGTACAATCCTTAAGTTAGAGAATCAAGACAGGGTATATTTAGTAACAGGGCAAGATTTTAATGGGGTAACACACACTAGTTACTTTTTGGGTTACCTCCTATTTGAATCTTAGATTATGAAGAGCCCTGGATCCTGGCTTTTTGTAATCAAATTCAGGGCACCAAAAGCTGATTTATGAATCAAATTGTGTTGACTGTAGTGGCAGAATGTGATTCACTTTCTTACATGGAGGACTACCCACAGTTATTGAAATTCATGTTCAGTTATTGGATAATTCCAACCTCCTGATCCAAATTTGCTGGGTGATGTCAAGGGATGTATAGTATTTACATTTTAGAAAAAAGCTTTTTCTTGTGTGTGTGGGGATGGTGGTGGAATTGCCTTTGGATTACTTTTTCTTTTCTTGCTGCTATCTGCTCTGCCCTGCTTTCGCATGCTTTCCCAAACTGAAAGCTTCAGGCCTACCCACTTGTAGGAAACTTAGAGTAATAATATACAAGAGTAATAATATGTACGTAGTGGGCTGGAGGGAGTTAGGAGGAAAACATGGCTTCTTCTGTTAGTTTATATTTGCATTGTTTCAATTAATTAGCTTATGTGAATATACATATTACATCACTTTAAGATATTTTTCAAGTTATTTAAAGTTGCTGTAATGTCAAAGTATTGTCTTTGTTTGGTTTTCTGCCAATCCCATAATAACATTAAGTTTATTCAAACATTACCAATGTAACTTTCAGTTGTTATTTTATTTTGTTCCATCATTTATGATTGTACTATGGTTTTTCATTACAAAATCTAATTCTTATGAACTTTACACCTTTAATAAACCAATGTATTCATTTCAGTTATAATTTGGAATTTGCAGTTTTTAGTAATAAGTTATGTTTACCTCCCTGTCCGACTGGGTTGCTGCTGAGCAAACAGAACCAGGGTGATGAATCAATGAAGGCTGATTCATGGGCCAGAGTTTGGCAGTGTATGCATGGGCCTTCATGGGGTCCACTAATTTAGAATTTAGAAACTTATTTTCAACTGCCAGCAAACAGCCTTTTTAAACTGGAAGTCCTAGGGGCTGAACCTTGGCTCTTGTGCATATGAAAGCAAGGCATGTATTACACTCTTAAATTATGTTCACTTTTCTATGCTCCCTAGGATCTCTGGAAGTTGACCCTATTTCTTCAGGTCTCATAATTTGAAAACCTGGAACACCGACAAAACTGAGGATAGCTTTCCTATGGCTTATAGCTAAATAAATAAAATCATTACCTACCTACCTACCTACCACTGAGGACAAAACTTGCTTACTGCAACTGTGAAACTCCACCTCAAAGTACAAGTGATGCAGAGTTCTATTATCCTTCCAACTCCTTTTTTGCCTCTGAGCAGGACAGGTAGGGAGAGACTACATAACTGTTACCTCTCTAGTCATTTTTCTACTTAAACTGTTTTTTTTAACCTGCGGGGATAAGACACAGGAGAGTCATGGTAACCGGGCTAGACAGCCCCACCTGCTGGCAGGCAAGCAGGGTGAGGAAAGGCCCCTCCTCTTTTTCTACCCAGAGGCTTACTTTTATTGTTGAAGTGAATCTGGCAACCTCTGCAAAGCAGTGCATTCTGGGCCTGCTTCGGAAATGCTTCTGCTGCATAGAAACCATGGTTTGGGATCAGATGTGAGGTACGTGGGTGTGTGGGTATGGAAACTTTGCTGCATACCTACTTGGAAGGAACCAGTCAACGTAGAACTTCAATCTGCCTGGCAAAAAGTAATTTCCCTATGCAGGTCTTCACCAACCTCATGCCTTCCAGATGTTTTAGGGGTCAATTCCCACCAGCTCCAGTCAGCAAGTGCTGGCTGGGGTGGTGGGAATTGAAGTCCAAATCACCTGAAAGGCACGAGTTTGGAAACAGCTGGTCTAAGCAAGGGAAAACATGAGGCAGGCAGTCAAACAGAATTCAGCCCTTGTTCTTGACTTGAGAGACAGCATTCATCGGACAGCATGCATGCGCGCACACACAAAAACCCCTTCCAATTAGGGCTGGACAATTTGTAAACTGCACTGACTGTTCAAAACTGTGTTTGAGGCCTGTTCAAAAATGGGACTAGGTCTGGTTAACCAAAGTGTACCAGTCCTACTATTAGGGGTATGTGGCAAAGAGCCCAAGGGACTGAGAGAAGGGTATAGCAGAGATCAAGAGAAAGGTGAAGGAAAGCCAGCTGTGCAAGGAAATTGGAGCTGCTGGCATTTACACTTTTGCCCCAGATATAGTTCACTTTGGTGGCCACACATCCATTCCAAAACAAACAGCAAACCAATGTGTTTTTTTTTAGACAATCCCATTTCCATTCACACCATGAACAGCAACATTTAAAACAAATGTGCACAAAAATGTTGTGAATCCTATGGAGAACATCAGAAAAGTCTTGCTAGATCAGGCCAAAAGCCTGGACCCAATGGAGTGTAATAATGCTGTTTGGAATGTAATAATGTAAGACCAATCACCAACATCCCTTTCTTGGCAAAGGTGTGGAGAAGATGGTTGTGGAGCAACAACAGGCATTCCTGGATGAGGCTGATTGCCGATCCACTACAGTCTGAGTTAAAACCCGATTTTGAAGCTGAATCAGCCTTTATCATGAGAGAGAGGGGAGTGCAACCCTGTTATTTGTGCTCAGTCTCTCAGCAGCTTTTGATACCATTGACCATGGTATCTTTCTGGACTAACTCAGTGGGATAGGTATTGGGGGCACCGTATTAAGGTGGTTCCACCCTTACCTTCAGGGTCTCATCCAGACAGTAACACTGGGTAAGTACTTCTCGGCCCCCTGGCACTTGTGCTATGGGACTCTGCAGGGTACTATTCTCTCCCCAGTGCTATTTAACATTCATATGAAGTTGTTGGGAGCGGTCATTAGAAGTTTTGGAGCAAGGTGTCAGCAGCACACTGATGACACACAGCTCTATTTCTCCATAACATCTGGAACAGGAGGGGCTGTGAATGCTGTAGTGGACTGGATGAGGGCCAATAAACTGTCTTTGAATCCTGAGAAGACAGAGGCTCTTTGGGTGAGTGGTTTCTATGTCTGGCAGAAAGGCAAGTTACCTGTACTGGATGGAGCCACACTCTCTCTGAAGGGGTAAGTGCATAGTTTGGTGATATTTCTGGATACATCTTTGTCACTAGAGGCTCAAGAGTCCTCTGAGGCTAGCAGTGTCTTTTACCAGTTTCAGACCATTCCTGGACAGGGATAGTGTGACCATTGTAGTCCATGCATTGGTAACCTCGAGGCTGGATTACAGTAGGGCCCCACTCATATGGCAGGTTAGGTTCCAGGCCCCCACCAGAAAGCAAAAACTGCTGAAAAGCAGATCAGCTGTAGCACGGGGGTCTGGAACCTAACCTGCTGATCGCACCAGAGGAGGAGAAGATCAGATCTTCCCCTCCTTGGGCACGATCAGCTTGAGCGGAGTCTGATCGCGCCAGAAGAGGAGAAGATCGGCTGTAGCGAGCTACAGCTGATCTTCCCCTCCTTGGGCACGATCAGCTTGAGCGGAGTCTGATCGCGCCAGAAGAGGAGAAGATCGGCTGTAGCGAGCTACAGCTGATCTTTCCCTCCTTGGGCACAATCAGCTGGAGTGCACGAGTCTGACCACCCCCGAGGAGGATAAGATCAGCTGTAGCATGCTACAGCTGATCTTCCCCTCCTCCAGTGAGATCAGCTGGAGTGTGGGGAGCTCCAGCCCCCCTCCAGCTGATCACCCTGCTGGTGCCGTATTAACGGAATGCCAAAAGCGGGGTGCCAAAAAGCAGGGCCCTACTGTACTACCATGTGCTCCATGTGGGGTTGCTCTTGGGCAACTTCAGCTGATGCAAAATGCAGTGGCCTGGCTGCTGATGGGGGCACATGGCTGATGACATGTGACACCTGTTTGGTATTTTAAAAATATAAAATGAAATAGGAGCTAAGTTTCGTGGTCCTATTTCTTAGCAGAGATATAAATGCAAGCAGCAGAGTGAGAATGTAAACCAGCCCACCTTTCCCTAGGCATAAATGACAGCAGACACAACCTTCTTAGGTAAAAGATAAATGATATTTACTCAAGGCCTTTCATATGTTCAGAAACATAGGCTCTAGCTTCAATGAAAGAAAAAGTAAAAGTCTTAGTCCATCTTAGTCTTTTGTAGTGATGCTCTCAGAGGAGAGCATCTGCCACGCGACTTTTCTCAGAGGTAAAAGGATCATTAATGGAGATTATTCAGGAATCCCCAGGACAAAGGAGGAGGAAGCCAGGTAACTAATCCCACCCATTAGGAAGTTACATCATGGTAAACAGATACATGGGATGTTTCCCCAAATATCCCTTAAAGGGAACATCTCCCTTTCACAAGGAAACATGCAAGTTTGCCTATTCCAACAACACCATTGTTAAAACATCTGCATTGGCAGCCTATCTACGACCAAGCCAGGTTCAGGGTCTTTGTATTAATTTACAAATTCCTAAACAACTTAGGTCCAGGGTACCTAAGGGATCACCTGAACCCTTATATTCCAGTTCAGTCACCGAGATAATCTGCAGGAGCATCATTGGTCATGTTTCAAGTTGGTGAGGCTCATTTGACGACGACAAGTAATCGAACCGTTAGTGTAATCGGCCCAGTTCTGTGGAATTCTCTGCTAATAGCAGTTCAGCAGGTTTCTTCTGTTCTGACTTTTAAACACCTGCTGGAAACTTTTCTATGCCACAAGGCTTATGAGAAGATGTCTTTCTGCAATAGTTAATGATTTCTGATTTTAAATTTTTATGTGCTTTTATAAAGTATTTCTATGTTATAAACCGCATTGATTTTTTTATGAATAGTGGTATATAAATAGTTTGTATGTATGTATGTATGTATACACAAATAAATAAACCTAGTTCAGCATCCTGTTCTCCTACAGCGTTTGACATCTAGTTGAGCACTATGGAAACAGGCTGCTGGACTAGATGGGCCTTTGGCCTGGTCCAGCAGGACTCTTCTTATGGGAAGCCCACAGACAGGCCCTAAGTGCAAGAGCTCTCTTCCCACTTGTGCTTCCCAGCAACTGGTATTCAGAGGCATACTATCTCTAACAAAAACAAAATCCAGAGAGACACTCTGAAAGTCATTGCAAACATTGAGGTGGAACCCGGGATCAGTTTTGGATATGGCCCCAAAGAACTGGAGGGAATTATTTATCATTCAGCATGCCCCATTTCAAAAAGTCAGTGCACATCTTTGTAAATTTCATTTTACAAATATGCATCTTGAAACTTTTGTTTGGGGCTTTTGGGGGGCTGCCACTCTGTGAAAGGTGAAACATTTCCAAAAAGGTAGAGATCTGCTCATCAGACATAAAAGCTGGGAAAATGCACACACAAAGAAACGTAACCAAGAACTGTCGGAACTGATGCCCAAACAAGCCAATGACATTTTGCATGACCGAAAAGAATGTCCTTGGTTTCATTTCTGGGGGAAAAAATTGACATGAACTAAAAAAAAAAAAAAAGTGGCATTGATGCAAAGCTAGAATGGATCTATTCCCCTGGTGCTAAATTGTACTGGGTGAAAATATCGACTTTGCATCTTTTGATGCATGCCCCATGCTTGACACTGACTTGCCATTTTCTCAGACTCCTGGGGTGATTATTTTGATTAAGTGTTTACATAAATCCTGTCCCTGCTGGAATCTAATTGGCAGGAAGGCAAAGGAGAAAAGGCAGAAGAAACCTGTGCTGCAGCAGGAGCTGAAGATATATGAGACCTACTTACAAGCTTCAATGAAAAATAGGAGAATAACGGCACCAGTTTTACATGGAATTTGATGTATGGTTCCATATGTCTTAAAAACTTGGCAAACATGCCCTCATATGGCTTAGAAATATGAGAGATTTATTGCATTCTAATCACTAGCTCCCTGTTACCACCAGCAGCTTCATTCCCCTATGGAAAGCAAGGCCCTGCCCACTGCTTTCCCTGTTCTTATCATTCATCTATAAGTGAAGGGCATAGACAGCACTTGGAAAAATACACTCCCTGCCTGTGGAGGCTGGTGGTTCCAAAGTCAGTGAGGCACTGAATCCGTACCAGATTTTAGTCCGAACTGCCAAGGAGCTACCCAAGGTGCTCAGCTCCATTGACATTGGAGACACCAGTCTCCACCGCTTCCTGCTCTCAGTTTTGTACCTGGTTCTACTCCCTGTCTCAGCAAAGGATGTTTTACATTATAGATAGCTTGATTTATGAGATCCATTGACAGGAGGATGAAGGAGAGACAGAAAACTGTGACCAAATAAGATGCATCATGAACATAGGAATGAATCAGGAAGTACGAGTGCCTCATGTTTTCCAACTCTATCACATGTCATGAGTGGTAGTGTGTGAACATGATCAGGTTTTTTTGTGTGGTATTGTGTATGTGAGAATTGTTGTTGTTATGTGCCTTCAAGTCGATTACGACTTATGGTGACCCTATGAATCAGTGACCTCCAAGAGCATCTGTCATGAACCACCCTTTTCAGATCTTGTGAGTTCAGGTCTGTGGCTTCCTTTATGGAATCAATCCATCTCTTGTTTGGCCTTCCTCTCTTTCTACTCCCTGCTGTTTTTCCCAGCATTATTGTCTTTTCTAGTGAATCATGTCTTCTCATGATGTGTCCAAAGTATGATAACCTCAGTTTCATCATTTTAGCTTCTAGTGACAGTTCTGGTTTAATTTGTTCTGGCACCCAATTATTTGTCTTTTTTGCAGTCCATGGTATGCGCAAAGCTCTCCTCCAGCACCACATTTCAAATGAGTTGATTTTTCTCTTATCCACTTTTTTCACTGTCCAACTTTCACATCCATACATAGAAATCGGGAATACCATGGTCTGAATGATCCTGACTTTAGTGTTCAGTGATACATCTTTGCATTTGAGGACCTTTTCTAGTTCTCATGGATGGAAAATGAGTGTAAGAATGGGGTATATGAGATCTTGGTAGTGCATGTCTGAATGGGCTCTGTACATGTGTGTGTAAGCCCCATATATGTGTGTGAGGAAGCCCCACTGATGACAACATGTATTTTTGAGCAAACATCTCAGTTGCTTTCAGTTACTGATGAAAGAGGTCTCCTGGCTCATCTCATAATTTACTCAGCTTTCCTGAGCTTTTTTGAGACCTCTAAGATTTTTTTATAAAAGCCTAAGAGTTCTCCAAGGAAGCTCAGAATGATAGCACACCTCGGGGATCCTTCCAAGCCTTCTCTACCAGTTCTACCCTTCCCAAACAAACTATCACTGAAGGAGAGACTTGGCAGTAGGGAAAGCTGGCTGGTGATGTATACCTTATTTTTGAGGTCTTGACCCTCTTGAGCGTGTTCAGGAACATCCATTACCATTGAGGTGCATGGGAATTACATTTTCCAATGCTTCGTGGTGCTATGAATGTACTAGGAGCCACTGGCAGCTAAAATTACCACGCATCTCAGCAACATTAGTTCTGCTTCACATCCAAGACTTAAGGAAGTTGCCTACAAGGTCCCCACTGTCATCAACAAGCTTATTGCTGATTCTTTCCCTCTTCAGAAATAAATTTGCTTGGGAAAAGGGGGATGATAGGAGGACTGGCTGAGAGTGAGCCCATTATGATTCAGGCCCAAACTTTGGTGGAGTTGTAGTGTTACAAACAATACGCCCCAGTCCCTTTTAGGGATCCTGGTAGCTTGAATCCTCTCCCAATACTCACCCAATAGAGCTCAAGAACGAACGAAACAAGATGGAGGATAGAGTATATTTATTTCTAACATGTGCACGTGGAGAAGGGCCAAGCCAGTTCTGACAGACTCTGCTGTGCTGGCCTTTTTATAAGCTTTATTTTACTAATTATTCATGCATCAATTTCATCACATCTACATCATAACTACATCATTAATCCATGCCCATTTCCTCCTAATAACCATATTTAGAAGTTGTTTTTCACACTTGTTATCTTGTTATGTTCATCTTAGCCTTGTACATGTGCAACATAGTCTGATACTTTCTTCGGCATAGGTGCATTTGCAACTAAAAGCCTGTGAGAATACAGTTATCTATTTTGCAGACACAGCTTTAAACAAACAATGGTTCTGCAATTCATCAACTAGCATTTCTCTTTACACACACACAAGTAAATTAACTGTCAGCATTTTAGCACAAGCAATGTGATTCTCAATACATTTCTACTATGAATTCAAAACAGCAAAACAGGCCTTAATACTCCTTTTTACTTTGACTATGCAAAGAAAGCTTAATTGAACAAAATATGTTATTAATTCAAACAGTCAAACAAACAGAATTCAGTGTCACAGTAGATCAGTTGTAATGGATTAGTGGGTAGACTCTTTGAGTTCACCATTGCTAACCTTCCAAACTCCGAACGCTGGCAGCATCACTTTGTAACAACTGAAGTTTACTGGTTTGTGTCCTTTAGCTTATTTCTTCTCTCCTCTTGTTCCAGTCCTCACTTTATTCTTCTTTGTTTTTCCTGCATCTTAACATCTCTCTATAGTTTCTATATTGTTTCCACATTGCAATCTTTTTTGACAATCTTGCAATCTTGTCATTTTCTGAATCCATTGCCCTTGCAAATTTTTTACCTTATCCATATCTTATATTCCTTAAGTGCTTTCAGAAATAATTGTGTAATGACAGATAAAAATTTGACCCAACTTTGTTTTAGAAGGTGCAAATCAAATCTTTTGGAAGGTAAGGGAAAGTATATGTTACACCCACATGTGTGTCACAAAATTCTCACTGCCAGTTTCATCAGATAAAAGCAGCTTTGGGAGAGGGTGTTTCAGTTGGAATTAAGTGGATTTTTGGCACATCCCAGCCTATAGCCTGTCTCTTGCTCCATGGTGGGGTGCTTCCTCTTGTTCCTCCTCTGCATTCTGGCCCTGCTTTGGAGGCTGTTGACAAGGCCTTTGCTCTATTGTTTGGCCTGGGGCCCCCTCCTCTCCTGTTTCCTCCTCCATGGTGGTGGGGGTGGCGGATTGGAGGAGGCCAGGAGCGGGAAGCCTGTTAAAAAAATGATGAGATGATGTCCCGGAGTATCCCAACAAGACTACACACCTGGTAACAGGCAATTAGGAAAAGGCACTGCCACTCATACTAAACAATGTTGGGTTAGATTGATAAAGAGTCTGCCCTGGTTCCTATGTTTCCATTACAGCAGGGGTGGGAAACCTATGGCCCTTCAGTTGTTGCTTGACTACAGCTCTCATCATCCTTGACTATTGACCATGGTGGCTGAGGCTGATGGGAGTTGGAGTTCAACAACATCTGGAGGACTACAGGAGCATCAGAATGTAGGCCACAGATAGCTCAGAGGTCCATCTACACATCTACCCACTAGGGTTGCCAGGTCCATTGCCTGAGACTGATCCTGTATCTTTAGGAGAAGAGAAGGTCAGCCAAGTGCAGGTGAACATAATGATGGTGGGCTGATTAAACAGGAGAAAACATCTTAAGAGAAAGCAGTGTTTACAATCAGGTAGCAAAGAATGACTGGGAATTTAAGTGATGTAGGTTTGTTTCTTGGATCTCCTTTTGTGATCATTTCTAGGGAACTGAGACACCACTGTGACATGATAATGCTACCACTTGATTTTGCCCTTACAAGTCTTGATCATTACTTAAGTAGTTGTAGATCATTTTGCTGCTTAAGTGAATCCTACCACAATGGCTTGATTATATCTATACAACTTGCCATGCTCAATTTGCTTTTACAAATACTGACAAAGAGAACTGCAAATGAGAATATTAAAGGGATTTGAGACCAAATGAACATCAGCACAAGCCTGCCCCTTGACCCTTCTGCTATCACTCCAGAGCTTGGAAAAGTTACGTTTTTGAACTACAACTCCCATCAGCCCCAGCCAGCGTGGCCAGTGGATTGGGCTGATGGGAGTTGTAGTTCAAAAAAGTAACTTTTCCAAGCTCTGCACCTTCCTGTGTTCCAGCATTAAGAACAAACTGGGAAACTACCCTAATCAGCCATGAAAGGTCAGTTGAAAGCAAAAGAAACTACTTACCAGCCCAAAAAAGGAATTACCAATCTAAACATCCAACAGTAGAGGGCAGCAATGGCACATGTAGAACTATCTATAGAAAACCTCCATTGATGTCTTAGGAATGCATATGTGCAAATGCTTTTTAAAAATTAGGTATTTTAACTTGATCAATCTGTCATGGCTTTGGCACAAGGAGAAGAATAGGCATTTATTTGTTCACCATGTGGCCTGAGAGTCAGAGCAAAAATTGACATGATGCTAACTAGGGATGGGGCAAATGTCATTTTTAGTTTCTCTTGGTTCCTCATTTTTCCAGTCTTCAGTTTTCTGCATTTCCACCTCAGTTTGAGAATTAGAAAAAAAAATCATCAGCGTTTTAGTGCAAATTTCTTGTAATATACAAGTATGTATGCAATTTTGCCTAGTAGCAGAGCTTGGAAAAGTTACTTTTTTGAACTACAACTCCCATCAGCCCTAGGCAACATGGCCACTGGATTAGGCTGATGGGAGTTGTAGTTCAAAAAAGTAACTTTTCCAAGCTCTGCCTAGTAGAGCAATTTTTCCCTTATGTAATGCATTTTTATGTTATTTTCACTAATATATGCATTTCTACACACACTTTAGTACAGGCATCTTGCACATATTATTTGGCTAGAGAACTGCATTGCAAAATTCAGAGAAGAGCGATTGTCAAAGGATGGCTGTGCTTCGGTTGTATTGTTTTGAAAAGTGTGGATTAGATGGGCACACCTTTAGACAAGAACTGAACAGAATTTCTGCCTCTTTCTTATACTAATCATCTGATTATGCACTTGCATTAAGGGCTCAGTCTGGATGTCTCTCTCCCCATGGCTGCTTTTTAGTAAACAGAAAGAAGCATGCAAGGGCCAATCAGGTACTTAACATTTCATCTAGTTCAGATTTCAGCAAGCCTCTCTCCCCCCCCCCCCCACAGCCTTAGATCTTGGGATGCACATGGCCCTTCCTAGATGCCATTGCCAAATGATGGAGGCAACTGAAGGAGGTGCTGTGATGCTATCTATGTATGTGGCGATGAATAGCATTATGTGCAAGTTTGAAGTGCTCACCTCCAAACTCATAATGCACTATAGACTTTTCTCTCTATTGTGGTGCCTGCACTACCTGAACCACTTTGCTCTTTGCAAAAATAGAATGAAGTACTTTTCCTGAGAGCTGTGAACTTTTGTGCAATAATACGCTGATCTTTTGAAGAACTAGGAGCTGGCAGCAACTAATGCATGTCTGTTCCATGAATAAAGTAATGTCTGTTCAACTTATTCTGAACTAAAACACATTCCCTAATGTTATGCACTCCTTAGAAAAGATAACATAGCTTGAGATACCTAAAGGTGTTTCTCTGTTAGATTGGCAGGTACACTAAAATAATCTGTAACAGCTGTTGGATGTAGTTTTAGAAAAATCCAGGGACATTGGTGGGTGGGTGGGTAATTGGGGGCAATGCAAAGGAAATGAGAGAGGGCTTAAATGTGAATTTGACTTTTCAATCAAGAAAGACAGTTACAATCAGAGACACTTCAGAGATACAGCTAGTGGTGCATCGAGGGATAAGAACTTTCATCAGACTCATAACAATGATAATTCCTAACTGAGTGTAACACGGGGTTAGCCAGCATGGTGCCTTCAAGATGTTGTTGGACTCCAACTCCCATCAGCCCCAGCCAGCATAGCCAATGGCCAGGATGATGGTAGTCCAACAACTTCTGGAGGGCACTGGGTTGGCGAGCCTTGCTGTTCTACCACTGTGGAGAGGCTCACTAGGGTTTATTCCATGTTGAGATGTACCAGTATGATACCGATTAAAGCATCAGACTGCTAACTGTGTTTAATGCGGTTGCACATCAAAATAACGAAAATAATATCACACTGTCAGACCTCAGACAGCTCTTTCTGGAATCAGTCAGGCATAGAATATGCAGGCACATTGTATTCCTTTCAGATAGTGATCGGATACTTTTATAAAAGCCAGAGGGAAAAAACTCTTTTATAAATGGAAAACAATCTCATCACTGTGAGCTTGGTCCCTGAATTTGTTAGGAGGGCCCACATTTCATTTTGGGGTGGCCAGTCAAGTGTTGCCAAAAATGAGGCTTTGCATCACCAAAAAAAGGGTAGGAAAGTCAAAAGAGGGCACCAATTTGCATAAAATTCACATATGGTAATTTATTTGCATAGATGCAAATATATAAACAATCCCTATAATTTAAATGGAAACACAATACATCCCATCATAGTGGGGAAGACACCAGGTGGCTTGTGTGTGTGTTCAACCTGCTGGCCAGGTGCTGCTAACTGTGGCTGGGCAATGTCAAGGCTCCTGCTCTGCTCACCCTTCCTATGGCTCCTTATCTTTAAACCAGACTTGGACTGGACTGACCTCAAACAGAGGAGACCTCCAAAGAGAGGACAGTCTCTTGACACCACTTTGAAATAGAGGACCGTCCTTTGTAAAGTAAGAGACACGGCCACTCCATTCCATCTTTATTGATGGAGAGCGGAAGACAAAGTACACCCACATGATGTACACACATGCTGCAGCAAGCAACTATAGCCAGATCAAGCGTTGCATTGATTCTGTTGAGTGGCAGGTATGCAGGAAGTTGCCAGGCCACTGGGCCATCGAGCTTTGTACTATCTGCACTGACTGGCTGCAGTTCACCAGGGTTTCAGACAGGGGACTTTCCCAGCACTACCTGGAGGTGCCGAGGAATGAAACGCCTCTCTTTTGAATGCAAAAGATGTGCTCTGCTGCTAAGCTATGGCTCTTCCCCATAAAAACATATGGGGAAAGTGAATGTTTCGGGGGGGATTAATGTCTGCTCTGACTTGCAATGGTTCTCCAGGACCTCAGCCAGAGGTCTTTCACATCACCTACTGCAGCCGGGGCAAGGAACCTTTTTCAGCTTGAGGGCCGCATTCTCAAATGGGCGACCTTCAAGGGGCCTCATGCCAATGGTGGGTGGTGCCAGAGGCAAAACTGAGTGGTGTGATGGTGCTACTCTTCCTTCTGTAGAGTACAACTCCATTCTGCCCATGCAAAAAAGACAGAGGATTCTGCCTGCACACACACATCTCTCCATCCCCCAAGCAAGATGTATGATCACGGTCCAATGACACATTCCAGCCAGAGAAAAGCACTGGGAGAGGGTGTGGTGAATGGCCAATGAGGAGTGTGACCTGGGGAAAGGGGTGTGGCCAAGGGAGGGGGCATGGCCTGGAGAGTTCCAAGGGCTGGATAAAGAGCCCTGGAGGGTCACATTTGGCACCTGGGCCTGAGGTTCCCTACTCCAGTATCACATGATCCCTTTTAAAAAAAATAAACTGGAAGGGCCAGGGACAGAGCCACTGAGCACATGCCTCATCATCCCAAGGTTTCACATCCAACAAAATGGCACAATAGACTTGGCTCACTGCCTGTCGCGAAGCACTCAGGAAGGTGGTGCTGAAGAGAGCTACATTCTGGAGATCAGTGCTGTTAAAAGGGGGCTTGTAAAACAAAGCAGATGTGTTAGTTTATTCTCACCCCAAAAGCATACTCTTACAGTTCATCCACGATGGGTGAGCGAATGGAAAAAGGGTTTGCAGATAGTTCAGGCCACGAAGCTTGCCACATAATTTTAAAATGTAAATTCCTTCGTGAGATGTAACTTGCAAGTAAATGACAAACATAATTTCATGCCCCATTCACCAAAAGGCTCATGAAACTGTAGGTTCTCCCCCTAAAGAATGTAAAAGCCACATGTGTCGTGACTAAACAAAGCACAATTCAAAAGCAAGCCAGGCTAAAAAGGAAACACAAAATGGGCTCACTCTTTTGTCAGTAATCTCTTTAACCCTGCAGTGTGCTGCACATCAGGCTGTATTATATATGCTGCCTTCCTTTTCTTCAGAGTCCAGGTGGCAAACGCACATTGTGTATCATTTCCCACAATGCCTTTCACCATAACCATCTTTTGACCACTTGCTCTTTCAGGGCCCCAACCTTGTGCCCTACAAGACTGCAAATGTCTGATAATGAACATTTCACTTCAGATTTTACACACACCACACAAATGACTAACTGAAATGGTTGCAAAGGAACATAGGAAGATGCCTTACACTGAATCAAACGATTGGTCCATCTAGCTCAGTATTGTCGATGCCGACTGGCAGCAGCTCTCAGGGGTTTTGGGCAGGAGTTTCTTCTCACCCTATGTGGAGATACCAGGGATTGAACCTGGGACCTTCTGCATGCAAAACAGATGCTCTGAGCCACATCTCTTCTCCAAAAGATGAAAATAATCACCATTCTCTTCCCATTTTTGATACTTTTGTCTTTTCATTGCATTGTTCCAAGTCCTTTTTTCAGCTGAGGAACTGCGGGTGGAGGGGACTCTGCAGGAAGCTAGAGGAAATTACTATAGCCCATTACAAAAACCAGTTAGTTGAACAATATTACTCTGTTCCAGCTGCACTTCAGTCTTCTAGTAAACAGTGGCAAGAAGCCACTTTGAGGATACATGCAGGTAGCATAATGTCTGGCCACAATCACTTTGCATTGCATGAAGGACTGTCTCTTTGCTTTGGCGTTTACATTTAAGGCTCAGGCAGCTCTTCGTGTTAAGTGACCCCAAGAGCCACATTTTGGAATATCGACAGCAGCAGGATTAATATGCATTTCCAGTTTTCATAGGATGGCACCATTGGGGAAAAGCGAGACGTGGTCAAAATGCAACCATTATTTCATGAAAATGTTAAGAAAAAATACTGTGCAAAATCCCAGCTTTATACCTATATTAATAGTAAAATTCAGATCTGAACTGTTGTTTAGAGGCCCAGTTATGGTCAGAATCTGGGACTTCACAGATGCTCTCCCCTAGCCTGACTTCCTGGAGCCTCTCGCACTACCATGCCTGACCAATAGGACAGGGAGCATGAAAGGCAGGAGGGCACTGCAACGCAAAGTAACCCTCATCTACAAGCTAGGGATTTGACACTTGAAGATCCACATTCCCAGGCCAGGGAGTGGAGCTTGGGGAGAGTCAATTGGGGACTTTGGTTCACCTCCAGTCTTTGTTGGAGGAATGTGGTCACTTGGGATGTGCCTTGCTGCAAGGCTACAGATGGATCAGTGCATAATGTGAAGATAGGAGTCTGTGTAAACAATGGTTTTGCCATTCATTTCAGAGTCAAATAACATTTTGCATGCATTTACAAATGAACAGTTAAGCACCTTTAAGTCCCATTGATTCCTACTGTCATAAACATTTAAATCATGAAGGCTTTGAAAAGGTCATTATGTATTTAAAGTAATGAGTTTGAAAGTTGATCATTATAGCTTTGGGATAAAGCTCTTATTATTGTAGGCTGATAACACTTGCTTTTAGAAAGTCTGTTTCCTCCAAGCTTTTTTTCTGTTTTTCCCCCCAACAGAATATCATTCACTTCTAAAGGAAATGAGTTCATGGTTTATCATGGCTCAACATTACAAGGAGGAGATCAGAATGTTCCACTTCCATTTTAGATTAACACAATTTAGTGTAGAGGTGGGTAATCTGTAGCCTCACAGATGTTGTTAGCTATAGCTGATAGGAGTTGGTCTAAGAACATCTGGAGGACCACAGGCTAACCATCCCTGGTTTCATGGTGTGTCTGAACCCTAAACATTAGTTAATCTTAATCAGGGGTTTTTTATGTGTGATGGTACTCACCAGTTCGGAGTACTGGCACCTCTTTTTTGGCTGCCTGTGGCAACCATTGGGTGCTGGCACCCACAACACTTTTATCAAGCTATGAGTATAAGCACTTCATTTTTTACCAAAAAAAGCACTGATCTTAACTATGACCCATAGTTTGAAACTAGCTTGTTTACACTTTGTTGTTATGTGCTTTCAAGTCAATTTCAATTTACGGCTACCCTATGAATCAGCAACCTCCAGCATCTTTTATAAACCACCCTGTTCAGATCTTGTAAGTTCAGGTCTGTGGCTTCCTTTATGGAATCAATCCATTGTTTACACTAAACATAGTCAAAAGGCTAGAAAACAGTTGCAGGGAACCTTTGGATCTCCAGATGCTGATGAAGTACAACTCCCATAATCCGTGATCACTGGCCATGCTTGCTGGAGCTGATGGGAGTGGTAGTTCAGCAATATCTGGAGGGACAAACATTCCTCACATCTGTTATAAGAGCTGGTTAATCTAAAATTGAAGCAAAAGCTTCTAAACTGTTTCTTACAGCCATTCCAGAGGAAGAGGGTGAAGAAGAAAGGTGCAAGCCCGATCTCTTCAGCTCATTCTCACAACATGAAACCATGGTTTAGCATTGCATTGCATGTCAAAATAAGCCATGGTTGTGCATTGCATTACTTGGCAATAAGCCATGATTCACAGTGAATGTTCAGTATGCTGATGTAGGCTGCCCAAAATGTTTTTGCTTCACTTCTCTGTAGGGTTGCCAGATCTCTGTTTTTCAGCCTGAGACTCTGGTTTCTAGGGGTCCTCTCCGGCTCTCCGGTTGACTGACCTTAATCTCCGGACTTTCAGCTTTCATTAAAAAAAAAAGTTTCTAGGTGGTCTGGTTCCAGAGAAGCACACCAAAACGTCAGCCGCCCCCCCAACTACTTGGTTGCTCTAATCCCTCCCCTTTCAGGTTTTTAGCCAATAAGACATCAGGGTTGTGATTGACAAGGAATGATAAAGCCAAAACGGTAGACTCACATTGTTTTGTCTGCCTTCAAGTCGATTCCTACTTAGAGGGGCCCTATGAACAAACAGCGTTTTCTTGGTAAGAGGTATTCAGAAGGGGGTTTACCATTGCCTCTCTCTGAGGCTGACAGGCAGTGACTGACCCAAGGCTCAGAAACATGCAGGTTGAATAAGTAAGCTTTCAGTCTTTTTCTCTCCTGTGTGTAGGAGTCAGACAGGTTTAAATTTTGAAGAGGGCAGTATTTTGCAAACTTCCCAAATTGAAGCTTTAACCCTCTTTTCTCTTCTCCCAGGCATTTTAACAGCATTTGAATAACATGTGTTTTTAACTTGCTTATCTGTTTTTATGGGTTTTAATGGTTTAAATTTGTATACTTGTTTCTAATGTTTTTAATTGTTGTAAACTGCCCAGAGAGCTTTGGCTATGGGGCAGTATATACATGCAATTAATAATAATAATAATCTAGTACTTGATTTTCCAGAGTAAACATACCCAGAGTAAACCCCATTGAATTCAGTAGGACTTCTTTTTGAGTAGACATGGTTAGGATTGTGCTGTAAATTGATGGGACTTTTGAATGAACATAGGAAAGAATTGTGTTTGTGTTGTATATTTTTCTCTCCCCCTCCAATCCTATTTTTAAAGCAATTAGGCAGGGCTTACTTAGGTATCACTGTTTTTATTATGTTGGAAAATAATACTGATTTTATTTTTTTAATGTTCTGCAATGATCAACTGGTTTTGACAATAAACTATTATATGGGGTGTATGTATTTTTACATCTCCAATGTGTGTGTGTGTGTGTGGGGGGGGGGGAATCTTTCCAGCAAGAGGTAAGGTTGCAGTCTGGAAACCAAGGCAGCTCACAATAAGAAATAAATCCCTTTAAAATCCAATAACCATAAAAACAAGTATAAACAGTTGCAAAACAGCTCAAAGTGGCATGATTCTGAATTTTCGGTTGCATGAATGAAGTTGCTTATCACTTGAGGTTGCAGTTCTGTCCTTGTTTGAGTAAGCCCCACTGGGACTTGCTTCTGAATAAATAAACGTAGGATTGCTCTATAAATATCTTTACAGGTTGTGTAAATAATAAGTATATTTGATAGTCATGCTTATACAAATTTTTCTTCCTTTATCATATTTTTGGTTTTTGGTTAGGAATCCTGACTGGTTGTGAGATGCTTAGTTTTGTGTCTTACTCATAGGAATCTTGTTGTGGTTGGTATGGTATTGCATTTAAGAAATCATCACTGTCTTTTGTTCTTCTTTTTCTATTTGCATTTCATTTACCTTTATCCTCACTCCCTTTCATCCATAGAAGCAACAACAGTGGTTCCATGTGCTCCGCTCAACCTTCTTAAACTCACTGATTATTCACCTTGTTGTTTGTTTCTTGTCCAATAGTGGTAAAGAGTATTCACATACTGGGCAGTATGGCTGCAATTGTTGTTGTTCGTAATCTACTGCCTATGAAGGTAGACCAAATTATGTGTGCTTTCTCTCTGTCAATTATATTCACTGGAATTGGGTTGGCTGATAAAGTGAGTTTATAGCAGCCCACAGGGGATACAGAAAAGGGTAGAGAATCTTCTTACTCATTACTCAGACCTCTTTCTTAAATGAAGGCTCAAATCTGTAAAGAAATTTGGATGTTAAAAGGTAGGGGCAGGGCATTCCAGGCAGGGGGTTGCCAATCCTACTTTGATATGGATATCTTTGCAAAGGATCCCTTGTCAAGCTTTACCAACAACACAATCTAAACCATATCTACTGAGAAATAAGTCCTATTGAGTTCTATGGGGCTTAGTCCCTTAGTAAGTGTGTTCAGAATTGCAGCTCTTCAGGGGCATCCATCTTTATTTCTGAGTGCTCCCATCTAACATCTCCACAACACTAGGCTCCTTTCTTCCTACAATGGCCTTCTGGTGACTGGCCTGGCCTGGCCTGAGGGCACTTGAACCGTTTTTGCCAGAAGCGAATTGGCTAGATTAAATGTTCCCTACTCAAGCTCAATCTTTTAGCTAAGATTTCTATCTTAATTTCCAATCAGATAAATGTTTTTGTATGAATTGTATGTGCCAAGCAACTGTGGTTGATGCTTAATGACATCACCTAGACCCGCCCCATGATGTCACTTGGACCCACTCTGTGACATCACTTGGACCCACCCCATGATGTCACTTGGACCTGCCCCATGGCATCACTTGGACCCACCCCATGACATCACTTGGGTCCGCCCCCAAAATCTCAGGGTTTGGGATGCTTCTGACCTGGCAACCCTACTTCTCTGAGTGGTGTCACACACTGCAATAAGTCAGACATTGTATCTGTAAAATGAGTCTCTGATAATATACTCATTATACTTCTGCTTTTGTTGCCTTTATAATATCACTATTTTTAGTGCAATCAATTACAACTGAGAAGGAACGACTGTATGAATAGAATGGATGCCTGAGTGAATACTTGGAAAGTAGCTCTGCAAGGTAGCCAAAGAGAAAAACCTCAACAACAGACTGCTGATGGCTATAAACAGGATTTTGGTTGAACCAAAACATTAGATTGAAGGAAAACAACATTCCTTGGAAGATGATATAGCATTTTTCAGGACAGCTGTGCCCATTTGCCAAGAGGCATCCTGATAAGGCCAGAGAAGATGACCCTTAGTCACATATTGAATAATGTCCTTGCAATTCAAAGGATATCTGCAGTCAACACATCAGTTCACTTGCCATGTAGTGAGAGACTAAGGTTGCAACCCAATTCACACTTACCTGGGAGTAAGTCCCATTGAACAAAATGGAGCTTACTTCTGAGTTGGCATGTATTGGACTGCAGCCTAAGTAGACTTGTAAGAGCTTTGGGGGCAGAGCCATTTTGGGGCATAAACCTCTGCAGCACTCCAATGAGCAGTGTGAAGCTTCCATGCTAATCCAGCTTCACCAACCCTCTGTGGTGCGAGACTGGCCTTCTAGTTAGACAGGGCAACTCTCTTTTGGTTACTAAATCTCTGCAGAGCATGCATGAATGTATTGTATAATTGAGAGCTCTCAAATAAATGAAATTAATAAATCATTTTTGCAAACTTGGTCTCTGCACCCTCCTCCTCTGATCCTGGGCAGAAGTGTAGTCATCCAGGGCTGCAGGGGGTTGTAGACCCGTTCCTTTTTTAAGAGCAAAGTTACAGCCAGATCCCTATGTATGCACCAATCGGCATGAAAAGGGAGCATGTTAGCCACTGAGAAGAAACAAGTCAGCCACTGAGAAAAATCTTCTCAGTAGCTAACACAGAGTCTCCCTTTTCATGCTGATTGTTTTATAGGGACATCTGTTGTAGTGGAGTGTAGACTTGGAGATGACATGGAGGTCAAGGGAGAGGAGGAAAAGTGGAAAAGAGGGTGTGGCTGTGACAGAGGCATGGCATGGCTATTATGAAGGGACCGTGCACTTCTAAGTTTGCCGCTACACTACTGATCCCGGGTTGCATTCATGACAGTGGGAGAAAGAAACCAGGAAGATGTCATTAAGCTTGACTTCCCATTGCATTGGATTTGGGGATCATGGCTTGTTGCTCCCAAACAAGTCACGACTGCTAACAAGCATGATAATTAGTTAAACCTTAGTTTGTTGTTGGCTTACAGACTGTGGCTTGTTATAGAGCAAATAAGCCATGATCCTGGACTCAGCTGTAACAGGAAGCCAAAGTCAAAGTTAGCTGACGCTTCCTTGCATGCACCAGTGTAGGAATGATGTGAGAGTGATTAGGCACTGTGCCTCAGTAAACTGCTCATTCACAGTAAACCATGATAAGCCACAAACCAGAGATTATTGTGATGGACAAAGATGGTAATTATATTTCATAAGAGGCCAAAACATATTGGGCTCGATAATTGCAGTGATATTCGTGCTTGCCTAACCAAATGTAGTTATAATGGTCAGCTGAAGAAATAATGTGCATGCTATTAGAAAAAAAGGAACTAACATTTATCTCTGATAAAACAAGATCAGTCCGTTTATCCATACCTAATGAGCTTGTTAAAGTCAATTGGTCAAGAATAAATGTGGAGCTTTATAAAACTCATCTTATTAATGTCACTTCCATTACACATTGATATTTCCTTTCTTAGGTTTGGCTTGCACAACTGCAAACTGCAAAAACCTGGAAAGTCAGTGTAAAAACTGTATAGATCCAAAGAAAGCAGCAGGATACCTGGCATGCATGCAAAATATTGTGTGATAGGTGTACAACCAATTCCTGTGAACTGGGTAAACATCCTATATCATGCATTTTATTCTATACATGGCAGGGGGCATATACTGTACATGGACCCAGGGCCCCACCCCATGTACAGAATTTCCAGACCATGATTTTGTCAACTGGCCCCAGGAGTTCCACAGATCTACTTTTGTCTCTCTCCCAACAGAATCTCATCTGAACTCTGATAGCCCCAAAATATTAGTGGCAGGACTGCTAAAGCCGGTGTTTATGTTAACCGAGACCAATGCTAATATACTACAGATTTTGGAAAGTTATTTGTTCACTATGTATTTAGACATCTCTTAAGCTATCCTAACCAAATCTTGCATGGTGGTTCCTGAGTTCAAGAAGCAGGTTTTCCTTGATGCTTGGATACAATTGGACAGACTGAACCTTTCAAAACTACATTGATTTTCTGGTTTCTTAGAAAACTGAGCTTCACTGGGAATTACTAGGTTATTCATTGAAACAGTTTTAATATAGTATGTTTAAGTATGAAAGCATGTCACATGCATTGCCTTGGTGTGATCTGTACAGCCACCCTGTAAGAGAGGGCAGTTTTATTAGCCCCATGCTGCAGAAGAAGGTGGAGCTAAGGCAGACAGACTAGTGGCTTGGCAAAGACCCCCTAGTGAATTCATGGCAGAGGGAAGATGCAACCCAGGGACTTCCTAAACCATAACTTAGCCAATGGACTGTATCAGCTGTAACAAATAAATCCACTCAAAAGAACATAGGAGGGCCATGAGAGGATTATGAAGTTCCAATAAGGAACTAGATGATTTTTTATATTAAAAAGTGCTCAATAGACAAAAATGCATATTTGAAAAAATTGGTGAGACAAATGGTAAGCCCACAGGTCAGTTCAGGGTGTGCCCAGAGTGCAGTATACAAGCTTTCTCTCCCCCAGTCCTTTCAATGCCAGAGAAAGCTCCATGCAAACATGGATTAGTCTTAGATTTTGAGTCTTTTGGAATGCCTTCTAGAATTCTAAAAGCTCATAGGAGCACAAGATGATGTCTTGTACTTGAATCAGAGCACAGGTCCATCTTGATCAATGTTGTGTTGTCTATTTAGACTGGCAGCATTTCCCCAAGGTCCTAGGCAAACATTTCCCCCATCACCTGCTACCTAACCTTTTTCTAAAAGGGTTGTTTAGAGGCTGCTGCTGGCTGTGTTTGGGATACCAAGAGATCCAAGCTTGTGGCTGCTGGCAATTATTCCTCAACGATCTAAGCATTGGGCCATGTGTGACTCTAGTAGGCAATGAAACCTTAAGAACATAAGAAGAGCCTGATGGTTCATGCCAGTGGCTTATCTTCAGCACCCTGTTCTCACAGTGGCCAACCAGATGCCTATGGGAAACCCGCAAGCTAGACCCGAGTGCAACAGCACTCTCCCCTTCTGTGGTTTCCAGCAAGTGGTGTTCAGAAGCACACTGCCTCTGACTGTGGAGGCAGAGTATATCAGGACAATTACTGAGGTCAGATACAGATGCTGGATTGCCAGATATGTATTTATGTTATTTGGACTTTCATCCAAATAACATAAATGCATCTATGATTTTGGGGTAAATATTCCCTCCTGCTAATTCACATCAGGTACACAACTGGTGATATATTATCCCGAATCTCACATTTCATTTTTTATTTTTTTGACACGTTTACTTAGGTTTATCCACAATTTTTCCTTCGCTTTCTAAGACTGCTTAAAATATTAATACATTAGTCATCTCGAATCTTGTAAGCTCTTAAATTACTTGCAACCCTCGATTTAAATTTGCTGATACATTTAACCTCCAGAGTGGTTAGAGAGATGGATGCTGAGTGTAAAATATCTCTCTGGAAATATGACATTTGCCTCTTGAAAAGCTTTGTGATGAATATCAGTTGTGAACATGCTGGGTGCTACAGAAGAACTGCCAAGTCACACATCACAGAATGCATGAGATAGCATTTTAAACAATATGCTGATCTTAAAAACTGTATGGAGAGCTCCACACACGCAGTAGTGTCAGGGATGAGGAACCTGTGGCCTTTTAGATATTGCTGGACTCCAATTCCCATCATCCCTGACCATTGGCCATGGTGGCTAGGGCTGAGGGGAGCTGGAGTCCAACACAGGCTCCCCATCCTTCAATAGAACTTCTAAGCCACCTTGGGCCCCTGGTTCCTGGAAGCTGCCCCCTGGAAAGCCAGACAAGCCACTCCTCAAACTCAGCAAACTTCAGAAGCAGCCTCTAGGAAAGTCTGTGGAGGAGAACACTGCCACCTGGGCAACCTTTGAAATTCTTAGCTGTTCTTAGCCGTTCATCCAAATGGATGCTATGAGTAAAATATGTTTCTGGATATATGACAGTTGCCTTTTGAAAAGCTTTGAGGTAAATATCCTAACATGGAACAATACCTCACACACACAAATCAAATGAAATGTTCAACACATTTCAAATTCCAAACACATTTTTGAGTTCCTGCTTAAGAGTATAAGAACATAAGAATTGCTACGCTGGCTTAGACCAAAGGCCCAGCTATTCCAGCATCACATCCCTCAGGCTGGACTGTGAGATGGAATCGTGCTGAGATAGCTCCCTTCTGTGATTTGTCCTCAGTATTCAATCAACAAAAGTTTGACATCACTCTGCGTGGACTATTATTACTTTCCTGTCTTGGGCAGGCTTACCCTCCATGTCTCAAACCTTTTAAAAAAGAGTAATCGATACTACAGCTAGTGACAACAGATCCCAGAACTTACATTATGCACAGTATGAAGAAACATTCCCTTTTGCTTCTCCTGAAGTTAAAGCCCTCCCAATTCGTTTCCTTGGATAACTCAAATTTTTAGTAATTTAGGGGGTTAGGGTGGCAGAGGGTAGTTCTGTGGGGATTTATTCAGTTTTTAAATTTTATACTGTTTGCTTTTTGAATTGTTTTTACATGGATTGTATTGTATTTTGTTGTACGTCGCCCAGAGTGGCAGATTAACCTCTGCCAGATGGGCGTCTAACAAATATAATAAATAAATAAAGGATATTTGCTTCCTGCTTCATATGCTTAGTCCCATCCGTGATGACCTCACTTGTCTCTTTTCTAAGCCAAAAGATCAGCTGCATAAAATTTTCTAAGAAAGATGCACTAATCATGCTGATAATGTTATTCCCATTTGGCCATTTCTACAGTGCATATAGGTTTGAAGTAAGGATGCATTCCTAAGTATTTCCTGACAAAGTTATGACTGTTAAAGATATCTGGTTCTGGTCCTGATCCAACAATATTGGATGGCAACTAGTCATGCATATCAGTTGGAAGCCCTAGAGGTGCATCCCTGTTTACATAAAAAGAGACAACAGTGCTGGGATGAACACTGCCTTGTGAAGGGGTTATCTAATCAGATACATATTGACAGGGAGTGATCGGCCACTATGTATGTGGTTAAACACATTAATCTCTTGATGGATTAGGCATTTGTCTTTGCCATGGAGAAAATATGAAGATAAGTTTAATTCATCATCATCAGCGCTTTATTTGCTTGTAGCCATAGGCCATTGCACAGCATACAACAAACAATTTAAAACCATGCAACCATTAAAACCATACAACTTAAAATTTGCAATCATTACAAGGTTGTGGGGATTTTGCTTTTACGTAATTTGCTCTTAGCTTTTTTGCAGCTAGGGCAAAGTTGGCCACCGCAACTGTTACCTGGTTGTACTTATCGGCCAGGAGCTTGGCTACTAGGATGTCGCAAGGTAACCCCCCTTTAAGGTTGATCAGAGGTGCTAGGAATTTGTGTCTAGGGTTCCTATACAGGGGACAAAAGAGCATGTACTGCACTAGATCTTCAGGCACCTTACAGCCGCGAACACAAATTCGCTCCTCTATCGGAATACCCCGATACCTACCTTCAAGGTAAGCTGTAGGCATTGTTTGAAATCTGATTTCTGTGAAAGCTCTACGCAAAGGGGCACTTGTTAGGGAGACGAAGTAGGGCGGGACAGCATGATTGGGTTTAAGCAAGGGAAACCAAGCTGAAAAAGGGGCCACCATTATTGTGGCCCTGTCTTGATTCGCATCATGGTTAAAAACCCAATTACGGAGCTCAGAAGTATTTCAATCTAAGAGTGTCCTATGGGAGAGGTTGTAGGTTTCAATTATTGCCTGACAGCATTGAGCCCAACCCCCAATCCGGTGCTGCTTGTGCCAACAGAGTTTTATAAGAGAGGTATCCTCCGAGATAGAGATCTTCCTCCAAAACCTTAAGGAAGCCAGATCAATTTTTGCTGCTAGCGAAGGGAGGCCTAATTCGGCTCTTAAATGGGCCGACGGTGTACCACGAGGAAGTCCCAGGATCTGTCTCATAAAGGCGTTTTGGAGGGCCTCGAGGCTGGATTTAAGTGAACGGCCCCAAAGCTCTGATCCATATAAAATTTTTGGTAGGGCTTTGGCCATAAAGATTTTTAACATCGGCATGACCAGCTGGCCCCCACAGGGATAGAAAAACCTTCTTATTTGTCCTATCACTTTAGAGCCCGTTAATTTGGTGACCTCCAGTTGGGATCTCCACAAGAGATTATCACTAAAGTTTATGCCTAGGTATTTAAAGGTCTGCACTTGATCTAGTGATTTCCCATTTAGGGTCCAGTTTGTTTTTGCCTTCTTATGTTTCCCACATACCATGATTTTGGTTTTGGAATGGTTAACTTGTAGGTGTTGGGCCTTGCAGTATTCTTCCAAGCGGGTCAGCATTCTTTTTAGTCCTATTTTATTTAGGGAAAACAGGGCCAGGTCGTCTGCATATAATAGTGACGAAATTTTCCTAGGCCCCACCGATGGAGGAAAGAAAGAAGGGGAGGCCATTTCAGGAATGATGTCACTTATAAAAAAGTTGAAAAGAAAAGGGGCCAATATGCACCCTTGTTTAACACCTCTCTCTGCTGGTATTTCTTGAGAGAGTATTCCATTCCTCCCAAGTCGGACTCGTAAAAAATTAGACTGGTGGAGAGATCGAATTAACCACAATAGTCTTTTATCAACATTGGTTTGACCTAATTTGTGCCACAGCAGCTCCCTGTCAATGGAGTCAAAAGCGGAGGAGAAGTCTACGAATGCCGCATAAAGAGACACGTTTGGGTCCAGGGTAGACTTTTTTATTAAGTGCTGGAGGATATAAGCTTGGTCGACTGTGCTCCTACCTGTCCTAAATCCAGCCTGTTCTTGATGGATAATAGAGTACTTGGAGTCCCACTCTAGCAATTTGTTTAAAAGGAAGCGCCCGTACAATTTAGATGTCACGTCTAATAGGCTAATAGGCCTATAATTTCAGAGGTTCGAGGGATCGCCTTTCTTGAAGATGGGGACTATTATACTAGTGCGCCAGCCGGTAGGGATGGCGCCGGTGGAGTTTATGTGAGAGAAAAATATAGCTAGGAGGGGACCCCACCAGAGAATTTCAGAAATAAATATATCTGGAGGCAACATGTCCCCCCCGGTGCTTTCCCGGCCCGAAGGGTCATAATCAACTCCCCTATATCTGCGCTGGAGACAGGGGGCCATGAAGGAAGTATGGCCAGGTCATTGGGGGGAGACAGCGGTGGTGATGGATCACTACCGAAGATGGCACGGAAATGTGAGACCCAGATTTTCGGAAGAATGGGGGGGATGGGCACAAAATAATTTTGGGCGAACCCCCCCTGAATTAACCTCCAGAATTCAGGGTCGTTTCCTTGAGATAGTGCCTGTCCCAGGGCCCGCCAGTTGTTGGTAAAAAAGGCCTGCTTTTTTCCTTTAAGTAGCCTTTTATAAGCCCTTTTTAATGAGAGCAGGTGAAGTGTGGCTGCGTCAGAATTATCTCGCCTGGTAGTTCTGATTTGGGCACATAATTCTCTTTTCTTAGTTCGGCATTCCCTATCGAACCATGTTTTAGGGCCACATGGGGTCCTGACAGGGGCTATTTGGGTTACCAGTGGTTTGAGCACGTTGATGGTGTTCTCATATATCCTGAAAATGTTGTCTGGGGTGTCTAAGGCCAACTGGCGAAGCTCTAACAAAGCGGTCGACTTTAATAATCGTCTTACAGCTGACCCAATTTCAATTGACCATTTAAGGCGCTTTGACCCTTGCAGACTGTCCAGCATCGGGGCAGATGTAGATAAATGCGAATGGCAAGAAAAGCCACTGAAGACAAGTCTCAGGGGGAGGTGGTCGCTGTCCGGTCTGGCTTCGACAGAAAATTCTTTAACAAAAGCAATGAAGGGAGGTGACCCAAGGATATAGTCCACTACGCTGGCACCTTTCCCTGAAATGAAAGTATGAAACCCATAAGATAAGTCCAGGTACGAGCCGTTAAAACAAATTAACTGGGATCTAACAATCAAGTGAAACAAGGCGCGCCCATTTTTGTTGGTAGTCTTATCCCGGGACAACCGAGGTAAGGTTATCAGATCGTCCGATGAGTTTTCCAGTTCCGACCAGGTGGACAGAGCTAGACAAGGATGCAGGGGGGGGAAATATACATTTAAACATATAAGGGGGGGAAGTCAGAGGCACGTATTATTAAAGGCAGACAGATGTCAGGGGCTGCTCCCTGGGGCTCGATGACGAGTACGTCCAGTGTGGTAGCTATCAAAGTTGCTAGGCCGCCACTACCACGACCCACAGCTGCAGTTCTCTTTGCCGGCTTCTCCCAGGTCTTAAAACCCTGGAGGGAGAGGGAGTTAGTGTCTAAAAGCCATGTCTCTTGAAGACAGAGGATATCAAAAGATTGTAAAAAGCCAGTCAGCTCCAAATCCGCCGCCTTATTTTTCCATCCTGCAATGTTCCATGAGAGGAAGTTTGTATAAGGGGCCTGCATTTCAGGACGACTCTTAAAAGTTTCTTGTTTTTCCGGCGGTGATGGAAACCCAAGGGGGGACAGTGGGAGAGTGGAATCTTTAAATGTTTGGTTCCATCATTGCATTGAGTTTCCCAAGACTGAGATTTGCTCAGTGTCTGGGTTTAAGATGCTGACATTTGAGGAGATTGGGCCATGAGGGCACATCGGGGAGCGTGATCGAGGTGCTGGCTTCCCTGGGGATCCCAGTTCGTCGGTGTCCAGGTAACACATTTTGAGCCAGGAGGGGCCTCCAGGGGGCTTAACTCCATGGCTTGAGTGCCTGGCCAAGGTCAGGCTCCCTGAGCTTTGAGCTACATTGTTAAAAGAGATCGGGTTTATTTCAGCCGTTACCTGGTGGGTGGTGCGGCTTGGAGGTATTACGCTGAGAGGGTTATCCAAGTTTGCAGTTTGAGCAGCAGGAGGTGTCAGGGATTTAAAGTGCGACAGCTCACCACTGTGGGAGGAAATGTTGTTACCAGCTTGCAGATCTCCCAGAAGCATTTTAAGGTGAGACAATTGCTGTTTGATCGTTCTTTGGTAAGCTGCAGAAGGACTCAATCAACTGGGTTTCCTCCGGATGGAGTGCCTCAACGAAGAGGTCAGATACGGGATCTAGGTCTTCTGGTAAGGGAATAGTGCAAGTGGCCGGCTCTGTGTGAGGCACATGGCTTAGCAGATTTCTGCAGGTTTCCGGCACCGTGGCACTCCTGTGGATGGTTTGAGCTAGGCCAACAATGCCTAGTGATTGTGGGGGAGCCACATTCACGAAAAACCGTGTGATTGAGATCCCACTGTCCACAAAGGCGGCCCTGTTATCATAGAACACTCTGGCTAAACTTGAGTTCATAAATGAGACGATGGCATGTGCGGTCCTATAATTATTAAAAAGATAGTCGATGCGTTTGATGTGGAATATGCGGAACTGCCCAGGGAGAATAGTCTCCAGATGGTCCAGAAAGTGAAGTTTCCGATGGTGTTGTATTTGGAAGCTTTAGATAGTTTATTAGAACTAGCTTATCCGGAATCAAAGTCAGATTCCACTGTGCTTTAATTTGGCATCTCTGGACCTCCGCCATGTCCGATCCGGGGATGAAGGGGGTGCAATGGCCTTGAGAATGCTCCAGTGCGTGGACAGATGGTAAAGGCGGGGGATCAGGCATTTGCAATAGTGATGGAGGGTTAGCCTCTTCCGGGCACTTGATTTCCACCTTCCTCTTTGGTGGTTCTTTGGAAACCTCGACTGGATGTATCTCGAAGGGCAGGTTGGAAGGGTCAAGTAATTTGAAAAGTGGTTTGTAATTCAGTTTCTTGTACTGGGGTAATTTTTTATGTTCTTTGACTTTTTTGAAATTTTCTTTGGGCGTCCTTGGTTTATTTTATGCTTAGGAGCTCTTAACCTTGTTTGTGAGTGCTGGCTGTTGGTACGGACCACCTCTCTATCTCCAGTCGCTTGGGAAACTCTCCTGATGGCATTTACCAGGGTACTCAGCAGGCTGTTACATTCAGTAATGAAAGATTTAATAAGATCAAGTTCCTCCAAAATCAGGAAAGACCAACCCGCTAGCGGAAGGTTTTTTGTATAAGGTGGAGAAAAGTCCGGCGTTTTTTGGGGAGTTTTAAGGGTTTCCTTAAACAAATCACTCCTGGTAGGTGCAGAGTTTATTGGAGCCAAAGCTTCTGTATGTACCTTGTCCTTACCCTAGGAGTGGGGCTGGGAATCTGCATCTGCTATTTCTTTAGCTAAATTCAAAAGGGAGGGGACATCACTTAGCCAGAAATTGTCGCTTTTGTAATTTAAGGACCAATCAAGAGTGGGCCCCTGGGACGGTTGTGAAGAGAGCTGCGACACCTCCTGAGGTTGAGTCTCTTCATGCTTTGGTGGAAAAAATTGTGTAATCTTAGCCTGCCGGTCGTTCGAAAGGGCCTCTCCTGTTTGAGGCATTATGCCTAGGTCTTTATACCTCTTTCTTGTAAGTACCATAGTGATATTGGGCCTTTGGCACTCTAAAGCTCAGGGTGGAATGCAAACAGAAAAGAATAGGAGAGAACTGTTTAAAGTGTGGCAAAACTCTGTCTTTCCCTTTACCTGTCTTGCGGTAATAGCCGAGCGGAAGTCCTCCTGCGTTGTTCTACTGATGAAAGGCTTTTCTTTCTGCTGACTTTCACTTTTCGGCCTACAGACTGTCACCAAATTAATTTTATTTTCTTACCTACAAGTCGTCTCCCCCAGCGTTGAAATTTGCTTGCCGGGGTGGGAGGGTAGATAGCTGTTAAGACTTCAAAGGCTGCTCAGGAAGCCGTGGGGGTAGAGGCCTTGAAGATTGGTGAGGTGAATAAACAAACAAGTGGTCAGGAGAGGAAGCAGTCCCTTTTGAAACAAGACTAGCTTGTGTCGGCCACTTTTAACAAATCTACTGGCATGGACTGTTGAGGATATTGAGGTTGGTAAAGCTGTTAATAACTTCCAAGCGACAGAGAAGGAATAAAACAACCAGTGATGCTTGCCGCCATCTTCCTCCTATCATAATTCATATTTTGGAGCTTTATTGTTTCTGAAGTTTAAGATGATTCAGATTTTTAGACGTTGAACCTCTTCGAGATTAACTACTGTGGCAGAATCACCAAGAGACCAAACTAGGAATTGGGATGTCTCCAGTTTGGATCTCAGCCTCATCCAACACTGGCAGAGCCACCCGCCATTTTGTCTCTGCAATGCCTCCAACATAGCATGACTCCAGGACGCTCTGAGAAGTTGAAGAGTGGCTGTCCTACCGCTTACTGCTGCTACTCAGCTGGGGGAACATGAGCAGAGATCAGTGCTGGTGGGCCGTGAGAGCTACAGTTCCCAGAGTTCCCTGGAAAGAGGGATTGTTACACTACCCTGGGAATTGTAGCTCTGTGAGAGAAATGGGGGGGTGTCTCCTAACAACTCTCAGCCTCCTTATCAAACTATACTTCCCAGGATTCTTTGGAGGAAGCCATGACTGTTTAAAGTGGAATAATAGCACTTTAAATGTATGGTTGGTATGAAGGTGGCCTTACTTATTATTCCCATAGGCCTTTATGCACTGCCCATCTCTCTGTCAGGTCCACATACAGAAGTCAAACTGGGAATCAGGAAGTCAACAATTACATAGGGACAGGCAGTCATATGGTAACTCAAACCATGTTCTCACCTAATCTCCATGCATTTAGTCTGTTTAGTCTAAATTTTGACTCATTGGGATCATGCTGGCTGCCCCTGCCTTCCATCCCTCTGTTAACCTTGCACCAACAGGGCATGCATATAGATCTGTACTTCAGACTGGAAATCCTGGTATGATCAGAGTTCCTGATTGTACAGTACAGAACCTACAGGCATAGGTCTCATTCCATCTTCAGCCAAGCACAAAGAGGGCATGGGCAAAGCTGGCCAGCAGAGCCTTGCTTTCCCCTTCACACACAGACTGAAGACATGGAGAGAAAGCGAGAACAGGGCTTCACTATGTATCTGAGCAACAAATTGCTCAGGTTGAGGAGCCAGAAGTTTTATAGAACTAAGTAGAACATGATTGGTCATGATTTCTGCTGACCCCCCCCCCCGCATTATGGAACTCCATCCCCCCAGACATTGCCCTGGCTCCATCATTGTACTCTTTTTGTTGGTTAGTTAAGATGCACCTCTTTGTCCAGGATTTTGGGAGTGAATGAGGCATTTTATTGTTTTAAGTATAGTTTTATATGATGTTTTAATGGTGTTTAATATTTTTATTGAATTCATGCAACCCTGCCCTGGGACCTTGCAGTGAAAGATGGCTAACAAATTTAAACAAGCAAATAAATAAGCAATGTCGCTCTCTGACCATTCACAGTGGTGGTGCTCAAGCACAGCAGACAGTAGACCAGGATCTCCCTACTCGGGCAAGTGACCATCTTGGAGCAAAGAGGAAGGTGCCAGTGCTTGCTGCTAGAGTCCTCTATTCTTCTTTCATTTGTGAATTTTCAGTTTGCCTAATTTGTCTTATAGTTTGTGACTTGCTTACAGCTTGTGACTTTGACATTATTGTGCATACCTTAGTTCAGCTGTGGGGAACCTTTGGTCCTCCAGATGTTGCTGAACTACAACTTCCATCATCTCCAGCCACCATGGCCAACTGCCAAGGATGATGGAAGCTGTAGATCAGCAACTTCTGGAGGACCAAAGGTTCTCCACCTCTGCCGTTGCATTATTATGTATTAAATATTAGACAGGCGCCATCTCTGTTATCTTTTCGGCACCTACTGAAGACCTTCCTCTTTCAACAGGGAGGAAGGGCGGGATATAAATCAAATAATATTGTTATTAATAATATTGCTTTTATTGTATTTTTATATTGTATTTTTATACCTGTGCTTATTTTTCTTTGTAAGCCACCTTGAGGGCCTTTGGCTGAAAGGCAGGGTATAAATAATATTTAATAATAATAAACAAACAAACAAACAAGCCTTTTAAGTAGAGACCTTATCCCAGGCTGTGTGTGTTGGAACTGCTTTTTAAGATGTTTTTTAAGCTTTTTTAAAAAAGATGTTTTCATTTATTTTAAAATGTTTTTAAAGATATTTTGTTTATTTATTTATTTTATTTATTAAATATATCTCATCCTTCCTGCCAGTAGTATATATTTTGAAGTCTGTTTTTAAGATATTTTAGAATGTTTTATTGTTTTTGTTTGCTGCCCTGGGTCCTACTGGGAGGAAGGGTGTGATACAAGTTTTAACAACAATGACTATTATTATTATTTCAATTGGACGGTTAGTTAAATATGATTTTAAACCTCTCCCATTGAAAATAATGTCACTTAGAAGTGCAGGTGTGCTGTTGGGGTCTGATTGGAGTTGTGGTCCTAAACATCTGGAGGGCACCAGATAATGAAGGCTGTATAATTAAATGAATCATCATTTTTAATGATGAATGAACAGGGCTTTAGGAAAAAAACCTAAAACACCTTTGTCTTCTGAATTGCCACAGATGGAACTTGTTCCCCTTTTGGGCCCATGATAAGCAGATGCCATCTACAGTAAGAATGAAGACTGGAAGTGCCATGCATTGGCTTTCAAAAAGGATTTGACTAGCTTCCTTGGAGAGGCATCTACATGGAAAGGAAACTAATTATTCAAAAGGTGGAGGAGTAAATTACTGTCATGGTTTATTAAATACTAGCTAAAAGTTGGCAGAGTCAATTTTCAACTTGGCCTGAAGCATGTGCGCTGAGGTCCACTGCTGCTGAATGCATCTATTAATTATCAGGAAAACTGTGAATAACCATTCAGGTGCCAGCATCTGGATGGAGTGGCACAAACTATTCAAGTGGAGAGACTTGGTGTGACTCTGTGAAGCCTCTGAAAATAAATTGAACAAAGGCATCTCAGCGGGGAACCAAATTGTAAATGAAGCTAAGAAAACTCACACTAGAAGACAAATTAGTGCAAGTCTGTGCATGTTTACTCAGAAAAAAATCCCACTGTGTTCAGTGGAGCTTACTGTCAAGTAAGTGCACACAGGATTGTAGCCTTAGGCCAGCTTTCCCCATCCTGGTGCCCTCCAGATAGAAAGGTAAATATTGCATTCATTGCTCCACCCCATTTTCCCTCTGACCCTACCGTGGAAAGCTGCCCAGAAGGGAATGTGGCCCTTTGATGACAAAGGCCTTCCATCCCTGATATATGGCAAATCCTCAGTAAAGGTATATTTTTGAGCTTTCATACATGAATCAGTGAGCATACTTTTAAAATAAAGCTATCCCTTGTATCCATTATTTATATGAAATGCAACATTTGCAATAATAAATGTCACTGCCCTTTCAAGCTGGGGTGGCTAACCTGCGACCTTCCAGAAGTTGCTGGAGTCCGATTCACATCCACCCCTGATCATTGGCCATGCTGGCTGGGGCTGATGGGCTCTAGAGTCCAACATCATCTCCCACCCCTGGCTTGGAGAAAGAAGGAAACCTATATACTTTTCTTTCATTATCTGTGGAGCAGCCCGTGCTCTGAGGTCTGTGAGTTTAACTGGTGATTAGAGAGAGCTAAAGTGGTTAGAATTCTGCTTTTCTTCTCCCACTCAGCCAGTATTTTCCAGCCATTACTTAGAGGACACTAGCTTGTTAATAGTGACAAGACTAAAGAGACGTGAACAAATTCCCCTCAAGAAGACCAGCAGTCTGAAACCCCTTCACTGGACACTGATATGGATGGGATAGAGAGCTCTCTCTTCATTTTGTCTCCATACTTCTTTCTTCAAGCAAGAGCATTTGTGACTCCAAATATCATTATTATTAAATAATGCATTCCACCAGGCTAATGTTTTTCCCAATTAACCAGTACAATAGTCATAGTCACTCCGATTAATCAATTTAAGCTTCTTGTCCTAACAACACATGGTTCTGGTTATTATTTGGGGCTTGTTGTCAGCGGGATTCTGATCACTGCTCTGTTGTATATAGATTGCCTGATCAGACGGCTGGCATGAGAGTGACAGGAACGAAAACCATGGCAAAAGAGTCCCTCGATATTCTGGGGCATATTCTGGGCTTGACATTGTTGACTGCAGAGTCTGGCAGAATACACAGCTAGTAACATTATCTGAAGTGGACTTGCGAGGGTGACCTTTCCTTCTTGATATTAATGCATAAAGTTCTATTATCTTATAAAAATGTCTCATTATGTAGTATGATTTAATATTTCCATTAGACAGCTACACAAGAGCAGACATTAGCTGTGATGTATTTTATGTACTAGAAAGGAGGGGGGATCCACATCAAATAGTGTTAGCTACGTTCTACATTGATTTAGGCCAGGGGTGGGGAACCTTTTTTTAACCCAAGGGCCAGATTCCCTGCTGGGCAACCTTCTAGGGGTCATGTGCCAGTGGTGGGTGGGACCAGAGGCAAAAGTGGGCAATGAATGAAAATTGCACATTTGTTCACTTAGCTCGTTTCTACGAACACTCACCCCCCTGGTTAATCTTCCCTCCAGGCAAAAAAGAGGCATCGCCAAGTTCAAGGGCGCATTCCAAGCAGGCAAAAGCACTCAAGGGGGGGGGAGAACATGAAGTAGAGCCAGTGTGGGTTGTGGTTGAGAAGAGGAGGTGGCATAGGGAAAGTCCTGAAGTACAGATATAGGGGCTTAGTGGGCTACAGCTGGCCTCTGGGCCTGACCCCCCCCCATTTTAGGTGATTGTGAGAAGTTACCAAATGATGTTATTCTAAATGTGTGTCTGGTGTACAAAATGGCAGCCATGTAATTGCTTTTCTCCTTCTTCTTGTCTATAACTTACCTGTATTCTGATGGCACTAGTTGTTATGGGGGGATAGTGGCTTCTTGTTTTTGTGGCAGCTGAACATTTGTCAAAATATCTACTTTGGCCCACAGTTAAAGCGGCACATCCAAAAGTGGCCTACAGTTCAATGAGCCTTTCCCAACTAGTGGGCCACCAGATGTTGTTGGACCACAACTCCCATCAGCCTCAGCCAGCATTGCCAATGGTCAGGAAATATGGGTATTGTGGTCCAACAACATCTGGTGGTCCACTAGTTGGGAAAGGCTGCACTAAACTATGCTCACCTGTGCTCCCTTCTCTCCCCTCCTCCAGCACGGCCATACGATCAGAAGTATTCATTTCTGCTTTCAGTTAATCATGGGTTTATAAGCATGTCCACACATTCACCTGAATGCACAAATACCGAAAGTGTGCATGGGGAAAGGGGCACATGTGTAAGCTCTGCCTGCAATGCCCTTGTGTGTCAAGCCAGTCTCCTTTTCTGTCTTGCACAGGGAAGATCTGCAGCAGGCTTCTATTCATGTTTGTTTGAATGCAAGTAGATGCCTTCAGCATGACTGGGGGCTCTACTTTATTAGGATCCTCAATCATGCAGAGAGTCCTACTCACATTCAAATGAATGTGCATAGAAGTCCCCTGCAGAATTTCCTCATGCAACACAAAGAATGTTGGAGGCTAAGCAAGGGTGTGTGTGTCACATACCTGATGTCTCAAACCAAAATGGTAGTTAATGTTTTGCAGCCCTCCTTAATCTAGTGTCCTCTAAATGTTTTGGATGCCAACTCCTTTCATCTCCAGACAGTATGGCCAATTGTCAGGCATGATGGGAGTAGTACTCGAAAGCATCTGAAGGGCACGAGATTGAGAAGGGGTGGTTTAGGGAAATGAGACGGGATAGTAAACCACAGTTCAAAGTTGCTTGTTTCTCTAAACCATTGTTAAGACACGCCACAACTTGTCTGAATTTAGACATGACAATAAATTGTGGTTAATTAAAAGCAGAATAAAGTTTCCATTTGTCTTGTGGCTGTGCTGAGAAGGGAGGCGGATCTCACAAGCCGAAGGCTCATTCATCTAATGCTGCACCATCATTTAGCAGTATATCTGAATAAGGCCATTCTAGTTCAGTTACTGAAAAGTCCTATCAAGATATATGGTAGCCAAAAGCACAGTGAGTCTTTAACTACATCCCCAGGCAGCTACTTGCTCGAGATGCTATTGATTCGCTGAACAGTTGCAGCTCATTCTTCCAACTACAAATTAATACTTAGATTCATTGTGTCTGACATGCAAAAACACTGGCCACTTTTGTGTCATAGTCTACAGAAATTGAATTGTTTTAGTTTCTCAAGTTGTGCAGACCAAGACGTCATGGAGCAAGAGCAAACACACTTTTGCGTGGTTTGAAATAATTTAAACATGAGCGTGATGGATCTCATATGCAAAGGATCCCAAAGGCTGAAAAATTAGATTAGAGATGTAGTGTCAACCCAGGGCTCATGAATGCTAAACGTGAGTAGGAATAACTCATCCCTAAGACCCCAATAATTTTAGAGAAAAGGTAAGAGAAGATGTGACAGAGATGTATACAATTATGCATGGTATAAAAATGAATAGAAAAAACTTTTTCTCCCTCTCTCAGAACAGTAGAACAGTGGTTCCCAACCTTTATGAGTATGGGACCCCCTTTGTAAGCTCAAAGAATTTCATCACCACCCCCATCCTAATTGTAATTTTAGTCTCTGTTAAATGAAAAAATGGTGCGTGGCAAAATCACATCTCCAAATATCCATTTCCATAAAAAGCTCCCTGCAGACAGGGAGGTGTTGCTTTGTTTTCGTAATGTAAAGGTCCAATCAAATTGGTATCCCTCCTGTCTGAAGATGTACAGTCCTGTCTCCCAACACCAGTGGGTTACAGTATTGGGCTAAGATCTAGGTTCAAGTTCAAATCTCCATCCAGCCATGAAGCCCACTGGGTGACTTTGGGCCACACACAATCTCTCAGTCTGACCTAGCTCACAGTGTTGGTGTAAGGATAAAATGGAAGGGGGGGGGGCATGTGCACCACATTGAGCAACCAGAGCTTGGAAAAGTTACTTCTTAAAACTACAACTCCCATCAGCCCCAGCCACCATGGCCACTGGATTGGGCTGATGGGAGTTGTAGTACAAAAAAGTAACTTTTCCAAGCTCTGTAAGCAACTTGGAGGAAAGGTGGGATATAAATGCAGTAAGAATTAAATAAGTAAATAAATTTCAGCTGCAGTATGTGGACCCCAGCCTCAGCCAACCTGCTGAGCTTTTAAATCATCATCATCATCATCATCATCAAGAAAGATAATTTGGTAATGGTGGAGATGCTAGATTGTGAAGAGAAAGGGATGAATAGATTGAGGAGGGGTTAGTGCTTTTAGGATGATCATCAGAACTGATGACTTGGTTAGTGTGCACTTGGGGAATGAGAGTGAAGCAGAATACAGATCAGCGCATGCACACACACAAACACACCTGCTCCTCCTGCAAGCATCTGCAGGTGTGCATGCATTGAGGCACATGGGAGGGGGGGAGCCCTCAACTGCCCCAGCATCTTGGAGAGAGAGATGAGGGGGCAGAGTGTAGGTGGAAGAAAAGGGGGAAGCTGGCACATAAACTTAGCCTCAGAGGTGGGGGGCAAGCAAGTCCCAACCTCCCTCACTGCTCTTTGGCTCCATCTGGGCTGAAGGTGAGATCTGGACAGCCTCGCAAATAAGAATAAATTTTAAAAAGAGGTGGCAGCGAAGCAGGAGACGGGAAAGGCAGGCAGGCAGGCTGGGGGAAAGCAGCCTTTTCTTGCAGCCTTGCTTCTTTTTGCTTCATAAAAATCCCTCTCCTCTCGTTCTGAGTAAGGGTGTCATCGTCAGCAGCAGTGCAAGGAGATGGGAGTCAGTGACAGTAATCCCCTCTTCTTCCTAGTAGCTCCACACTCAGCCCCCTTTGGCATCTGCCACGTGTTTTATAGGCAGATGCCTGAAAGACGCTCTGGCACTTCAGCAAAAGTTCTCCCCTCTCGTTTGGACCAAAGGGGAGGTGTCATCTGCAGCAGCAGTGGGGAGCAGACAGAGTCTAGGGAGTGAAGACTTTAAAAAAAATATTAATTTTTTTTTGTACTGCTCACAGCCCCCAGGTTGGGAATTGCTGCACTAGAACTTGGGAACATCCAATGAAGCTGAAGATTCAGAACACACAAAAGATAGTATTTTTTCACACAGTGCATAGTTAAAGTTTGGAATTTGCTCCCACAAGAGGCAGCGATGACCATCAACTTGGATGGCTTTAAAAAGGGTTACACAAATTCATAGATGATAAGGCTATCAATGATTTGTAACCATGATGGCTCTGTTCTTCCTCCATGGTTGGAGGTAGTGTTCTTCTGAATAACAGTTGCTGGGAACAGCAGGAGAGGAGAGTGCGGTTGTACTCGGGTCCTGCTTATGGGCTCCCTATAGGCATCTGTTTGGCCACTGTGAGAACAGGATGCTAGACAAAATGGGCATTGGCCTAATCCAGCAGGCTCTTCTAATGTTCTGAATTATGATGGACTATTTTGATGGGCTGATTGATGCAATCAGAAAAGTGAACAGTAACAATGGACTTCAGCCTTAACGTTTACTAGAAATGTTTGTCTCAACTTTCTAGTAGGTTGGCCAAGTAATTAATTACCCAGGCACAAAGAGTAGAAAGGGACCTAGAACACAAAGAAGCAGCTTTTTGTGGTTGTTTTGAAAGAACTGAATGATGTAACAATAGTAATTCATAAAATCTAAATGCCAGTTTTATATTTCTAGGTGCACTCAAGCTCAGTGGTTTTAAGATTCTTTAGACATTTGCCAGGGATTTCTTAGAGAGGAAATAAGTAACAATAGTAACACATGTGAAAAGGATCTCAGGATTGCAGTTGATCACAAGCTGCATAAGCATCAACAGCGTGATGTGGCTGCAAAAAAAAAAGTTAATGCAGTTTTATACTGCATTAGTAGAATCATCATTTCCAACTCACAAGAAATAATCATTCCTCTTTATTCTGCACTATTGAGACCCCATTTGGAATACTGTGTGCAGATATAGACACATTGGAATGTGTTCAGGGAGGAATGAAAATGGTCAGGTGGCATGGAAAACAAGTTCTACAAAGATAGGGTGGAAAAACTAGATTTAGCCTGGAAAGGACTGCCGGGGAGGGGAGGGGAGGCACAATAATACATTTCAACTAGGTGAAGGGCTGTCATACAGCCAAGTAGAAATACTTGTTCTCTTGTACCTCAAGTTGCAGTTGAGCTTTCCACATTTGGGGAAATCACAAAGGTCAGCAAACCTGGAATCAATGGATGAACCTCACCCTGGGAAAATCACCTTCATGAATGTGGTGTTTCCTGTGCCAGATAAATATACATGTAATGGGCTTAATTTACAGGGCGGCAGATTTGGGTTAAACCTTAGGAGAATCTGCTAAATGGTAAGCGGAGTTTGACAATGGAACCTCTTTCCTGAGGTGCAGGGCTCTCCCTCACTGCAGGTCTTCAAGAAAAGGGATGCTGTAACTCCCGATTTCCTGCACTGAGCAGGGGGTTGGACTAGATGGCAGACAAGTGCCCCTCCAACTTGATGGTCCTAATGGCCACCAAGCTTCCCTGAAATAGTGATTTTCTGATTTCTACATCCAGAGCACTTTCACAACAGCTTGTTTGTTCAAGAACTTGTCTGCTACAGCGTATCTGTGCATCACATAGGAGTCTAGGAGGTGCTCTAAGGCACCCAGTTCATTTATGCAAGGCTTGGGGAAGGCCCATTTGTGCAACCTACAACTAGGGATGGACGAATCTGTTAATGTCAGATTCTCTCTGATTCTTATTTTTTTCAATCTAAAGTTCAGTTCTCCACATTTCCAAACCAGCTTACGAATTTTTTAAAAAAACAAAAGATCCTTGTGAAAATTCATTTCCCTCCCTAATATTTATATTTTTCTTAATACAGCAATTTTGTATGTTATTTTCACCAATATCTGCATTTTTATATGTCCACCTTAGTATATGCAGTTTTGGACACATTACTTGGCTGGAGAGCAGCACTGCAATATTTGGAGATGTGCAGATTTCTGAGGATGGCTGTGTTCAGAAGTGTGAATTAGATAGATTCGCCTTCAAAAGTGAACTGAATTGAATTTCTTCCCTATTCCTACCTACAACATGACTCCCTCTTGCAGTTGCGTGTTGCAGAGGAAGATGGGTAGTGATGGGCAACTTCTACTTCAGCTCATCTGTGGCTAGCCCTCTTTTCCCTTGTTGCCCTTTCCTGGCATGAACAAAGCAGTATCCAGTGATTAAATGCCTTCCAATTGCTTGTGAGACTATCTGCTCTGCACAATAATGTTATACCTGGTAAACTAGCCCTGGAGCAGGCATAAGAACATAAGAAGAGCCTGCTGGATCAGGCCAGTGGCCCATCTAGTCCAGCATCCTGTTCTCACAGTGGCCAACCAGGTGCCTGGGGGAAGCCCGCAAGCAGGACCTGAGTGCAAGAACACTCTCCCCTCCTGAGGCTTCCGGCAACTGGTTTTCAGAAGCATGCTGCCTCTGACTAGGGTGGCAGAGCACAGCCATCACAGCTAGTAGCCATTGATAGCCCTGTCCTCCATGAATTTGTCTAATCTTCTTTTAAAGCTGTCCAAGCTGGTGGCCATTACTGCATCTTGTGGGAGCAAATTCCATAGTTTAACTATGCGCTGAGTAAAGAAGTACTTCCTTTTGTCTGTCCTGAATCTTCCAACATTCAGCTTCTTTGAATGCCCACGAGTTCTAGTATTATGAGAGGGAGAAAAGCTTTTCTCTATCCACTTTCTCAATGCCATGCATAATTTTATACACTTCTATCATGTCTCCTCTGACCTGCCTTTTCTCTAAACTAAAAAGCCCCAAATGCTGCAACCTTTCCTCGTAAGGGAGTCGCTCCATCCCCTTGATCATTCTGGTTGCCCTCTTCTGAACCTTTTCCAACTCTATAATATCCTTTTTGAGATGAGGCGACCAGGCAAAAGGGCACATGTATGTGGCTGCCTCTTTCTACTGGCTTTTGATGGAACAAGGCACTGCTTATGTTGGAAACTGACCATTGCACTATATGTAGGTTTCATTCTTCTGCAGTTCCTTGCCAGTTTCTCATCACTTCATGCGGATGGTTAACTTGAAGCCATGTTCCAATTGGGAAGTACCTAATTCTCAAAGCAATTCAGCGATCTCTTAGGAGACAATTGATATGTCGTCAATTAGCAGGGATGCATGCATTTGACTAGCAATTTTATTTGTGAACTCTGGATAGCTCCTGGGTCTCATGGATTTCATTTTTTTTGGGGGGGGGGAGAGTTTCTATATGTTATAACAGAATGAAAGAAAATGGGAATAAGACACATCTGTGTTTATGCCTTTCAAACAGGGAATTCTTCCAGCTTCTTAACTTGGAGCTGCAGATTTGCTTTCTTTAAAAGCAGTCCTCATTGATTAATCTCTGATGCAAAAGCCCTGGAAAACCATCCCAAACCCAGGCAACTCAGGATAACAGATGAGAGAGCTCACCTGGGCCATGATGAAGCAAGGAGGAAATATCTGGCAGCCAAATGATCAGCACATAAAGCAAAACCAGTAAAACACAATGACTTGTATAGGGTGTCTGGGTGGCAGTGGCAAGACCTTTCAGATTGTTAGGGGAAGGGAGAGAGATATGTTTCTCATTTATTCAAATTCTGCTCTCTCAACAACATTGCAACCAAATACAAGTAGCCCCAAGTAAGGGTAGTGCATTAAACCTCTTCTCCTCCATCCATGTAAACACAACATTAATTCCAAAAAAATAAAGAACATAAAAATAAAATGTCCAGTGTCTGGTTGTGTGTGTTGCTTGTTCACACTCTTTGCCTACACTTCTCATGGATTCTGACATGTGACAGTGGCTGTGAATCAAATTAGCTTCCTTCCAAACAAAAGCTGTCAAGATCCTCATTTCTCTTCTCCCCACCCTCAAATGGGTAGTTGTTTCCTTTCATTATAATAAACTTCTTTACTGAAGTAATTTCTCAAGAGTCCATAGCACCCTGTGGCTAGTGAAGGTAAACCCCTGTTTAGTGGCAACTTTAAACCAAAGGTACGGAGTCTTTTTGCAAGCAGATGTGCAATGGAAGAGCCAATGGACTGTGATTTTCCCCAATTAAAAAAAAAAGTGTGTGTGCCAATACTAATGCTTGGACCTCTTTAAAAATAAAACAAAATGGACACCCCCATCCACCCAACCCACAAAAAGGTACTTGAGAGCTCCAGTGTGGCCACTTGTTTCCCTAAAGATCCCTGAACAAACCTCTAAAGTGGAACGGCGCTTAAGCTGACAGGTGCCTTCACAGGGCAGTAAAAGCACAACTCTTCTTGGGTGAATGGCCAGAGCTGGGATGGACATGAAGTGCAAAAGGGTGCAATTTGGATTTAAAGGAAGGTACAATGGTCAGAGCATGTGGCAGCAGAGAGGAGCTGGAGGAGAGTCCATCTTTGCAGCATTAGAGAAAAATGACCGTGTGATGCCACAGAAATGCCTACACAGTAATACTGCGTATATTCAACATATAATCAACCACAAATCCCTTGTGTTCAATATAGCTCCCCTTCATCTCACAGGTGAAATTTGGTTCCTCCTGCTCTGTAGTGTTCTTCCGTGGGTAGACAACAGCTGTTTTACGGATCCAAATTCAGTTTCTGGAGTAGAAGGGACTTTTCCTTAAATTCATGGGACAGCAACCTGAAGATCTTCCTTTACATATTTTAAAAAATGTGGAATTATTAAATAGCAACATGAAACCCTATCGTTCAAAGAAGACCTGTTTTTGCTGTGCAATTTTGAGAGCAAATACCCATTCCCCGTGGTTCTTGCCACCCTGTGTGCTGCCAATAGATGTGGGCACTGCTCTCCACCCCCACATTTAGTCACATTATGGGCAATGAAACTAAAGGCCTGAGAGTGGCAGACGGGTGGCAGCTCATGAGCAACAGTCTGGAGATACCTTGTTCCAAATATCTACTGTTAGAACTGCTTGATGTGGTTTTAAAAAACAAAAACAAAGGTGTCTCTCAGTTCCAGGCTAAAGGACTGGGCCGCACACATTCAATGGCTCCTCCTTTCTGTCTCTGTTTTCCGTAACAGTCCCGGTGGTGCTAGCTGTTGTTCTCTGCCGTGAGATATTTTAGTGCTGCAAAGCCATAGCGGCGTGACATATCTTGCTGGAACTCTTCCTTGAGGGTCTTGAGACAGATGCGGTATTGCTTGTTGGAACGGAATTTGGTGATGTCAAAGCTTGGAGCATGCGGCATGTGGATCATGTAGGCATTGGGCAGCACTGTGAATTCATACTCCTGAGAAAGATAGACACATCAAGAGTGAGCATCGTAGCTGAGGTCTCTCAAATCCTCCTCCTCCCTCCCTCTCACATACACATATATATCAGGGTCTTCGTGTTACAGCAAATACAGAGTTGAACTGCAACCTATGAAGATTAGTATTATGTCTGCTCCAAAGTTAACCATGTAGATTGACTGACTAGGATTCCCATCTTACTCAGGACTTTGTAAACTCTGGTTATGAAAAAAACTAGCTAGTATTAACTGTTGTTACTGATAAGATCAGCCTCATTGTCATTTTAAGCATGCCTATGTATTTTGATTCTGAAATCTCCATTTTGTCCAGAAGGGTGAACTAAGCAAAAGCTTAGGGAACCAGAACAAAAATAACCTTCAGCATGTTCACTAGGAGTATCTGTCACCAGTTATGCAAAGGGACATGAGAACTCTGGAAGGGAAAAATGTCTTTATCTTTCCCTACTCTCTAACTCAATCAAGTCACCTAAAGTGTGCCCATTATTTGGCCTTTTCAAAAGTCCTTATGGAGGAAGCTTCATGCATAAAGAACTGGGAAATTCACACTAGTAAATGCATTAGGAGATGCTTAGTCACCCATCAGCATCTATTAGCATCTGTCAACATTAGGAACCTCCACCCAAATTATGCACATAGAACTCCATTTGCACCCCACACTTTTGCACACACCACCCATGGCAGGAACACTTAGGTCCACCCATTCTGTCCCAGGGAAACCCCTTCCTTAGATGACCAAACCTAGAAGAACTTTCTCCTCTTAAGTCCTCAGTGTTCAAACCTGGTCAGCATGTGCTTGACATTTGATGAGCTCAGGTGGTTCCACTCCTAGTTAGTTAGCTTTGGTCCACTCCTACTCCCTTCCACTAGCATTCCTCTCTCACCTCTGTTTTTACTAGGGTTGCCAGGCTCAGGGCCTGAGACTGATCCTGTATCTTTAGGAGAAGAGAAAGTCAGCCAAGTGCAGGTGTTCTTGCAACAGTGTAATGAGAAAAACCACAAGGTGGAATTCTTCCTTCCCCCTGCACAACTTTTAAAGATACAGAAGTCCTTTTGGTTGCCAGGCCCGGCCTCCAAGAGGTCTTCTGTATCTTTAAAAGTTGTGCAGGGGGAAGGGAGAATTCCACCTTGTGGTTTTTCTCATTACAGGGTTGCAAGAACACCTGCACTTGGCTGATTTTCTCTTCTCCTAAAGATACAGGATCAGTCTCATGCCCTGAACCTGGCAACCCTAGTTTTTACTGTTTGTACTTAGGTTCAGTGAGGACTCAGCAGGATCACTACTCAGTAGTGCTGTGTTCCTCCTCCAAGCCTTCACCTACAGAGGCCAATGAAGGGATCTAAAAGGGCTCCATTTGCCCCAGGTCGCTGCTGCAGATCTGCTAAAAGGTAGAGCATCTCTATGTCCTGGTGCTAAGGATGATCCCATAATCCAATCACTCCCCCTGAAGAAGAATCCCATTTCCCCCTTTCATTTGGGATAGGTAATATCTGAGCTCTGATTTCCTTTTTTTCGATTCTGCTCGATGTTGCTTCTCTTTTGTCCCTTCCCAGAGTCAGTCATCCAACCCTTTTGCCCTTTTCCATACTTGGCATCAGGTTCCTCCTATCTCTACCATCCCGTAGCTTTACAAAAGAATTGTCTGTCCAATACTGGATGTTGTCTTTGGAATTAATTGGTATTTCTGTTTTGGTGATAAACTGCATATTCCCCCCACCTCCAAAAACCCCTTCTCACCTGATTGCTAATTCCCTTTTGGTTAAGTATAATTTGCCCCATGCCATGCTATGACTCTTAACTAACAACCCCAAAATATATTGGATACACATGTGTTCCTGTTTACACATATAGATGAGGAAGCATGGACAGTGTGTATGCCAATGAAAATGAAATGAAGGTTGACAAAGGAAAGGATATTCATGCAAGAGAGGAAGGAGGAAATATGTTTTTCCAAGGCTGGTTGCTAATTTGCAAACTATAGTTTGCAAAAAGCTAGCATTATGACTGCACCGAGTCTCTGTGTTTTGCAAGGCCAATGGAAGCATAATATGTGAGAATTCCATTTTTGGGGGGTCGTACAGAATAGCAGAATAAAACTATACATTCTGTCAATTTTTCTCTATTTTTGATATTGTATTTCTGAGCTACATCCAAAGGCATGGGCATTAAATCTGGGGATTTTGCCATCACTAAAGAATGACAGCTGAAATGCTGTTTATGTCACCTGGGGCTCCTACTTCAAAGAATTACAGCTTTGCAACCCAGGGCCACCTGAGCTGCTCTCAAAAAGCTCTTCTCTACAAAGAACTGAAGTTCCTTGTTAATTTCTCTACATTTATTGCAGGGTCTTGGTGAAAAGACAGGCATCTGAAAGCGCTTGAAATCTGCATTGACATCAAGTACACTAGCCTACTAGTGAAAGAGGGCATGAATAGGCAAATATAAACAAAACATTATAGAATACTTTGGTGGTGGTGGGAATCATCCTCACTTATCACTGAGATTCAAGAAAAGGCATAACCTATTTTTCATCACATTTGTTTTGCTTCTGTGACTGTGATCATCACAAAGCATGATGTGTGAACCCTTCCTTAACAACAACAACAAAGTGTTTCCAATCATTCTGTATACATTGCACTAGATCGGGGATAGGGAATATGTGTCTTTCCAGATGTTGTTGGACCCCAGCTCCCATCAGCCCCAGCCAGTACAGTGAATGACCAGGGATGATGGGAGTTGTAGTCCAACAATTTCTGGAGGGCCACAGGTTTCCCATCCCTGCACTAGATTATTAGTTCCAGGGTTAAAAATGCACAGTAATATCTTCGTAGAATTTGGTCTAGATACACTGCAAATGACAAAAGTGAACCCATATGCATCTGCTTAACCAATGTTCAGTTTTCTTTTAATGACAATTTTGTTGTACACATATATGCTGGTTCAGAGTCAGATCTACTTCCCAGCTCTACTAGAGAACTTTGCAGCCTTCATAAAGATTAATGCCTCCTTCTGCATGAGGGCTGTGGACTTAAACTGTCATCAGTGTCCTCCTCTGCTCCATCCTCTTTATTCAGCAGCGTTGCTGTTAAACTTCATTAACCCCATCCTCTCCAGGAGCAGTTATTTCTCTCCATTGCTTATACAGTATATCTTATGCAAAAAATAAAGCTCCACAATGATAAAAACACCTGCTTTCTTAGAAAATTCAAGCTAAACTCACTGCAAAGTTTGGAGTCTATTCAATGACAAAGAATCTGGCTATTTGTGGCAGATTAAGGAGGAGTATGGTTACTTTCACACTAAACCGGCAGGCTGCAGTTCTTGGGGGATTTAAATTCAAATTTAGGCTGGCAGATTGCAGATATTGGGGGGTTTAAATGTTTAAGTTTTTAATTTTTAATCTCTAATTTTTAGGATTTTGATTATGTCTATATGGAATGTACTTGTGTTTGGTTGTAAGTCGCCCAGTGTGGCAGATTAACCTCTGCCAGATGGGCGTCTAACAAATCTCATAAAATAAATAAATAAATAAATACTTCCATCAACAACACATCATACTGAACTAGAAACAATTACAAACACAAGCCACAAAGAGTAAGTTTCTAATTAAAGGCACAGTAGCCTTGAAAAAAAATCCAATAATGGCAGCCCAATAGGCTGTTGATGCAATTGCATTTTAATTGGTGGAAAATGCCATAAATCAGGTCTGGGGAAAAACAGGACAACAGAGAAAATCAGGAATGCAGTAGGTTGGCAATAACATTGTCTGAGTGGTCTATAAAAAGTGAGTGAAAAAGGTTGTGAATTCCAGGTTATACAGCTAGTGGGGCAAACCTGTCTTTGTTCTCATCTGCAAAGAGGAGATGGTCAGCCCCACGTGGAAGGTTTTCAATTCCTCTAGTGTCATAGACCTTCAGTTTTCTCCATTTTCTTTCTTCCTAAACCATAGTTCAGTGGTGGAGCAAAGGTTTTGCAGGCAAATTTCTCACATACACAGTCTCTGAACCATGGAGAGACACTGCCAATCATTGTAGACAGCATTGAGCTAGATGGACCACAGAATAATAGAATAGCAGAGTTGGGCCTATGAGGCCATTGAGTCCAATCACCTGCTTAATGCAGGAATCCAAGTTAAAGCAAACCTGACAGATGGCTGTCCAGCTGCCTCTTGAATGCCTCCAGTGTTGGAGAGCCCACCACTTTCCTAGTTAGTTGGTTCCACTGTTGTTCTGCTCTAACAGTTAGGAAGTTTTGTTGTTCAGCCGAAATCCGGCTTCCTGTAACTTGAGCACTTTATTCTGTGTCCTACACTCTGGGATGATTGAGAAGAGATCCTGGCCCTCCTCTGTGTGATAACCTTTCAAGTACTTGAAAAGTCCTATCATATCTCCCCTCAGTCTGCTCTACTCAAGGCTAAACAACCCCAGTTTTTCCAGTCTCTCCTCATAGGGCTTTCTTTCTAAACCTCTGATCATCCTCGTTGCCTTCCTCTAAACCTTTTTACATGTGTTTGCATCCTTCTTAAAGTGCAGTGTCCAGAACTAGGAACAGTACTCAAGATGAAGCCTAACCGGTGCCAAATAGAAGAGAACCAGTACTTTATGAAATTTGAAAACAATACTTCTGTTAATGCAGCTTAAACAGCATTTGCCTTTTTTGCAGCCTAAAATAGCATTCTTGGCTCATGATCAGCTTGTAATTCTAAGATCCTTCTCGCATGTGGTATTGCTGAGCCAAGTATTCCCCATCTTATAACTATGCATTTGGTTTCTTTTTCCTAGGTGAAGAGCTCTGCACTTATCCGTTAAATTTCATTCTGTTGTTTTCAGCCCAATGCTCCAGCCTATCAATATCACTTTTAATTTTGTTTGTCTTCCATGGTATTTGTTATGCCTCCCAATTTTGTATCATCTGCAAATCTGATATGCGTTTCCTGCACCTTCTCATCCAAGTCATTAATAAAAATGTTGAAGAGCACTAGGCCCGGACTGAACCGTGTGGTACATGATTCTGTAGCCAGCTCTGGATCCACCTGATAGTTTCATTCAGCTCACATTTAGCTAGCTTGCTGATCAGAATATCATGGGGCACTTTGTCAAAAGAGTTGTTGAAGTTGAGATACATTATGTCCACAGCATTCCCACAGTCTACCAGGAAGGTTACCCAATCAAAAAGTGAAATAACATTAATCTGGCAGGATTTGTTCTTAACTTCTACATGTTGACTTCTACTAATCATTTCATTGTTTTCAAGGTGCTTACAGATTGACCACAATCTGCTCCAGAATATTCCCAGGAATTGATGTCAGCCTGACTAGTAGTTCCCAGGTTCCTCCTTTTTCCCTTTTCTGAAGACAGGGACAATATTAGTTCTCCTCCAGTCATCCGGCACCTTACACGTCTTCCACGATTTCACAAAGATAATAGACCGTGATTCTGAGAGTTCTTCAGCCAGTTCCTTCATTACTCTACATTCATCGGGCCCTGGAGATTTGAACTCATTCAAAGTAATTAGGTATTCCTTGGCCATTTGTCTATCAGTGTCAAGCTGTACTTCAACTTGTACTTCACGTTTGCCAGGGGGGTTCATAGACCCTCTTTTGGGTGAATTCTGAGGAACTGAGCATTCTGCCTTTTCTTTGTCTTCTGTTATCATTTTGCCATCCTCAGTGAGTAACTGTACCACCATTTCTTTTCTCTGTCTTTTACTATGGATGTACCTGAAGAAAGCTTTTTTGTTGCTTTTAGCATCCTTTAATAACCTCAGGTCATTCTCAGCTTTAGCTTTCCTGACATCATCCCTGCAATTCTGTGCTACCTGTCTGTACTCTTCCTTTGTGCATGGCCTTCCTTCCACTTCCAATATGGATCCTTTTTTGTTTTCAGGTCACCTCTAAGCTTTTTGCGAAGCCACATTGGCTTCTTCTGCTATCTTCCACCGTTTTTCCTTGTTGGAATTGTCTGCAATTGTGCCTTTAGAATTTCCTAAGTCAGGAAATTGGCCTGACGCAGCATAAGGTATCTTTCTATGTTCCTATTACTTCTCCCATAGATGAACATGGAATGTGTGGTGGGAGCTCCATAAGGCTGTCATGTGACTCCAGAAACAAGCTTTCAGATGTACTGTGATTAGATAGATGATGGTCATTTAGCCAACGAAGGTACAAGTTATCATCCAAAACAAAGACTCCTTGAACAAGGTTGTCACATGTCAACATTAGTGGGGTGAATTTTGACAAGAAGGATGCTTAGGTAAAGGAAGATCTCCTGTATTAAATAACAGGTCAGTTAACAAAGTGCAGGGCTTTATGGATTAACAGATTGTGGAACATGACATATTTACAGGCAAGATCAAAATGGACCTTCTCTGATAACAATCAATCATCCAGGCTGGCAGAGGTATGAAACCACTGAGGAACAGCAAGTGGGAAGGGAAGTAAAATGAATTATAAAACCAGACCTGTGGTTTATAGGGGTCAACCTGATTTCAGGACCTGATAACCAAGGGCATCATCAGCAAAAGAAAGTATTTGTCACCTTGTAGTATTTGGTGGAGAAGCAGGTTGCCTTTCTTGAATCACCTTGTTTTTTCAACTTAAGAAATTCCAGTGTGGGATTTCCCACTCTCCTTCTTCACCTGACTCAGGAGCTTAAGCAATAAAAAGAGAGGCCAATAACATGGTCTAAGCTTAGTTGGAGTCAGAAGCCACTGACAGCTGAGGACATTTGACAGCTTTCCTTAGGGGCTAGAGGAATCCCCAGAAAAAATAAATTTGCTACAGACCATGCATGATGTGCCCTCACAGATAAAATGCATGAGCCAAATTTTTAAAAGGCACAACAATGCAGAAATACAGTAACTGGGCATTTAGGATGCATTTTAACCAGAGCTTGGAAAAGTTACTTTTTTGAACTACAACTCCCATCAGCCCAATCCAGTGGCCATGCTGGCTGGGGCTGATGGGAGTTGTAGTTCAAAAAAGTAACTTTTCCAAGCTCTGATTTTAACCCATGATGTGTACCAATAAACCACTGGTCTATCTAGCCCACAAAGGTTGACCCTTGAGTGGAGGTGGCTCTTCAAAGTCTCAAGCAGAGATATTTTACACCCTTGCCAACTGATATCTTTTTCACTGGAGATGCCACGGTTTGCACTTGGAATGTTTTGGATGCAAAGCAATTATAACACTGAGCTATGTCCCCTCTCGGATCATTCCTGAGTAGTTCCATTAATTGCAGTGATTATGGTCACATCCACACCATACATTTAAAGCACATGGCTCCCTCCAAAGAATTATAGGAACTGTAGTTTACCCTTTAGAGAGCCTCAATTCCCAGCACCCATACCAAACTACAGTTACCAGGATCATTCGGGAGGCTTAAAATGTGCGTTAAACATGCTTTAAATGTATGGTGTGGATGTGACCTATGTTGACTGAACTTTTTTATGTCTGCACAGGTACGAGGACTGTAGTCAAAGCCTAGAGCTCTCTGTTACAACAGCAGCCAACCTAGTTGCACCCAATCGTGACTACTGAATCTACCTTCCCGTCTTTAATTTGAGGTTTTCAAGTAAGTGTAATGGGGGAGAAGACCTTAAAGAATGCTATGAAATGTCTGTTTTATTTGGATCTGAAAATTGTTCAGAGAACATTTACAATGATCTCTGAGAAAGAATTTTATCTTGAAACCTGGTGGGGTTAATTCCTCTTTTTTGACATTAAATGTGTTTTCTTAAAACTACCTTCCCCGGCTTGGAGCTGGACTGAAACTCCCATCAGACCCAGCACAACTCCCATCAGACCCAGCAAGTATGGCCAATTGTCAGGGACAATGGAAGTTGTAGTCCAAAACATCTGGAGTGCACCAGTTTGGGAAAGGCTGTTTATTAATTTCAAAGCCTATTTATTGGTCAATGTAATATGATGGTGAAGACAGCCTTTTGTGTTTCAAACTGGAGGTTTGAACAAGGAAGCTGCTTGCAGAGTAAATCTCCTAATTTAAAACAGTAGGTGCAAATTTAAAAGAGATGTCTGGTTTGGACTTGGAAGGTGGTGCAGTTGGCTGAAGAGTGTTCCTCCCCCCCCACCTCCCCAGATATTTAAACCTTGAGCCTGGCAAGGGCATGAGCCTTTGGTGTGAGCCGAAGGACTCTTGTCCTGTGGCTATCAGCCAAAGGGGAGCAGCCTGAGCATGAGATACTGGCCAATGGGCGTAAACGGAACAGGCCAACTTGCTGATGGAGAAAGAGGGCATGTCCACTGGTTGGCTGCAACAAGTTTCAGATACCTGAGCTACATCTAAGCGTGTGTAGGATGTGACAGGCAAAGAAGACATCCTGGCAGACCCCAGTGGAAAAGGCTGAAGACATCCTGCTTCAGGTTTGAGGAAATCTGCTTGCTGTCTCCAGCATTTGGCGTTTTTGAGGAACTGGCTGCTGGTTATATTTTTGTTGATGTTTGACTGTACTGGAAATGTTTATCATGCTTGACTTGGGTTCATATGTTCTGATAGTTTATTTTATAATGAATTTTAAATGTTATAATGTTTGTCTCAAAATGAATTCTTTGTTTGGATTATATTGTGTTTGCATTGGTGTTGGACTGTTATTGTAATACTGTATTGATACACATTTTTTCTGTTATGTTGTGTGCTGCTTTGGGCACATATGTGTGGAAAAGCAGCATACAAGCTAAATTAATAATAATATAATAACAACAACATGATCCATGGTTCCTTCTTTGGGCAAAGTGCTTGCTAGGGCAGAGGGGTGAGGTTGGAGAGGAGCAATTGCACTATGCATTGATTGGCATGAGAAACTAATTTTTGTGAAGGATGGAGGAGGAATTTTACTCCCTCCCAGGGGTATAGTCATCTGAGGACGTGGGGCGTTGTAGACTCATTCCTTTTTTGGGAGCAGGGTCCCAGCTAGGTTCCTATGTATGAGCCAATCAGCATGAAAAGGGAGTGTGATAGCCACTGAGAAGAGTCCTTGTCCTTCATGCTGATTGGAGCCTGTCAGAGTGAAAGGGGGGCAAATCATCCACTGGGAAGATTCTTCTCAGTAGCTAACACACAGCCTCTCCTTTCATGATACTTGGCTCCTAAGGAAGTCTGTTGTAACGGAGTGTAGACTCATGAGATGACAGAAAGAGGAGGGAAAGTGGAAAAGGGTGTGTGGCTGTGAGGGGATGTGGTGTGACTATCATGAAGGGACCTGCACTTCAGAATTTGTCACCACAGTATTGTCCCCTCCCGAGAACCGCAACGTTTACACCCGAAATAAAACCCCATGAAAATTTAGCACAGCACTATTTTTAATCCCAATGAGCTATGCTTACATGTTCAGCAGGTGGACATGATGTAGTTGTTGCTGTACTGTATGACTTCAGGCTATATTCATGTGAAATCTGAATGCCTCCCCCTCCAGAAGAGCTCCTCACACATACCAACACTGGCATATCAAGGAGAAGAGATTTAGCCTAGCAGTCAGTAAACAACTGAGAGTTCAGACCCTATCTGATGAGCAATCTTAAAGGAACTAAGGTGGTGTATCTTCACACAACATCTATGAGCACCGTTGCACTAGCATCCAGCAGGAACAAGTGATAAGGAGAGATTGCAGTGTGTCTCCTGTAGACAGCAATGATTAGTTACTTTCTAGCTGTGACAGCTTATGTAAAGCAGACTTCCTTTTATTTATTTTTAAAATTTTATTTATACCGCCTTTCTATATCACTGCACTCAAGGCGGTTTACAACCATAGAAATGTCAAAAACATACAGAAATATATTTCTAAGCAAGAGTGCAAATTCTAAGCAAGAGTGTTCCTTCAGTAGCAGGGATGGGGAACCTGTGGTCCTCCAGATGATGATGGTGGTGATGAATTATTATTATATTTATCTGCCACTTGCATAAGAACATAAGAAGAGCCTGCTGGACGAACAGCCAATGGCCCATCTTATCCAGCATCCTGTTCTCACAGTGGCCAATCAGTTGCCCATAGGAATCCTGCAAGCAGAACCTGTGTGCAAAGAGCTTACTACAAAAAGTTTTGTCTCAAAGTGACTTACAAATTTTTAAAGCATCTAATATAATATTTAGAATACATCAGAGATAAAGCAATCAAATAAACACAACACAACACAACAAGACACACATATGTTATTAACTAAAAGTATCCAACAATAACATAAAAAAGACATATCCTACCCTACCCAACTAAAAGATTACCACCAATTAGGAGCAGAATGCCTGGGTGAATAAAAACATCATCTGGTGCCTAAAGATTGATAGTGATGGTGCCAGGAGGACCTCTCTGAGAAGAGCTTTCCCAGTTGGAGAGCCACCGCTGCAAAGGCCTGATCTTGTGTTGCCACCTTCTGTACTTCCCTCACTCAGGGCACATAAAGAAGGTTCTAACTGATGAATGTATGGTCCAGGTAGATTTATATGGGGACACGTAGTTTCCCATCACCCATGATCAACGTCCATCACCCATGATGTTGGCAGGAACTGATGAAAGTCAGAATTCAACATCCGGAAGGTACAGGGTTCAGTGAAGGATGGAATAATTTGAAGAGGAGCAGACCTGTTTTAAACTCTCTGCACATACATGTGCAAACTCTCTGCATGTACATGCACGTATGTCATATTTGAAATGGGAATTTGGCTTAACAAAGATTCCCTGAATACCAAGGAATAGACACATTATCATACCTAAAACCTTTTCTTCTCACCTGTGCATCCAATTCCATGATGTGGGAGACTTTGTTCCAGCCAAATCCAACAAACCTTCGGTCATACTCTGGGCAGTCCTGCCTTACCACGACATATGGCTCAAAATCTGCTTCCCATTCAACTCGATATGGCGTGGTGGCTGTTCGCCACTTGGCAAAGTTTGTTGGTGCGTGCCCTTTTGTCCAGACATGATACCTTGAGCAGGCATAAAATCATGGGTTGGTCAAATAATTGAAATGAGACAAACCTTGGAAGCTAATTAACTTTGATTGCTCAAGGAATAGTTGAAAACATGGACATTAGGATTATGGCATAGGGCATATATAATAGACAAATCAATGTTTTTAACTACAGGCTGGTATTCCTAATGATCAAAAGGCCACATTATGACTAACTAGGGGAGCAACAGTTTTACAGCATTCCTGGACTATGACATTTCACTTCCATGTTTTACAGAAATGCCAGTACTGGAATGTAGCTATTAGATGTTGACTTGTAGATAAAACAATAGAAAATGAGCTAAGACACCATTCCCAGTGATGATAATGGTTTATTATTTTTAATTCTGCAGCTTGTTTTCAAGGCATGCAGAATTGTGAAGTGGTGCCTCTTTGTTATTATGAAAGAAATTCAGATCAATAAATACATTAAATAAAAGCCTAGATAAATACTTTCAGTGCCATCACAGCTATCATTTTATGCCATGTGCCATCTACACAATTCCATCTAAGACAATCAATTCAATTTACAGAAAAGCATCCTTTTATATTTTGTTAATCTTATTCATGTCACAGCAAGGCCTATTCAAGCACAGCTTGGGCTCACACCATTAAGACAACGATCAATAATTTTCTCTTGCATTCCTGAAATCACTGACATGGGCTCTTGCCACACAACTATTGATTAAACCAAGAAACAATTATATCACAGGCAGCATGTATTACAGTGTGCTCAAATGTTTATCACAACAACCAGCGCAGTCACATCAACTTCATGTTTCACTTGGACTCAGAAGATCTTGGGTAAAATTTCAGTTCACCCATGAACTCCCTGGAAATGTTGGAATTGAAATGGGAATTTGGTTTAACCTTGGAATCCCTGGAAAATTTTGTATGTTCCACAGAACCAGAGAGTGAGTAAGCACAAATGAATTGCACTTCTTCCCTGCACATTTGGATCTTGAGTGAAATATGTGATCTGTCCCTGCACGAGGAGAACGAGCATTGCTTAGTTTTACACTAGTACCTGAAAGCACTGGAATAAGTGGCTTTCTATGAAATATACGAAGTGGCCCACTGATTGGCCATGATCTCCGAGTCTTGGTTCCTCAACTATAAAATGGGAATGACACTGATCTTCTTTACAAGGCTATTGTGATAATGAATTGACTGCCCAGTGCTTCACTGATACTGCAAACTAACTTCTTCTTTTTTTAAAGTTACTATCCCATGCTTTTGGGGTTGAAAATTATGGCTCAACAGGTTTGATGGGGAAGGATCGTGGCTCAGCAGCAGAGCATCTGCTTGGCATGGAGAAGATCCAAAGTTCAATCCTCAGCATCTCCAGGCAGGGCTGGGACAGACTCCTGTCTGAAACCTTGAACAGCTGCTGCCAGTCAGGGTAGATAATACTGAGCTGGATAGACCAATGGTCTGACTCAGTATAAGGCAGCTTCCTATGTTCCTCTTTTTTTTTTTGCATGTTCTGTGTTTATTCTGTTCTTGGGATCACAGTCTAAACTTTAATTAATCAAGATCTTATCGAAGGCCTGTTGTAGCACTAGATTTTTGCTATAGCCATGTTTTGCTAGGAAATGAAGAAAAAGCAACAATTGATTACAACAAAGCAAACTCCCTGTTGTATAGATCCTGGGCCATCTAGATATTTTCCAGAAAATCTCCGGACTCTGTACAATAGGGATCATAGTACTTGCCTCTTCATGGAGATGGTGGCTCCTTTTCTGGGTGTGAAAACAGATGAGTGTAGGTGACAGGGAAAATTTCCCTCTTTTTGTTTTCAGGAACTAAAATGCTCATCTGGTGTGATCACACAAAAGCTTTGGGCATGGAAAGTTCATTATTCAATTCATGAGTATCAGACCAAAAGCCTCTGCTTGGCGTACAAGTACTGTTTGGCAAGGGATTCTATGGTATGAGAAGAAAACACTAATAACTCCCCACGTTCCTTAACCCCAGACAGCATAGTGGCCTAACTCCTTCAGCAGCACAGATAGCACAAATGCTCTTGTGATCTGCAAAGAGGGAGAAGGCACCACCCCATCATGAAGGAACAGTTTGCAAGTTGATATGTAGTATATAGGGCTGAGAGCAGAGCTTGGAAAAGTTACTTTTTTGAACTACAACTCCCATCAGTCCCAGCCAGCATGGCTACTGGATTGGGCTGATAGGAGTTGTAGTTCAAAAAAGTAACTTTTCCAAGCTTTGGCTGAGAGCAGCAAAACCTCACGTGGCTGGACTTTCATTGTGTTGAAGAGCCTAGCAGACCAAAACATGGCAGCCTAACCAGAGAGCTAGTCAGAAAACCTTTAATAGGCATCCCTTGGTACAAAATCCAGAATGGAATCAACAACAACAACAACAACAACAAAACTTTATTGCATATGGCCATAGGCCTTTGCAAAATACGACATAACACAAATACACATCGAAAGGCTAAAAAGTTTGTACAAATTTAAAACGATTACAAGATGTTATAAGTCTTACTGTGGTTCGCCCGTAATTTCCTAGCAGCAAAGGCAAAGTTGGCTGCTGCAACTGTTGTTTGTTTACTGCTATCGGCCAATAGTTCAACGACCATATCTCGGGGGCTTTTCCCTGTGCGCATAAGCAAGCGGATATGGTAAGCTAGGAATTTCCTTCTTGGGTCCTCATATAGGGGGCAGGATAGCAAGTAGTGGGTGATGTCCTCTAACTGGTTGCATCCAAAGATGCATCTCCGCTCCTTAACTGGGCTGCCCAGGTATCTCCTGTCCAGATAGTCTGAGGGCATCAGTTGGAACCTGAGTTCCGTGAACGCCCTGCGCAGATGGGCTTGCGTCAGGACTTCAAAATAACAGGGTCTAGCGTGATTGGGTTTGACTAGGGGGAACCAGGGGGAGAAAGGGGCTACTGCAATTACTGCCCGATCCTGGCTCGCGTCGTGGTCGAAGACCCAGTTTCTGAGCGCGTGCGGGCTGAAGCTCAGATATTTCCCCATAGAGAGATTATAGGTCTCTAGTTTTGCTTGGATCATGTGTGCCCATCCTCTGGTCTTATGTTGCTCCGTCCAACAAAGTTTGGGTATGGAGCATTCATCCAGCCTAAGTAGTTTCCGCCAGAATCTGAAATGTGCTTGGTCTATTCTTGCTGCGAGAGAGGGTAAGCCAAGCTCCGCTCTGAGATGGGCTGCCAGGACCCCCTGAGGCAAACCCAAGATCTGCCGTAAGAACTTGTTTTGGAGGACTTCCACTGCCTGCTTTACCGACTCCCCCCACAGTTCGGCCCCATAAAGGATTTGGGGTAGGATTTTTGCCACGTAGACTTTAAGCACGGGGTTAATTAGTTGCCCACCTCGGGTATAAAAGAAACTTCTAATTTGGCCGATTGATCTGGAGCAAGAGAGTTTAGTTGCCACCAGGTGATGTTTCCATGAAAGTTTCTCGCTGAAATGCACACCCAGGTATTTGAATGAGTGCGCCTGCTCTAATTTGTGCCCATTCAGAGACCAGGTCGACTTGGGGCTCTTCTTACCAAAGATCATAATCTTAGACTTGGAATGGTTAATGGTCAGGTGCTGCTCTTTACAGAAATTCCCCAGCCTGGTGAGCATCCTTTTTAGACCGATTTTATTCAGAGAGAGTAAAACCAGATCATCGGCATAAAGCAGGGATGAGATCTTACGATTCCCAGCCGATGGTGGGAAAAAGGAAGGGGAAGCCAACTCTGGAATAATGTCATTGATATAAAAATTGAATAAAAAGGGGGCCAAAATGCAGCCTTGCTTTGCTCCTCTCGTGATCTGGATTGGTCGAGACAGAGTGCCCTGTGGGCCTAACCGTACCTGCAAGGTGTTGACCTGGTGGAGAGACTGGATGAGCCAGACCAGCCTTTTGTCAATATTAGTCTGGCTCAGTTTGCACCACAGTAAGTCCCTATCTATTAGGTCGAAGGCCGCAGTGAAGTCTATGAAGGCCACAAAAAGGGTCTTGTTAGGGCCCATGACAGACTTTTGCAGTAAGTGGTGTAGGACATACACATGATCAACGGTGCTCCTACCCTTCCTAATGGAATCATACATTAATCTCCACTATGAAATTCTTAGAATATCTAGGCAACCACAAATTTTGCTGGGAAGAGGGGTGGGCACAGGGAGAAAGAATTTACAATGAAGTACTTTATATTTCTCTGCTGCCTAAAGGCAAGAAAGGTCATGATTTAGGGAAAGAGGTGACAAAAGCAATTTCACCAAGGGAAAGATTGCAATCTAGCACTTGGTGAGAGGGTCTGGAATGCTGCAGGCATGATCAGCACTCATTGTCACAGGAGCCCTTCCTCATCAACTTGGCCTCAATGGTTACTAATGAATTATTAAGCCGCCCTGAAAATAGAGGTGGAAATTGTCCGCTGCTTTATTTTAGGCAGGGGGTGTGGGCTGCAGAGAGTTTGGAGAAATTAAGTGGGCCAATAAATGTGCGTGAGAACTATCTGTGCAAAGATGATCATCACCCCAAAGCCCAGCCTACCTTTGTACTTTGTTGTTAATTAGAAAAAAGAGGCAAGCCCCTAGTGGGAAAATAAATGCTATGCAAGTGGAAAATTTAATTGATGATGGATTATAAAAGAGAGGTCAACACTTAAAGGTTTTATTTTCCAGTAGATTTTTTTTATCTAGGAAAGAGGTAGTTATTTTCCTAATTAAAAAAAGAACTTTTTAATGATTGTATAGTTTAGCATATTTTTAGCATATGCTCTTTTTGTTTGTGTAGACACATAATCTTCCTCTTCATATTCAGTTTGGTCTTATTACTACTTGAAGGTAAAGCCCTGTGGGTGGGGAGGAATCCACCAAATGCTAAAACTGACAAGCCCCCATTCATTTCAGCAAGGCTTGAAAGGGGCCTGCCTTTGCAAGATGATATGTAGCATATAGGGCTGAGAGCAGCAAAACTTCACATGATTGGAAGACTTCCTCCTACTCATAAGGGGCCAATAATGTTCTAGATCTTGTATGTAGGACTGGAGAGGAGCCACAAAGACGAGAACGCAAATTATTGTCCCTTTGCCAAGAGGAAGAATATAAAGAATTTACATTTTAGACAATTTAAAGCCCCAAGCAGGTGTTGAAGTTGAACACGAAACTGGAGAGTCCTCAACACCAAGTCCAAGACTATCTCTGGCAGCTCAGGAAGGGAGGCTGTTGGACAGAGGGGTGGATGGTACACCACTAGCACCCTCAATCTGTCTTGAGTTACCAACACAAGGTACAAACACTCCAGATTGGTACCCATTGGGAGCAGAGGCATGGAGAGGGAGATGAAACTCCTACAGATGACAGCCTAAGCTGATCAGTGCAGCCTATGCTGATGCTGCAATAAATTCCCAGGCAGGCATAGCTGGGACAATTCCTCCCAGCTCCCCCACTCAGGTCTCCATGTTACAAACCAGGTCGGCCCCCTCATTCATGACTAAATCATGGAAGACTAAAATCTTGTTTTTGAGCTAACTGGCTACGAACTGGTCTGACAAATGCTAAAGCTCCATATTCTGTACAATATACACAGCTCCAAATGGCTTGGAGTATTCACACTTGTGTTCATCTCCTTCTGAAATCACTAAGCCAGAGAGCCGGAGAGAGAGCCCTATCTCCATGGTATTACCCATGGGCCAAGTTTGAATGAGAATAATACAAAGGCATTCACAGGGGTAATTCTGTAGCTGTTCAGACTTCCTTCTTGAGGAGGACCTCCTAGATCTTGTTACCTCACAGAGATAGGGCTAATTTAATGTTGGTTGAGCTTAAGGAAGAATCTTAAGGGGTTAAGGGGTGAGGAACCTGCAGCCCTCTAGCTGGTTGGCCACTGTGAGAACACTGTTGGCCACTGTGAGAACAGGATGCTGGGCTAGATGGGCCACTGGCCTGATCCAGCAGGCTCTTCTTATGTTCTTATATTATTGGATTCCAGCTCCAATGAGTCCTGGCCACCTCAGCCCAGAGTCACAAATGATGGGAATTGTGGTCCAATAACATATAGAGGGTCACAGGTTGGTCTCAACCCTGCAATAAGGGTGAGCGTGAGAATGAGTTTTCACAAACCTTTATATGTTTTTAATAAAGGTTTAGTATGTTTCAGTTCTGTGAGTGTACATGTGCTTTTCTGTACATCCAAACTCTTAGAACAGAATGGGGTAATTTTTTAAAAAATATATTATTTTTAAACAGACGCATGCAGTACCTGAATGTGAAGAGGGTCCCCATGTCCAACATAGACAACAGCTCTGCTTTTGACTTGGGAAAAGAGAGGCGATACCGGAGAGTCTCAAAAGCAGGTACAATGAGAGCCTTTTTTGTATTGGCTAAGTCCAGTTGGACAACAGATTTCCTGGCAGAGAAAAATGAAAATCAGAATTTTTAATTAGCCTTTCAAAGGCCTGCCTTAACAAACATAGTTGAGATGTTTTAGCTCCCATTGATATGCTACATTTAATCATTCACTATCTAAGTTCCAAGTTCTTATTTGCACTCAGTGCTTCTTTGCATGCAGTGATAAGTGTGGAAAAAGGAAGCACAAATGACATGCACTTCCGGTGCTCTGTGCTTTTCTGTTATGGCCAAAGTGGGATTTTCCCATCCCTCTACCCCAGTGAAGAGATGCCGAGTTTCTGCTTTATTACATATTAGTAAAAACACTGCTCGAAGAGGGAATTGTTAGAAAGAATAGGCAATTAATCTTGCAATTGGAATTTTTAAAAACACAGAACTTGTCAGCTGCTGAGGTTCAGGGAACTTACATCATCAATAAACAGGCATCACTCTCCAACATTTCCACCGTCAGTCAATTCCTGTTATTTCTGCAAGAGTTTGAGTAGTTTTCTCTCCCAGAGAGGAAAAAAAATACTGATCAAACTATATTTTGTATTGCGGGGGTGCTGCCCCCCAGTTCCTCAACCCCTCCATTCACCCAATGGTAACCCCTTAGACCTTCCCCTTTCCACCTCAGGCAACTGCTAATCCCACTCTTCACCTTCCCAACCCTATTTCTGAAGCTGCTTATTATTCCTGTTCTTCAGCCCATCCTGTACGCCAGTTTTCAGCTTCACCCCCATTCCCATGCCCCCTCCTTTTGTCTCCCCCAGCCCTTCAATGAACCAAGTGTAACCCCAGCTCCCCTCCTTCCACCACCCCCTCTCTGACAGTATGCAGATACCTCTCCCCCTTCCTGCACATACATATACAAATGCAGACAATTCAACAACACATGCTGACCACCGAGTCCCCTTCAAGAATATCTCTTTAACCCTACTCTGCCCCCTCCACTTCCAGAACCCCTATTTCAGCTATCCCACGGATATTTCTCTTCTCACCCTGTTTCCAAATCCACCTAGGAACCTCTTCCCTCCCTCTGTCCCATACCCTCCCTTATTTCTCCAAATGCCCCCTTTATCTCCAGGCACTTCCACCTGTCCCCTCTCCAGTCTCTCTGCTCTGTCACTAGATGCACAAAACTGTCTCTCCCCTCACTTTCTCTCACAAACACATCCCTCCTTCCCTCCCATTTCCCCCCTCATTCATCCAAATGCCTCCTTTACTGCAGGCAGTCCCATCTGTCATCTCTCCAACCCTTCTCTTTGCCTCCCCCACCCCAAGGCCAGAGGATTAAACTATCACTCACACATACATACTTCCTTCCCCCACCCAGGACTTCCCTTCACCAACACCCTTCCCCATAAAACGCAGCCCCTTTCCATCTGTGCTGTGGCCAACCAAGACCAAGAGTTGTCCCAGATAAGGTGGCAGCACGAGGAGCAGTGCAGGAGGGAGGAGGGCAGCCAGAAGTGGTGGTGGTTGGTCTTGGGATCTGCTGCTGCCACTGCTGCTGATCACAGTGAGTTGGCCTGGTAAGTCAGTGGTGGAAGCAGCAGTGTGAGGAAGAGAGAGGTGGCCAGAAGTGATGCCAGCCAGACGAGCAAGTGGAGCAGGGCAGCTGCTGGGGGGCTTGCCTGTGGCTTGCCTGAGCCATTCACTCATCTCCTGTTGTCATGCTCAGGTTCACAGCGCCATCTGTCTGTGGCCACATGAACTACAGCATGACAACAATCTTGCAGCTTTATTTTATGAAGGGTTGGATGAGAGTTTTGCCTGAAATAGATTTGGGAACAAATATTTTGATAATCCACACATTTGTTCTCTTTGATCTTGCTTGTTTTTGAATTTCCACGCCTTTTTTCTGATATTGGATTGTGCAGGAAAACGTACCAGTTCGGATTTTTAGCCTCATTAAAGCTGTGTACGGTCTCCATCAGTGACCCCTCCTGTTACTTAGCAACCATATGGCCCACCTCCACAGCCCCCTACCAATCATCATTGCCTAGAGTTTGCTGATCCACAGGCGGTGCCAGTAAGGAAACTGATGTGCCTGTTGCTGAGCATGTGAGTGAGGCCCAGTCAAAAGCAGGCAGAACAAGCAATGACTCTAGGTTGTGAGAAAAATGGGGAAAAAACATAGAGTGACACTCATCCTGAACTGCTAGTAGTGCTGATGAGCTTAGAGAAAACATCACAGTCATTTCGGGTGTGCCCAACCTGTCTTCAACAATAGTGAAAGCCCAGCTGGTGCAGCTTTGACTTTCCTCCCCCCTAAAAAAAGTTTTTGGCCCCTTCTTCTTGCCTTTGCTTCTTTTTCTGCGGGTTGCATTTAGCATACAAATCCCCCTTTCAAAACGTGTGGATCCTTACCTCTCTCATCAAGCCACCTCTCTCCCCCTGCTGTGTGCTTGCAGCACAGCACCTCTACTTGGTTGTCTGCTGGCAGTGGCGGATACTTCCTGAGCTCTGAAAGGAGATTGAGTGTCCTGGCTTTTTGCAGAAAGTTTCAACACTGAACAAGGAAGAGCCAGCCAGGGACTTGACTCTGCGTCACACACCCTGGCTGTGTGCTGCTGCAGCAGCAGGACCAACAGCTGCAGAACAGAGTGAGTGTGCTTGGCTCAGCCTGGCTGACTCACTCAGGCTTCCAGTTTAGTACCTGCCTAGTGCTTATGTGCTTTCAAAATATCGCAGCAACTGGCTGTGTCTGTCCAAAGAAGGAGGGGAGGGAAACTACCCAAACCCAAGTGCAGAAGGGCAGGTCAGCTGAGTCTTACAGCAGTCTCAGTGCTGATCCCTAAACTTGCTTAGTAGTTCCACTCCAAGCAGGACTGACAGGCAATTAAGGTGTTAATACTACAGATAATCTCTGCAGAATTAACCCTTTAAACATTCATTTCACCTCCATCCGCATTTGCGACCTCTCTCTCTCTCTGACATACACATGCATGCACTTAATTTGAACTAGGAAAAGCAGAAGTTAGCGGAAAAAATAGAAAGATGGAATGGAGCTGGACTTCAATTTGACAGAAAGTGAGTGGATCGGAACCAGCAAGCAGACTCCAACTCTAATTACATGTATAGACACTGATAAAATTTTGAACTCATTGAGCTGTTACTTTATGCCTGAGGTCATACACTATGAGATGGTTCTCCACTGTACACAGACTTTGAGCCTCAAACTCCATAGTGCAGACATCTTTAAGCCAGGGTTGGGAAATCCGTGGCCTGGATGTTGTTGGACTCCAACTCCGATCTCCCTCAGCCAGCATTGCCAATGGTCACGAATGGTGTGAGCTGTAGTCCAGTAACAACTGAAAGGCCACGGATTCCCCATCCCTGCTTTAAGCCTTTGACCCAGTTTCTCTACAGGATTTACTCCTGATTCTTCAAAGAGAACAGGCTTATTAGAGGCTATTAGCTGCAATAGATGGAAATGAAACCCGCACACAGGGAGGCAGATTCTGAGGGCAAACAACAGGGGTTGGCTATTACTACCATGTCTGCCTTTGAAATTTGCAGGGTCTTCCCCAGTTACTGGAGACAGTGGGCGTTTTGCCCTATGCAGCATGATAGCTTTTGTGATTCTGATTACCTGTACTCTAGTCATTTAATTGGCATCTGCTGATTCTCATCCAAGAATGTAAAACTTGTATGTTGTGCTTCAGGTGAGTAACTGGCCAACATAATATATCTGTCGCAGGATGATACTACTCCCTGAACATGTCCACACAAAATAAAAGACTGCAAATATACAAACATCTTGAATCTTAAGGGCCCGGGCTGCAATTTAGTGGCAGAGCATGCAAAAAGTCCCAGGTTCAATCTCTGGCATCTTCAGGTAGGGCTGAGAAAGACCCCTGCCTGAAATCCTGGAGAGCCACTGCCAGCCAGTACTCAGTATAAAGCAGCTTCCTTTTGGTCCCACCTCAGGGAGAAGAGGTAGGTTTAATTTTCTAGTTGACATGCTAGTTTGGATTTTTGGGAGTTGAATTCAACATAGCACTAACTGAACATTCTTTCAGGGAAAGGATTTTTCTTTGGGCAATGGAATGTTCTCTCTCTGTCGCCTCTCCCTGCACTGCCTGCCACACCCCCCCAGGGAGGAGAAATCCCCTTGCACTAGTTGAAGTCGTTCTGGTACCACAAGTATTTAGTTGAAAACCACCCTTTGTGCATGTGTACTTTCTTTCTTTTTTACAAGGGGACATATGGATAAATGGAGCTACCTCATACTGAGTTAGTCATTGGTCCATTAGGGAAGTAGTGATGTCTCTGACCAGCAGTGGCATTCCAGGGTTTCCAGTAGAAGTCATTCTTATCACCTGCTACCTGACCATTTAACTGGAGATGCCAGGTATTAAATATGGGATCTTATGTATACAAAGCATGTGCTCCACCACTGAGTTATACCTTTTCTTTTTGAATGGCTATTCAAATGTTCAATCTCCTGCAGATTGATATGTTTATTTTATTATGCTTACATTCTACCATTCATCCAAGGAGCTCAAGATGGCAAACATAGTCCTTTCTCTCTCATGTTATCCCCACAGCAACCCTGTGAGGTATGTTAACTTGAGAGAAAGGGAGCGTGACTAGCCCAAGGTCACCTGTTGAGCTTCATGGCTGAGTGGAGATCTGAACCCAGATTTCCCCAGTCCTAGTCCATCACTTCAACCAGCACATCATATATATTATACTAATGGCACATATACCGCTTCCACACCTGCATAACAGAACATCTGCATGGTTCTAACTGCTGTTGTCAGAAGAAATATCTCTGCATCAGTTTTTAAGAGTATTTCCGTAATCAAATCTAGTTCCTACTCACATCACATTCAACTCCCCTTAACAGGATTAAGTGTAATGATGTTTATGATACTGCTGTGAGCCTCCAAGGAAAATATTAACAAACTCAAGATCTCCAAGTTCAAGATCATGATTATCACAAATGAAAGACAGCCATGCCCTAGGATTTGCTTTCACATAAGCTGCAGGGTTGGAAAGTGAATAGTCTGAATACACTGAGTTTTAGGGATTTCATAATGGTTCCCAATCAAAGATTTCCCCTCAGGCCTCTCTGTGCTCATGTTCCATAAAATGAGAGAACTCTTATGGAACTTTTCTGAAAGTTGTTTGAAGAGTCTGCATCAGATTTCCTTGTCAGTGTGCAAAGGTTACTGAGTTTTATCAGCCTCCCATTATAAGTTTTGGGTACTTTTTCTCTATTTCCTCCAAGTCCCCCTCCATCAATTCTAATTGACCCAGGCAACTGTTTCTAAACAGAAAGTTCTTTTACAATCAGCCTCCTCCAGCTGCCAGAATTATTCAGTGTTCGTGACACTCTTAATGATTCCACCCACTGCTTTAACTTGTGCCTTCTTCTGTAGATTTGGCACAGAACTTGGTATGACCCATAAAGTACTGAAGCAGGAAGAAGGTGCACTGAAGCCATTTGCGTCTCATTAAATGCAGTGGAGCTAAGCTAGTTAACATGCTTGCATATTGGCTTAATCTGTAGATCACAATCTTGACTTTCTCTGCTATTACAGTAGACTTCCTGGGCTTTATTTTCTCAGTACAAACAGGAAACAGAATAGGATCCTACACCATTAGAAGAACGATCGCATGAGTGCTGATGTTTCTTAGGACGTTCAGGAAGCTGACTTATATGAGTCAGACCATTGGTGCAATCCAGCTCAGTGTCTACACTGTTGTCTACACTGACTGGCTCTCCAGGGTTTCAGGAAACGGGTTTCTGTCAGCCCTACATGGAGATGTTGGGAATTGAACCAGGGACCTTCTGCATGCAAAGCAGTTGCTGTACCACTGAGCTATGACACATCCAAGGAGACAGTTTTTCAAGTGATTCAGCTGACACTCACAAGCTACACTGTGACTGTACGATGATCATTGTGTGATGACTGATACTGGTCCAAATGGCAAATCAGAACATTACAGGATCTGTATGGGTGCACAGCCAAAACAGCAATTGTAACACACATTACGATAGTTGGTACCTCTACCTAGCAATACTTTTACCTCCTCTTTAGCATTACATTGCTAATATCAAGGTTCTAGTTTTGGTGTATAAAGTCCTATACAGCTTGGGACTGTCATGCCCTGAGGCACCCTGCAGGTGCCAGGTGCATTTCCAGGACCCTATTCCCCACCCTGAGTAATTGATCCTGACAAACCAATCCCCCTTGCCAAGGCTGTGTAAACCAACACCAACCCTGCAAGGTAGGAGACAGGCTGCCACCACTCCTCAATCTGAACAACCACTTGGAGTCAGGGGAAACCCAGAGCCCAGATATAGTTCTGCCAGGGATTTCTAAGGACAAGAGCCAGAAGGGCACTCCTCATCCAGAAGCCCCAGAAAAACCCAAAACACGGTAGTTTGTGGTCAGTTGCCAAGGTACCAGGTTCAGAGCCAAACTTGCCCTCATGCAATGAACACACAGGGGTAAATAAGAAGTAGCTTTATTGAATAAAATATAAGTGTACAATTAATAGCAGCAAAACAATTCCCTAAAACTTACACCCAAACAGGGGTTTAGGTAAAACATATGAGTTCAGACACAACCAAAATAACAAATCTAACTATCCTATTCTACTTACTTTGAAGGGGTAGTTGCTTGTAAATCTAACCTCTCCCCAGAGAGGCGTAAGTTGGGTAGTGAAGGTAGTGGAACCCCACTCAGGCAACCACCCGTCTAGATGGAACCCAGGGGAACAAAGACTATAGGTTTCACCCCGTATACTTAAAGAAAAATCCCCAGAAACAGTTCATAGTAAATTAGCCAATCAGGGGGCTTTCTAATGAGATAATGCTTCCAGAAGCTTCTTCAGTTTTCGTGCCTAGCAGGCCCCCTTCTTCCCCCCTGATCTCAACTGTTCTCAGGCTTGCTTGTCCTTGAATACCAGGCTCTCATCAGATAGCAGAGATAAAAGGTGTGCTTCTCAAGCTTCTTAATTAGCAGCAGCTGAGAAACAAAACTTAAACGTTTTCCACTCACTCAGAGGCCCATCTCTTCCCAAGATGAAATCCCCACAATTCCCTGCATCAGAGCCATGTTACATTAACCATTCTGAACCATGCTACAATTTCATGACAGGGACCAGGATACCTGAAAGACCATCTTATCCCTTATATACTCAGTCGATCACTGCGCTCTGCAGGTGAGGGCCTCCTGCAGATACCATCTTATCAGGAGGTCCGTTCCACACAATATAGGAAATGGACCTTTAGTGTAGTAGCACCGACCCTTTGGAATTCCCTCCCCGAAATATTAGACAGGCGCCATCCCTGTTATCTTTTCAGCATCTACTGAAGACCTTCCTCTTTCAACAAGCCTGTTAAGTTGAGACCTTATCCCATTCTGCATTTGTGTTGGAATTGCTTTTAATATTTTTTAAACCTCTTTTTTTAAAAAATAGATGTTTTTAATGCTTTTTTAAAATATGTTTTTAAAGCTTTTAAAAATGTTTTAAAGATGTTTTCTTTTAATATATTTTAAAGTCTGTTTTTATGATGTTTTAAAGTGTTTTTAGTGCTTTTGTTTGCCATCCTGGGCTCCTACTGGAAGAAAGGGCGGGATATAAATCAAATAGTAAATAAATAAATACTTCAAACTTCCATTGGAATGCAGTGGTGGAATTTTGGAAACAGCACATTGGCTTTGGTGGTATTGTTTTTGGAACTGTGGGAATACGTTGAAAGGGTTAAGGCCTCTATTGTGTAAGTAGCATAAAAAGACCTTCCTTGTCTTGTTCTCAACAGTTCCTTTAACATAAAAGGAAGATGTAACCAATAATTAAGAGGAAATGGGAGAGGAAGTACCACTAGCGTGGCAGTTAAGCACAGGTATACAACTAGGATGATCTTAAGA